>NC_058084.1:68191301-68510051 GCF_014858855.1 Bufo gargarizans
TATTGCTACTTGTCCCAACTTTTTTGGGATTTGTTGACACCGTGAAAATTTGAATCAATGTATTTTTCCTTTAAAATGATACATTTACTCGGATTAAACGTTTGATCTGTCATCTACGTTCTATTACAAATAAAATATTGACATTTGCCATCTCCACATCATTGCATTGAGTTTTTAGTAAAAGTAAAAGCTGTGCTATGATTGGTTGCCCAAGATCTTTGGGGTATCTAATGCAACGCTTAAAGTGAAAATGTATTGGCCAAGATTAATCCTTGCATTATTAGGGATTATTAAAAGTTTGTGAGGTAATTTTGAATAATTAACCACAGGGAGATGGCATTATTGGAAAAATAATGTTCAGGTGCTGTTAGGCACAACTATGTATTTTTACTTTACAGAAAAGCCTCTTGTAACAGTTGAATTAAGAGGTTACGGTTTGGACAGTCCTTTTCATGGACTTCTCTTTTACGCTATGGTTATGTATTATATTACCTGATTACTTGAGAATAAATAGGCTTAACAGGCTTAGTGATAAAAAATATTTACTAAGTGTTTAGTAAACATAATGTAAAACAGACAAATCACATATAGAAAAAATAATAATAATCACATGGCCTTCCCAATACAGAATGGGAGCTTCCAGCCGCCATGTCGTAGCACATGGTTGACCAGCCACGGTGATACAAGAAAGAAATTGTGTTTCAATCACATGCTACCTGGATGATTTTCCTCAATGTAGTTCCCATTCATTTTTTATGCAAACTGGGTTAATACGCTTCAGTCCCTCCTCACAAGGCTGTCCAGTGTGCAGTGTGCACGTCTCTGAGATATTTGGCCTTCTCAGCACAATGGTGGTTGGGGTGTTTGTCCCTAACTCACTACATTACAAGGAATATCATTACATAGAATATAGAAGATAATATAAAAGGGGAAACAATTATAGGGGGCAGAACCACTCAGTACTTATGGATATATATATAAACCCTTACAACACAGTCCACCCCTGGTTCTTCCACTTTAATTCAATTTCACGTTCATAAACCAGATCTTTGTCAATGCAACCCATTTAACCAATACTAACAGTTTAAACATCTGCCTTGTCACACCTGGTCATTAATCTTGGGCAGCCCGTGGACACTGCTAAGATTGTCAGTCATAAAACTAAACACCATTAATATCATATTTATTCAGACACCCTTTGGTATTTTGGGTTTGTAAAATGTACTAAGCTTTTTTAATGTTGAAATAAAAAGTCTTTTTTCATGAAGGCATACTCCACAACACATAAAAACTTTTTTCTTCTTGTAATTAAGGAAAGGGCAAAAAGGATGTCTTTGTGAAGTCCACCCCTTCCAGTCAGACAATGTGATCCTCCCTCATCTACTCAGGCTACCCTTAACCATTACTGAAGAGACTCTAACTGCTATGTCGTAGCACATGGCCGACAATCCATGGTGATACAAGAAAGAAATAGCGGTTCAATGACATCCTACCTGGATGATTTTCCTTAATGGAGTGACCCACATATTGCATTGTCTAGGCCATGTGATTATTATTTATTCTGTATGTGTCTGTTTTACCTTATATTTAATCACACTTCTTAGTAAATATTTTAATCACTAATCCTGTTAAGCCTATTTATTCTCAAATCATTAAATTCACGTTAAAACAAGATACTTCAGACCTTTACCTTAACAAGATCCAAGATAATGTAATACATGAAAAACACATCTATTTCCAGCAAGATGGAGCCCCTACTCACTATTCTTTAGTGGTGCTTAATTTTCTTAACAAAAAATGATCCTACAAGTGGATAGGTAGATAATGTCAGTTTGAATGGTCACCAACATCACCAGACTTTACCTCAATGGACTTTTTGAGGAGTTACAAAATGTAAGATATTTTCAAGAAGACGACGCTTGGTTGAGAAAATGATTCAGTTCATATAAGAAGCACACCAAGAATCTCAATAAAGAACATTGTACCAAAGTGCGCCTAAGTGTAAAAACTAGATTACAGCAATGTATAACTAGTGATGGCCTCCAATTTGAGCATATAAGAGATTGTACTTAACTATTACTGTACCCCTGTGGCAATGGTTTAGGGATTTTGAACACTTGCTGCTAGATTCCCTTGCAGATTGCAGCTGATAACTTGCAATCACAGCTACTGGACACCCTGTGATCAGCTTATCACAGAACTTATGACCTTTCTGAAAAAAAAAAGAATTTACAAAGGGAACAACCCCTGTACACAAACCTATATTTTTTTTTTATTCTGTAACAATCATTCAGTTTTTGCATTTTGTAGCTAAACAAGTCTTTTGGTCGAAGTCAAGAGTTACAGCTATATTCAGACTTCAAATACATAATAGGTGTTCCTGTCTCTTTTGTCACAATACTTGGGTAAACGGGTTGTCCAGCAGTATTATTTTCTTATATATGTGTGATGGTCACGTACACTACACAGGATAGTGACCACTGCGCTCCACCCTCACCCCTGGCCCTGACTACTTGCCTTGCAAGTCCTAATGACAGGGGACAACTAGACGGCAGTCCCTAACTTAGGATACGGGCTGGGAAGATAGACAAGACAAATAACGGAACGTGAACATACCGGGTCAATACCTAGAGAACTACGCAGTACTAAGGAATGAGCAGAGCATAGTCAGGAAAAGCCGAGGTCAAATACCAGGATAGAAATAAGGTACAACAGGAGTCCGCAAAGAATCGTCCGGTGGAAGCCGGGGTCAGGATACCAGGAGAGACGCGCAGTACAGGAGGAGCAGGCAAAGGATCGTCAGGGAACAGGGTCAGGTAGTATTCAGTAGTCCTACAAAATGCCAGAAACCTAGTATTAACAGGCAACCTGTGGCCAGCAGGCTGCCTGTTTTTATAGTGGGGAGTGAGGGTCATGTGACGTGGCCAGAGTCACATGACTGACAGACCGACCAGTCGAGCACTGAGTGATCAGCTCGGCACTTAAGGCAGACCTAGGAGCAGGGAGCATCCCAGCTAGCAAATCCGCCCTGGGAACGAGGCCAAACACAGATCCTCGCTCTCCAAAGCTAAGCAGCAGGTCTGCGGCTGATGGGAGACCAAGTGCGCCTTCGGCACCCCGTTTCAATATGGCTCACAGTCAGTTAAAAGTAAAATAAAAGACATGCTAATCCTCATCAATCTTCTACCACTGTCATTGTGTCACCGCACTGACCCTGGTTGATCTTTACTTTCTGGTCCCAACCTGAAAAAACAGAGTTGGCAGGAAAGGCCCACTCAGTCAATAAATGCCTGAGGTGGGTTGTCAATATGGCTAGTGATTGGTTTACCAGGTACTGTATATCCTAGCATATCTGGTTTTGACCAAAGCAATGTCAGAATCAAACTATGAGGGATTAGTGAGAGTGAATGTGGATTAATTTTTATTTTTAATCCGCTAGAGGCACATATTAAAAAAATAATGCCACTGGACAAAACCTCTTTAAAGTAAAGAATTTGTGCTCATTTGACTAAGGTGCCTGATATCACTAACATATAATTCTAGAACACAAAAATATTGTTTTATGCTGATCATATAATTCAAAAAATGTGATGTCAATTGTTGCACAGAGCTGAAACATGAAAGTGGTTTATACATTATAGTAAATATAAGTTATAAGGCAATGTATCAAAGGAATTTCACATCATTTTCCTGGACTGGGGAATTTGATGGACTTTTCTTCTTCAAATAGAAGTCTCCATGATGACCAGTTTCAGCACTCTAATGTTGATTTTTAATTGACAGAAGTGACAACGATTTTGTCCTTCTATTTTTCTCAGTTTCTGAAGAGATTTGTGAAGAGCCATTTGTCATGGCTGATGTAGACAGGAAAACACATTGAGAATCAATTCAATTTTCTATGCTCGAGTGCATTAGTATTACTCATTAAAACAAGCCTTACAGCCTACAAAACATTTACAAAGTTAAAAAAGGTGCCTCAAAGGCTGTCACTAGAACATACAGTAACAAGTTCTATACCGTGTATCTAATGCTACTGAAAAATCAGAAGATGCTGCTGACTGATACTGATCATTTATAGAATGGTCTTCCGTTATGCTATAAGGGTTATAAAATTGTCCTCAAACAACTAAAACTGTGTTTCAGTGTATCAAACTATGATAGCTCAACTTTATAAAATGAGTAAGGGTATATTCACACAACAGTGAAAAGAAATGGCCATGAAAAACAGATGCATTGTCATTTTTTTCCAGGCCAATTTGTATCTATCATTCTAGCTATCTATCCATTTTTATGTCCATTTTTATCCATCTGTTTTTATGACCATTCAAATTTTAATTGGCTTTGTTTAGTATCCCAACCCTTGCAGTGCTCTCAACATGCATAATTCCCCTCCACTTTAAACAATAGCCCCCATAGAGACCCAGTATACACCCCCCCCCCCCCCCCAGTTAACAGTTAAGCCATCTACAAATAGCTTTCTGGGGGAAATATTTGGTGGCGTGAGAAAGACTCAACTTTCTTATTCTTTCCCAGAAACCCAATGATATAAAAATAATCTTTCCAGCAGAATTAAGATATGCTAATTTGCAAACATTTTCCCCAGAAACCCAGATGTCATGAAAGGGTAAAGAACAGTGCAGCTCTGCACTCCACCCGCACCACTGTCCCTACTTACTTGCACTATCTGTCCTTAATAACGGCCCACAACTGGACGAAAGTCCCTTCTTAGCTAAGTGCAGGTGCCTAAAGCAAAATGGGAAAATATTAGTAAAACAGAAAGAGGTGAAAATCAGATAGAAGAGAGGACAGATCTTCTTTAAAACCATAGTGATCTAACCAATTTTCATTTAGCAGTTAAATTTGGTCTGTTGGACTGTTTCCTCTACTTATCTATGACTGTCCAGTTATCTAAAATATTTATCTGGTAATGTGTTAGATTATGTTAATACTCTGCTAAAGAATGGTTCTAAAATATTATATAATCCAATACAGATTGGCATGAATCTTGCTGGGAAATTGAGTATAAGGGGTTAATTAGTAAAGCTGTCATTGATAAAGTAGAACAGATGCATCTACCCCTGTGTCTGATTTAATAGCATCTGATTTAATTGATTACTTTGCTATAGGAAGTTTATTAGTTTGTACATTGCACACTGTCCAAAATAACAGGTTCCGAGGGCTTTTCCCCCGAGTGCTTGCATTCTAGAAAGATTAAGGCCAAAGGTGACAAAAATACATAGGAGGGGTTGGTGATAAATGGGATGAGTTCACCAGTTAGTCAGTCCTTTTGGTTTCTTATTAGATCTAATGAGCAGGTGTAAAGTGGAGTAGGAGATATGATAGATGAGCATTTGTGCTAATGTACTGTAGGAAGCACTACATCCCTGACCACTATTTAGTTCATTTTCCTAATGCCTGTGAAACATTTGTTGTGCTGTCGACCACAGTGGCTGAAAGCATCTTTCAAAAAGATTGCTAATTATAACATATCTAGATAGATTACAAATATTAATATCAATTTTGATATACTAAATATGAAAGATAAGTGTAAAGAGTGAATTATAGCACAGTTATCTGTTATGAATAGCAGCATCTAATTTGGAAGTTGATTATTTTAATGTCCAGTCCGTGTTGACTTAGTAAACAGTAATAGCAGCTCATATGCATTAGAAAAATAATGTAACAAGAGGAAGTGCCTGGATATTACATTCCCAGGTGCCCCGTAAATTATAAAGGATATGATGCATTCTATGTAACATAGAAATGTCTAGGATAAAATCCTGCAATAAATGGGCTTACCTTTAAGGAAGCTAACATTTTGTTCTGCCAGCTAGAAGTAACAAAAGTCACTCACATGCCCATAGCCTTCATAGACAGCAAAACTATCCCAAAGAGACAGTTGCTACATTGTAAACTTTTATTGGCTCGTATAATGACAGTATCTTGGCTTCCTCTACTATCCTGTTATAATGTTTTCTTATATATATATGCGTCTCTAAAGTCTGTTTAGACAATGCCAGTCAGCACATCGCTGAATTCTGGAATATACTGTAAAATTCTCAATGTAGCAGTAGTCAAGAGCATCAAGTCACAATATGAAGTGTCTGCCCCAATATGTATCTATATTTAAAAGAGGAATATTCTTCTCCTGATCCTATTCTCGCATCTTCGGAAAAATCCTAACATTTTGGTTCAGAAGAACCAAATCCTTTTTAAAGGGGATTTGTCACCAGTTTTATGCAGCTACAGTAGATACTAAGAGGTTGAGTGCATGCCAATGAGTTCTGATATCCATGAGCTCCCAGCTCTCCCCACCCACCTTTGTTGATATTTTTTCTTCCAAGTGAAATCAGCTACATGTGGGCTAGTAGAGCAGGGAGCTCATGAATATCAGTACTCATGGGCATGCACTACAGCAATTAAAGTGACCCAGCATTTTGCTAAGTGGATCTGTCACTAGTTTATGCTGCCTTTAAAGCTGGATTTACACGGCTCGACATTCGGGCCATTTATCGGGAACAAACAATCCTACAAATGCTTGTTCCAGATAATCTGCTCATTTAAAGATGTAGCTGATCACCCAATAAAATAGGAAAATGATTGTTAATCGGGTGAAATAATCTGAAGTGCGGACACCTTAGTCATCAATCCAGGGCAGCAGATCGTGCTACCTAAATAGGAGTCTGCTACCCAGGAACAATGGTTTTGTAATGAACACAAGCGATAGAAGCAGTCATCATTCGTCTTCATACTGTGGATGTAATCGTTGCATATACATACACTGCTTCAACTCCACTTAACGAGCAGCCGATTGTCGAGAAGAAACACTTCCTTTCCGTCAATCGGCTGCTCCTCACAATATCTAAAAGCATCATTAGTTAGGACACCATGAAACAGGTTCCTTTTAATAAACTACATAAAGAAAAAAAGAATAATGCTTATATGATATACACTGTATTCTGAAAGTCTTCAGACCATTTCACTTTTTTCATCTTGTTATGTTGTGACCTTGTGCTAAAATAAAAAAATAAAATAAATTAAAGCTTTCCAGTATAAATCTGCACTTTTTACTCCATAATAAAAAAGTGAAAACAGAATTGTCAAAATTTTTGCTAATTTTTTAATGGATATAAATATTCAGACCCTTTGCTATGACACTTAAAATTTAGCTCTCTGTGGCTTTCCATTCCTCTTGATCATCTTTGAGACATGCTACTAGGGATGAGCGAACCCGAACTGTATAGTTCGGGTTCGTACCGAATTTTGGGGTGTCCGTGACACGGACCCGAACCCGGACATTTTCGTAAAAGTCCGGGTTCGGGTTCGGTGTTTGTCGCTTTCTTGGCGCTTTTGTGACGCTTTTTGAAAGGCTGCAAAGCAGCCAATCAACAAGCGTCATACTACTTGCCCCAAGAGGCCGTCACAGCCATGCCTACTATTGGCATGGCTGTGATTGGCCAGAGCACCATATGACCCAGCCTCTATTTAAGCTGGAGTCACATAGCGCCGCCCGTCACTCTGCTCTGATTAGCGTAGGGAGAGGTTGCGGCTGCGACAGTAGGGCGAGATTAGGCAGATTAACTCCTCCAAAGGACTTGATTAATCGATCGATCTGCAGCTGTGGATCATTGAGCTGCTGAAATTCAATTGCTCACTGTTTTTAGGCTGCCCAGACCGTTTGTCAGTCACTTTTTTCTGGGGTGATCGGCGGCCATTTTGTGTCTTGTGGTGCGCCAGCACAAGCTGCGACCAAGTGCATTTAACCCTCAATTGTGTGGTTGTTTTTTGGCTAAAGCCTACATCAGGGTGAAGCTGTCACACCAAGTGCATTTAACCAGCAATAGTCTGTTTATTTTTTGGCCATATACTACATCAGGGGCAAGCTGCGCCTGTCACCAAGTGCATTTAACCCTCAATGGTTTGGTTGTTTTTTGGCTAAAGCCTACATCAGGGTGAAGCTGTCACACCAAGTGCATTTAACCAGCAATAGTCTGTTTATTTTTTGGCCATATACTACATCAGGGGCAAGCTGCGCCCGTCACCAAGTGCATTTAACCCTCAGTAGTGTGGTTGGTCAAGCTGTCACACCAAGTGCATTTAACCAGCAATAGTCTGTTCATTTTTTGGCCATATACTACATCAGGGGCAAGCTGCGCCTGTCACCAAGTGCATTTAACCCTCAATGGTGTGGTTGTTTTTTGGCTAAAGCCTACATCAGGGTGAAGCTGTCACACCAAGTGCATTTAACCAGCAATAGTCTGTTTATTTTTTGGCCATATACTACATCAGGGGCAAGCTGCGCCCGTCACCAAGTGCATTTAACCCTCAGTAGTGTGGTTGGTCAAGCTGTCACACCAAGTGCATTTAACCAGCAATAGTCTGTTCATTTTTTGGCCATATACTACATCAGGGGCAAGCTGCGCCTGTCACCAAGTGCATTTAACCCTCAGTAGTGTGGTTGGTCAAGCTGTCACACCAAGTGCATTTAACCAGCAACAGTGTGGTTATTTTTTGGCCATATCCCAGTCTAATTCTGTCAGTAAATCCATACCGGTCACCCAGAGCCTAAATACTAGGCCTCAAATTTATATCCCGCTAAATCTGTCGCTACCGCTGTACTGTTCTGGCTGGGTAAGTTATTTAGTGTCCGTCAAAGCACATTTTTTGTTCTGGGTTGAAAAACAATTCCCAATTTAGCAATTTCCTAATTTAGTGGTTTCTGCTGTATCAGAGCTATTTGAAATCTATCCCTAAAAGGGTATATAATATTCAAGGTGCACATAGGGTCATTCAGAATAACTTCACACACACGCTACTGTGCATTTCCAAGTCTAATTCTGTCAGTAAATCCATACCGGTCACCCAGCGCCTAAATACTAGGCCTCAAATTTATATCCCGCTAAATCTGTTGTTACCGCTGTACTGTTCTGGCTAGGCAAGTTATTTAGTATCCGTCAAAGCACACTTTTTGTTCTGGGTTGAAAAACAATTCCCAATTTAGCAATTTCATAATTTAGTGGTTTCTGCTGTATCAGAGCTATTTGAAATCTATCCCTAAAATGGTATATAATATTCAAGGTGCACATAGGGTCATTCAGAATAACTTCACACACACGCTACTGTGCATTTCCAAGTCTAATTCTGTCAGTAAATCCATACCGGTCACCCAGCGCCTAAATACTAGGCCTCAAATTTATATCCCGCTAAATCTGTTGTTACCGCTGTACTGTTCTGGCTAGGCAAGTTATTTAGTATCCGTCAAAGCACACTTTTTGTTCTGGGTTGAAAAACAATTCCCAATTTAGCAATTTCATAATTTAGTGGTTTCTGCTATATCAGAGCTATTTGAAATCTATCCCTAAAAGGGTATATAATATTCAAGGTGCACATAGGGTCATTCAGAATAACTTCACACACACGCTACTGTGCATTTCCAAGTCTAATTCTGTCAGTAAATCTATACCGGTCACCCAGCGCCTAAATACTAGGCCTCAAATTTATATTCAGCTGAATTTCAATACAATACATTGGGCCAAATAATATTTTTGTTGTTGTGGTGAACGATAACAATGAGGAAAACATCTAGTAAGGGACGCGGACGTGGACATGGTCGTGGTGGTGTTAGTGGACCCTCTGGTGCTGGGAGAGGAAGTGGCCGTTCTGCCACATCCACACGTCCTAGTGTACCAACTACCTCAGGTCCCAGTAGCCGCCAGAATTTACAGCGATATATGGTGGGGCCCAATGCCGTTCTAAGGATGGTAAGGCCTGAGCAGGTACAGGCATTAGTCAATTGGGTGGCCGACAGTGGATCCAGCACGTTCACATTATCTCCCACCCAGTCTTCTGCAGAAAGCGCACAGATGGCGCCTGAAAACCAACCCCATCAGTCACATCACCCCCATGCATACCAGGGAAACTGTTTCAGCCTCAAGTTATGCAGCAGTCTCTTATGCTGTTTGAAGACTCCGCTGGCAGGGTTTCCCAAGGGCATCCACCTAGCCCTTCCCCAGCGGTGAAAGACATAGAATGCACTGACGCACAACCACTTATGTTTCCTGATGATGAGGACATGGGAATACCACCTCAGCATGTCTCTGATGATGACGAAACACAGGTGCCAACTGCTGCGTCTTTCTGCAGTGTGCAGACTGAACAGGAGGTCAGGGATCAAGACTGGGTGGAAGACGATGCAAGGGACGATGAGGTCCTAGACCCCACATGGAATGAAGGTCGTGCCACTGACTTTCACAGTTCGGAGGAAGAGGCAGTGGTGGGACCGAGCCAACAGCATAGCAAAAGAGGGAGCAGTGGGCAAAAGCAGAACACCCGCCGCCAAGAGACTCCGCCTGCTACTGACCGCCGCCATCTGGGACCGAGCACCCCAAAGGCAGCTTCAAGGAGTTCCCTGGCATGGCACTTCTTCAAACAATGTGCTGACGACAAGACCCGAGTGGTTTGCACGCTGTGCCATCAGAGCCTGAAGCGAGGCATTAACGTTCTGAACCTGAGCACAACCTGCATGACCCCAGGCACCTGCATGCAAAGCATGAACTGCAGTGGAGTAAACACCTTAAAACCAAGGAAGTCACTCAGGCTCCCCCTGCTACCTCTTCTGCTGCTGCCGCCTCGGCCTCTTCTGCTGCTGCCGCCTCGGCCTCTTCCTCTGCCTCTGGAGGAACGTTGGCACCTGCCGCCCAGCAAACAGGGGATGTACCACCAACACCACCACCACCTCCGTCACCAAGCATCTCAACCATGTCACACGGCAGCGTTCAGCTCTCCATCTCACAAACATTTGAGAGAAAGCGTAAATTCCCACCTAGCCACCCTCGATCCCTGGCCCTGAATGCCAGCATTTCTAAACTACTGGCCTATGAAATGCTGTCATTTAGGCTGGTGGACACAGACAGCTTCAAACAGCTCATGTCACTTGCTGTCCCACAGTATGTTGTTCCCAGCCAGCACTACTTCTCCAAGAGAGCCGTGCCTTCCCTGCACAACCAAGTATCCGATAAAATCAAGTGTGCACTGCGCAACGCCATCTGTGGCAAGGTCCACCTAACCACAGATACGTGGACCAGTAAGAACGGCCAGGGACGCTATATCTCCCTAACTGCACACTGGGTAAATGTAGTGGCAGCTGGGCCCCAGGCGGAGAGCTGTTTGGCGCACGTCCTTCCGCCGCCAAGGATCACAGGGCAACATTCTTTGCCTCCTGTTGCCACCTCCTCCTACTCGACTTCCTCCTCCTTTTCTTCCACCTGCTCATCTAGTCAGCCACACACCTTCACCACCAACTTCAGCACAGCCCGGGGTAAACGTCAGCAGGCCATTCTGAAACTCATATGTTTGGGGGACAGGCCCCACACCGCACAGGAGTTGTGGCGGGGTATAGAACAACAGACCGACGAGTGGTTGCTGCCGGTGAGCCTCAAGCCCGGCCTGGTGGTGTGTGATAATGGGCGAAATCTCATTGCAGCTCTGGGACTAGCCAGTTTGACGCACATCCCTTGCTTGGCGCATGTGCTGAATTTGGTGGTGCAGAAGTTCATTCACAACTACCCCGACATGTCAGAGCTGCTGCATAAAGTGCGGGCCGTCTGTTCGCGCTTCCGGCGTTCACATCCTGCTGCTGCTCGCCTGTCTGCGCTACAGCGTAACTTCGGCCTTCCCGCTCACCGCCTCATATGCGACGTGCCCACCAGGTGGAACTCCACCTTGCACATGCTGGACAGACTGTGCGAGCAGCAGCAGGCTATAGTGGAGTTTCAGCTGCAGCACGCACGGGTCAGTCGCACTACAGAACAGCACCACTTCACCACCAATGACTGGGCCTCCATGCGAGACCTGTGTGCCCTGTTGCGCTGTTTCGAGTACTCCACCAGCATGGCCAGTGGCGATGACGCCGTTATCAGCGTTACAATACCACTTCTATGTCTCCTTGAGAAAACACTTAGGGCGATGATGGAAGAGGAGGTGGCCCAGGAGGAGGAGGAGGAGGAGGAAGAGGGGTCATTTTTAGCACTTTCAGGCCAGTCTCTTCGAAGTGACTCAGAGGGAGGTTTTTGGCAACAGCAGAGGCCAGGTACAAATGTGGCCAGCCAGGGCCCACTACTGGAGGACGAGGAGGACGAGGATGAGGAGGAGGTGGAGGAGGATGAGGATGAAGCATGGTCACAGCGGGGTGGCACCCAACGCAGCTCAGGTCCATCACTGGTGCGTGGCTGGGGGGAAAGGCAGGACGATGACGATACGCCTCCCACAGAGGACAGCTTGTCCTTACCCCTGGGCAGCCTGGCACACATGAGCGACTACATGCTGCAGTGCCTGCGCAACGACAGCAGAGTTGCCCACATTTTAACGTGTGCGGACTACTGGGTTGCCACCCTGCTGGATCCGCGCTACAAAGACAATGTGCCCACCTTACTTCCTGCACTGGAGCGTGATAGGAAGATGCGCGAGTACAAGCGCACGTTGGTAGACGCGCTACTGAGAGAATTCCCAAATGTCACAGGGGAACAAGTGGAAGCCCAAGGCCAAGGCAGAGGAGGAGCAAGAGGTCGCCAAGGCAGCTGTGTCACGGCCAGCTCCTCTGAGGGCAGGGTTAGCATGGCAGAGATGTGGAAAAGTTTTGTCAACACGACACAGCTAACTGCACCACCACCTGATACGCAACGTGTTAGCAGGAGGCAACATTTCACTAATATGGTGGAACAGTACGTGTGCACACCCCTCCACGTACTGACTGATGGTTCGGCCCCATTCAACTACTGGGTCTCTAAATTGTCCACGTGGCCAGAGCTAGCCTTTTATGCCTTGGAGGTGCTGGCCTGCCAGGCGGCCAGCGTTTTGTCTAAACGTGTATTCAGCACGGCAGGGAGTGTCATTACAGACAAACGCAGCCGCCTGTCTACAGCCAATGTGGACAAGCTGACGTTCATAAAAATGAACCAGGCATGGATCCCACAGGACCTGTCCGTCCCTTGTCCAGATTAGACATTAACTACCTCCCCTTAACCATATATTATTGTACTCCAGGGCACTTCCTGATTCAATCCTATTTTTATTTTTATTTTACCATTATATTGCGAGGCTACCCAAATTTGAATGAACCTCTTCTCTGTCTGGGTGCCGGGGCCTAAATATATGCCAATGGACTGTTCCAATGTTGGGTGACGTGAAGCCTGATTCTCTGCTATGACATGCAGACTAATTCTCTGCTGACATGAAGCCAGATTCTCTGTTACGGGACCTCTCTCCTCTGCCTGGGTGCTGGGCATAAATATATGCCAATGGACTGTTGCACTTGTGGCTGACGTGAAGCCTGATTGTCTGTTACGGGACCTCACTCCTCTGCCTGGGTGCTGGGCCTAAATATCTGACAATGGACTGTTGCATTGGTGGCTGACGTGAAGCCTGATTCTCTGCTATGATATGAAGACTGATTCTCTGCTGACATGAAGCCAGATTGTCTGTTACGGGACCTCTCTCCTCTGCCTGGGTGCTGGGCCTAAATTTATGAAAATGGACTCTTACAGTGGTGGGTGACGTGAAGCCTGATTCTCTGCTATGACATGAAGACTGATTCTCTGCTGACATGAAGCCAGATTGTCTGTTACGGGACCTCTCTCCTCTGCCTGGGTGCTGGGCCTAAATTTATGAAAATGGACTCTTACAGTGGTGGGTGACGTGAAGCCTGATTCTCTGCTATGATATGAAGAATGATTCTCTGCTGACATGAAGCCAGATTGTCTGTTACGGGACCTCTTTCCTCTGCCTGGGTGCTTGGCCTAAATTTATGACAATGGACTGTTGCAGTGGTGGCTGACGTGAAGCCTGATTCTCTGCTATGACATGCAGACTGATTCTCTGCTGACATGAAGCCAGATTCTCTGTTACGGGACCTCTCTCCTCTGCCCGGGTGCTGGGCCTAAATATATGCCAATGGACTGTTGCACTGGTGGCTGACGTGAAGCCTGATTGTCTGTTATGGGACCTCTCTCCTCTGCCTGGGTGCTGGGCCTAAATTTATGAAAATGGACTCTTACAGTGGTGGGTGACGTGAAGCCTGATTCTCTGCTATGATATGAAGACTGATTCTCTGCTGACATGAAGCCAGATTGTCTGTTACGGGACCTCTCTCCTCTGCCTGGATTCTGGGCCTAAATTTATGAAAATGGACTCTTACAGTGGTGGGTGACATGAAGCCTGATTCTCTGCTATGATATGAAGACTGATTCTCTGCTGACATGAAGCCAGATTGTCTGTTACGGGACCTCTCTCCTCTGCCTGGGTGCTGGGCCTAAATTTATGACAATGGACTGTTGCAGTGGTGGCTGACGTGAAGCCTGATTCTCTGCTATGACATGCATACTGATTCTCTGCTGACATGAAGCCAGATTGTCTGTTACGGGACCTCTCTCCTCTGCCTGGGTGCTGGGCCTAAATTTATGAAAATGGACTCTTACAGTGGTGGGTGACGTGAAGCCTGATTCTCTGCTATGATATGAAGACTGATTCTCTGCTGACATGAAGCCAGATTGTCTGTTACGGGACCTCTCTCCTCTGCCTGGGTGCTGGGCCTAAATTTATGACAATGGACTGTTGCAGTGGTGGCTGACGTGAAGCCTGATTCTCTTCTATGACATGCAGACTGATTCTCTGCTGACATGAATACAGATTCTCTGTTACGGGACCTCTCTCCTCTGCCTGGGTGCCGGGCCCTAAATATCTGAGAATGGACTGTTCCAGTGGTGGGTGACGTGAAGCCAGATTCTCTGCTATGGGACCTCTCTCCAATTGATTTTGGTTAATTTTTATTTATTTAATTTTTATTTTAATTCATTTCCCTATCCACATTTGTTTGCAGGGGATTTACCTACATGTTGCTGCCTTTTGCAGCCCTCTAGCCTTTTCCTGGGCTGTTTTACAGCCTTTTTAGTACCGAAAAGTTCGGTCCCCATTGACTTCAATGGGGTTCGGGACGAAGTTCGGATCGGGTTCGGATCCCGAACCCGAACATTTCCGGGAAGTTCGGCCGAACTTCTCGAACCCGAACATCCAGGTGTTCGCTCAACTCTACATGCTACACTTAGATTGGAGTCCATCTTTGAAAATTCAGCTAACTGGACATGATTCAGAAACACTACTGTCTATATAAGATCACAAAGTTGACAATGGATATCAGAGCAAAAACCAAGCCACGAGGAAGAAAGAAATGCCTGTAGAGCTCAGAGACAGGATTGTATGGAGGCACAGATCTGGGAATTTATGACAGAGTGGCCAGAAAGAATCCTCTCCTCAGTAAAATACAAAAGTTCTATCTCACCCCAGAGGAATTTTTTCAAATGTTTTAATCATGGTCGTGTCATATAAATACAGTGTAAATCGTTAAAAAATATATATATATTCTCATTAACCACTTTATCTCTCCAGAACGTTTTGGTCTAGAGTGACCTTTATCAATGGGATCTGTGGCTAGAAGAGCAGGGAGCACATCTGGATTCTCATCTGTAAAATTCACATGAAAGCCAGCCTCTAGTGTGCAAAAAAGCACTTAAAGAGGACCTTTCATGCGATTTTTATTAAGGGAGATATATACCAGTACTTGTGGGTTACCCCCCCCCCCCCCCCCCGCACCCCTTACCCTGATGCTGCCACCTTGCTTGATTTTTTAAAATATGCCTCCTATGCCCCACTGTGCCCTGCCGGATTTCTCCTGCTCAGTATGCTAATACTGAGCATTGGAGCAATGAGGAGGAGACTGAGTCTTTCTCCGTGGGAGTCTCCTTCTCCATTGCTGTAGCGCTGTCCAATCGCAGTGCAGAGCATCACAGCTAAGGAGAAAAAAAAATTACTGTTAACCAATGTGTTTGTAAGATGATTATATCGCACTTACTAATACAGCCTTTGTAGAAATGATGCACCATTTTCTATATTTTAAAATGTATGCCCCTTTGTTTACAAAGTCTTTTGTGCTGTCCACAAAAAGTTCCTGCCCATAAGATGGCTGCTGCTGATGGAGGGTCATGTGACCAGGCAAATCACCTCTGTGTGATGTCTCCTTCATTCAAACACACTTCACATGCACTAAACTTCTAACAATGAAATTATAAATGGCAGATGCAGCGTATTTTAACCCTTTCAGGACCCGGGAATTTTCCATTTTTGCATTTTCGTTTTTCACTCCCCGCCTTCCCATAGTCCTAACTTTTTAATTTTTCCATTCACATAGCCCTATGAGGGCTTATTTTTTTGCGGGACAGGTTTCTAATGGCACCATTTACGGTTGCATACCATGTAGTAGGAAGCGAGAAAAAAATTCCAAATGGGGTAGAATTGGGAAAAAAAACGCAATTCTTATAAAGATTTTTATTTTTTTACACTGTACACTATGCAGTAAAATTCTCCAGGTCAGTACGGTTCAAACAATACCACACTTGAAATATTTTTTTTTTGCGTGGTAACACGCCCTGGATTCCGGCTGTGAGCAGGAGCGCACGGCGTCACTGGTTGCTATGACGCCGTGTGCTTCATGCCGCCGCTGTACAACAGTAATACAGGCGTCACTGGTTGCTATGATGCCGTGCGCTTCTTGCCGCCGCTGTACAACAGTAATACACTTGTACGAGTGTATTACTATTTTTTCTTTGTAGCTTGTGCTGGAGGTGTGGCTGCCTCCTCAGTCGTGCACTCCTGACCAGCTCGTCTGCCCCATAGGCTGATTTTAATTAGTGATAGTATATAGCTTGGCCTGCTCCCGCTCACTCACTGAAGCCATTTGGCACCAGGAGAGGTATAGTGTGTGGACTCTCATTGCAGTAGTTGGTAACCTTTTGGCGCCAGGGGTGATGTGGAGTAGGCCCGGCATGCATGCTGGTAACTGCTTTCCGTGGATATAATGGAGGCCATTTTGGCACCAAAAATGACAGAAATTCAGGCGGATCCAGCATGCATGTGGAACCTGCACTTTCTGAATCATGTGATAGCCGTCATGGCACATGACAGGTAAAATTTAGTGTTAGGAACCCGTCTAACTAGAGATCGCCTTGACGTGCGGCAGACGGGCTCAAATAATTTTGTACAAAATGATTTGCCAAGCATCTCTAACTTATTAGTATAGCATTTGCAATTATGATGCAATTTTGTACTTTATTTGGTTTGCAGTGAGCTGTTGCATTGCACTTTTTGTCTAACAGTCTTGTTCTCAGCCATAGCAACGTGCCCCTGTGCTTTGGGATGTGCTGACTGACCCCCCATTTTTTTCTTTATATGCTATGTATATGTTGGAGTACGTCGGGGCCATATTTGACCCCATGGCGGTCCCACGATTTTGAATATAAAACCTGTCTTTAAAGCAGAAGTAATTGAATGTCAACATAATTTCTAACAGGGAACTGACAAACTCATTTAGTTCAGTAAGATAATCAGTGCGCCTCAAGGTCCACTGAATGGCCTCTAAACCCCTTTCATGCTCGATACACGTATACAGGCTGGTGACATCAAAAGACACCAACCTATCATTTGCATTAAATCTAATCTGTTGGAGTTTTTTAAGAAAATCAGTCGTGTCCTTTACATACGATTTAGCCTCTGTGGCAAAAGTCCTCAACAGCTTGTCGATAAAAACTGCCGCAGGGGCAAAAACAGAGTCTATTCCTGCCACTATGGGACGCCCGGGTGGGTTATACAGGTCTTTGTGGATCTTTGGAAGAATATATAGAATGGGCGTAACCGGATGTTTTTGTATGAGGTAAATGTGGAGCTTCGCATCAATGATATTATTGGCATAAGCATTGTCAACCAAGATTTAGATTTTTCTCATCACATCAAATTTTGGATCCCCATCAACCTGTCTATAGACTTGTGCATCTTGTAGCTGTTTTTCTATCTCGGCGACATATTTGGTCGTATTCATCACTGTTATTGCTCCTCCCTTGTCGGCCGCTTTGATTGTAAGTTCTTTGCGTCGGATAATTGTAACAACTTGCTGAAGGGCGAAACCTTTTTTCATCCCCATACTGGAAAGAAGTATGAGATTGGGGACTTCTACACGTGTTCCTCCGACTACGTAATCTATACACTGCAGTGCCCGTGTGGCCTCATCTACGTGGGTGGGAGCACACAGGCATGCAAATTGAGGATCAACCAACATAGGTATTCCATTCGGAAACTGTTTACAAAGATGCAGAGTCAGTCGGGGGACGTGGAGGGTGAACTCCCAGTTCCAGAGCACTTTTATAGGTGCAGACATAACGATGCGCAGTTGAGGTTCAGGGTCATTGACGGTATTCCCCCACTAGAGAGAGGGGGGGACCGGGAACGACTACTGAAATGTTTAGAACTCAGATGGATCTTCGAACTGGACACTATTGAACCAAAGGGTCTCAATTGCGAGTTCAAGGTGGGCTCCCTTTTCTAAATCGCCGCATGGGATGGGGTATTGAGGTGTTTTGATATAGATTAAGCTGTTGATACTTATTTTCTTCTTTTTTTATCACTTATAGATTTGGCTACCATCAAGTGGAGAATCAAGTACAGCCCTCAACATCAGTGACTTGAGAGCCGACCAGTGGGAACATTTTTCCATACTAATTGTATGTTGAGTTGGATTCCCTGTGCTGGATATATGGTCTGGACCTGCGTTATATTAACCCCTTAAGGACTCATCCCTATTTCACCTTAAGGACTTGGCCATTTTTTGCAAATCTGACCAGTGTCACTTTAAGAGCTCATAACTTTAAAACACTTTGACTTATCCAGGCCATTCTGAGATTGTTTTTTCATCACATATTGTACTTCATGACACTGGTAAAATGAAGTAAAAAAATAATAATTTCTTTGCATAAAAAAATACCTAATTTACCACAATTTTGGATAAATTTGCAAATTTCAAAGTTTCAGTTTCTCTACTTCTGTAATACATAGTAATACCCCCAAAAATTGTGATGACTTTACATTCCCCATATGTCTACTTCATGTTTGAATTATTTCGGGAATTATATTTTATTTTTTGGGGATGTTACAAGACTTAGAAGTTTAGAAGCAAATCTTGAAATTTTTCAGAAATTTACAAAAAAACTATTTTTAGGGACCACTACAGGTCTGAAGTCACTTTGCGAGGCTTACATAATAGAAACTGCCCAAAAATGACCCCATTCTATAAACTACACCCCTCAAGGTATTCAAAACTGATTTTACAAACTTTGTTAACCCTTTAGGTGTTGCACAAGAGTTATTGGCAAATGGGGAGGAAATTTGAGAATTTAATTTTTTTGTCTAATTTTCCATTTTAACCCATTTTTTCCACTAACAAAGCAAGGGTTAACAGCCAAACAAGACTGTATCTTTATTGCCCTAACTCTGCCGTTTACAGAAACACCCCATATGTGGCCGTAAACTACTGTACTGTCACAGCGGGGCGTAGAGTGAAAGGTGCGCCGTATGGTTTTTGGAAGCCAGATTTTGCTGGACTGGTTTTTTGACACCATGTCCCATTTGAAGCCCCCTGATGCACCCCTAGAGTAGAAACTCCATAAAAGTGACCCCATCTAAGAAACTACACCCCTCAAGGTATTCAAAACTGATTTTACAAACTTTGTTAACCCTTTAGGTGTTGCACAAGATTTAATGGAAAATAGAGATACTATTTCAAAATTTCACTTTTTTGGCAGATTTTCCATTTTAATATTTTTTTTCCAGTTACAAACCAAGGGTTAACAGCCAAACAAAACTTATCATTTATGGCCCTAATTCTGTAGTTTACAGAAACACCCCATATGTGGTTGTAAACCGTTGTACGGGCACACGGCAGGGCGCAGAAGGAAAGGAATGCCATACGGTTTTTGGAAGGCAGATTTAGATGGACTTTTTTTTGACACCATGTCCCATTTGAAGCCCCCCTGATGCACCCCTAGAGTAGAAACTCCAAAAAAGTGACCCCATTTTAGAAACGACGGGATAGGGTGGCAGTTTTTTTAGTACTAGTTTAGGGTACATATGATTTTCGGTTGCTCTATATTACACTTTTAGTGCGGCAAGGTAACAAGAAAAAGCTTTTTTGGCACTTTTTTTGTTATTTACAACATTCATCTGACAGGTTAGATCATGTGGTAATTTTATAGAGCAGGTTGTCACGGACGCGGTGATACCTAATATGTATACCATTTTTTTTGTTTATGTAAGTTTTATACAATGACTTCATTTTTAAAACCCAAAAAATGTTTTAGTGTCTCCATAGTCTAAGAGCCATAGTTTTTTCAGTTTTTGTGTGATTATCTTAAGTAGGGTCTCAATGTTTGCGGGATGAGATGACGGTTTGATTAGCACTATTTTTGGGTGCATATGACTTTTTGATCGCTTGCTATTACACTTTTCGTGACGTAAGATGACAAAAAATTGCTTTTTTACACCGTTTTTTTTTTATGGTGGTCACCTGAGGGGTTAGGTCATGTGATATTTTTATAGAGCCGGTTGATACGGACGCGGCAATACATAATATGCATACTTTATTTTTATTTATGTAAGTTTTACACAATGATTTCATTTTTTAAACAAAAAAAAATCATGTTTTAGTGTTTCCATAGTCTAAGAGCCATAGTTTTTTCAGTTTTTCGGCGATTATCTTGGGTAGGGTATGATTTTTGTGGGATGAGATGACGGTTTGATTGGTACTATTTTGGCGTACATGCGACTTTTTTGATCACTTTTATTACCTTTTTTGGGAAGTAAGGTGGGCAAAATTTAAATTTTCTCATAGTTTTTATTTTTTTATTTATACCTAATGTGTGTGGTGTATTTTATTTTTTTAATTTTTATTCAGTGATAAATGTGTTTTTTTTCCTTAACTTTTTTCACTTTTTTTTTACATTTTTTTGACCCAGACCCACTTGGTTCTTGAAGATCCAGTGGGTCTGATGTCTGTATAATACAGTACAGAACCCTATATAGGGTTCTGTACTGTATTTTACTTACACTGAACAGATCTATGCTTTTAGCATAGATCTGTTCAGCACCATGGACAGCAGGACGCCTGAGAAGGCGTCCTGTTGCCATGGGAGCCTTCCCCATCTGCCACAACTTCGCAGACGGGGAAGGGTGAGCACGGGGCTGGCGGGGGGCTCTCTCCCTCTCCATCGGGGGGCTGCAAAGGCACAGCAGCCCCCCGATGGGAGAGGGAGGGAGCTCCCTGACCGATGACAGTTAACCTTTTCCATACAGCGGTCCGTACGCAATGTGCTGACACCCTGGTATAACCACTAGACGCCAACGAATTTTCAAGGATAAAAAGTAGTCGTATTGAACCCTTTTTTTTGCGGCGCTGGAAACAGGAGGCGGATTTTCATAAAATACTTTTTTCGAGAATGAAAGTAAAAATAAAATAGCTTGTTTATTTTTTGTCAACGCGTTTCAAGGGCATCCAGCCCTCTTCGTCAGGACAATAAAAGCATATGTTGTACACATTAAAACATCGTCTTTTAAAAGGGGTATTTTGGCGCGCAGGCCAGTGGTTGGGCAAGAAGCAGATGTGTATGACGTCATTTGTGGCGTCACTTTGAGGAACGCCCCTCATTTTCTGGCTGTTGATAGAGATACTGTGAGTGCTAATTTTAATAGCGGTTGGTTGCTAGATATGTGATATTCATATCTTTTTTGGTATTGGTATGTGTTGCCAATTTTTCATATTGCGCTGGTGTGTGGCATATTCCGGTATCATGATCAGGTGTTTTGTGCGCATTATGGGCTGCTGTCGGCACTGTAAAGTAGGGGGGATAAGTGGCTCGGCAGAAATCCGGATGCCCGTAGTTGTCAGGCACGGTAGTTGGGATCATTGTAAGATGAGTGGGGGAAGAGGAGAGGTGGGAGAGGAGGAGAGGTGGTCCGTCCCGCCTGACCTCTCTCAAAAAAAAAAAAGGGTTCAATACGACTACTTTTTATCCTCCTACTCATCCCTTCTGCCACCCCTGGTGCAGAGAATAAGGAACCCTTGGCAGCAGCACAGGACCTCGCATGCTGGACGGGAGAATACCAGCACAAGCCTTCTACAGTTGTTGTGGCTACACACAACAACTTACAGTAAGCGCTTCTTGTATAGAGTGAACTAAGACCGTAAATACAGCCACACACACGAGGCGCGGCCTCCTGTCTCTTTTTCTCTCCTTTCCTTTAACGAATTTTCAAGGGAAGGCAGGCGGGGGATCGCGATCCCGCCTGCCATACCGCCCGCCTCCCGCAACGCCCGCACCGCCTGCGACACCCCCCCTGCACCACCCGCCCACATAAATCATGCAGGGGTGCAGGGGGGGTGCAAATCGGCAATTTAGTCATTTTAAAGTTTCTGATTCCCGCGGTCAGGGACCGCGGGGATCAGAAACTGCAGAAATCGCAGCAAACCGCAGGTCTTGTGACAGGATGCCGGCTGAATGATTTCAGCCGTCATCCCGTTGCGATTAACCCCCGCGGCACCGGAATATCTAGTTAAAATTAGGACGTATCGGTACGCCCTGAGTTCTTAAGGACTCGGGAAATAGGGCGTACCGGTACGCCCTACGTCCTTAAGGGGTTAAGAGTGGGCATTTGTGGCTAATTTTTTTAACTTTCTCCCTGAGGAACTTCACAGCCCATATGGATCGAGATTGAAGGTTGACACGGGTGTTATCCATACAGTGTTTGACTGATCTTTTATCCTGTGATTATTAGGACAAAATGGGGATAAGCAGGGTAGGGGTCCTCTACTATTGTAGTTGGGCTCAGACCAGGCAAGGATCGGCATCTGTCGCCTGCTCTTGACCGGGGTTGGTGATGCCTGTGGCCCCAGTATTCCCAGTCTTAATATATTTATAGGGGCGTTCCCCCGGCAGATCACGTTAATGAAAACCATTGGGGATTGTGCGGCAAGATGCCCATCACCCTTGGATATATGACTCAGTCCACCCCAAGCGATATTATTCAGTTTATATCAGTTTATAACTCTTTAAATCTCTCTTAAATTTCTCCATCCGTGTACTTGGTGGGGCTCCTGAAGAGTAGAAAGTGACTATGTAATCATCGGTGGCATGTTACACCTGTCAGCCAGGTCATAAACCAGCTAGGGACACAACCATTGTCTTAAGCAGCATTATATTTTACATGGATCTCTATAATGGACTGGTTCCTGCGTTGCTGGTCATGGGTTAATACTCATAATGTGGCTATGTACACATATTCTATACCTACATTATGCGTGTGGGGAGCGGCCGCTGTATATCAGGTTTAGTTTCCAGATTGGAGTTCATCGTTAGCTCAACAGGTCTGTGCATAGCACAGTATTGTGGATGCAGGACCTGTGGTTGCTAGGATACTGTTTGGAAGCCCAATCACATAACGCGTCATGTGGTGGAGGGCGCCGTACTAGTTCCTGGTATTCCCGATCATGTGACCGCAAGTCCGGACACGTGACTCACTGTATAGCTTGAGATAGACTTGTATGTCAAAACGTTGCTGTTATTTTCGGTGTGAATAAACACTACATTTTTGGATTAAAGTTCGAGGGTGTCGTCACCTTTCTAAAGTCTGTCTAAGCTGTGACAAAGCCTTCTCATTGGCCCACAAGCTAGAAGAAGGGAGGGATGATCACCTGATATGTAGTGTGTTAAAAAAAAAAACCACAAATATTTGATTTGATGAATATATAGCACTATTTTCTAAATAGTATTGAATTCTCAAAGTGCCGATATTCGCGATAAAAATTTGCTTTTCAAATATTCGCACTCAACACTAATGGTCAGTAGCTGGCGTACTGACTAGGGGATGGCCACTCTGCTTTTGCACCCTGCTCCCTCTTTTGCTCTGCGGCTGGCGCTGTGTGACCACCACCTCTTCCTCCGAACTGCACATGTCTCTTGCATGACCTTGATTCCATGTGTGGTCTAGGATCTCATCATCCTCCACATCATCCTCCACCGACTCTTCGCCCATGCCCTCCTTGACGATATGCACATTGCCAAAAGCAGCAGCAGTTGGCACCTGTGTTTCGTCATCATCATCAGAGACGTGCTGCGTTGGTCCTCCTAAGTCCACAACCTGAAACATAAGTGGTTGGGCATCAGTGCACTCAATCTCTTCCAATTCTGGGGCATTGCTAGGTGGATGGCCAACGGAAACCCCGCAAGCAGAGTCATCAAAAAGAATAAGAGTCTGTTGCATGACTTGGGGCTCAGACTGCTTGGCTGATTTGCAAGGGGTGAGGTGAAAGACAGATGCCCATGGACTGCAGGTGTCAACTTTGCGCTTTCATCAGGGGACTGGGTAGGAGACAATGAGAATAAACTGGAGGCACTGTCAGACATCCAATCTACTACCGCCTCTACTTTTCTAGCCTCACCATTCAAACACTGGTATTCAGGGCTACAAAATGATGCTGAATGCCCTGTCACCTCCGTGCACCTGAGGAAGGTATTTCATTTGGGCGCCTAGCTGGCACAGATCGACCACTCCCTGCAACAGGAGCTCCATCAACACCAGCAGCACCACGACCAGGGACACATCCCTTATTTGATGCTCTCCTCATCAAACTAACAGACAGATTAACTATATAAATTTCCCTTTCACGGATGTAGTGCAGGAGTATCTCACACCAAAAATTGTTATATGTCACCCACCGAACTAACAGACAGATTAACTATATTTATTTCCCTGTCACGTATGCAGTGCAGGTGTTCATGCAACACTCTTAGTGTCCCTTTAAAAAGCTCACTTGTACTTTTTGAAATTGTTAAAGGACAAACCTTTGTATGTAAATGTAAAACACAAGAAATTATGATCACCTCAATTTGTTTATTTTCCCCTATTTTGTAACAAGCCAGAAACCTAACACTTTATCGCCTACATAATGCAGCATGTTGACCGTATGCAAGTTATGTCAATATTATAATATGTACACAACAAATAACCAAAAAGCTTAATTTTCGTTTAAAAAAATGATATTTTACCTACCATCCATTGCGGCAGGCTAAAAAAAGAAGGTGAATGAAAATCTTCAATTTAAATCAGAACATCTATGAAAAATATATACCTCAGGCCTGAATTATTTTAAATGCAGCCCTGGAATATGAATTATTCATAAGTGCTCAGCACTAAAAGGAAGGCCTCCTGTATACCTTATGAAATGGTCTCATGTGGAGTATAACATTTGAGAGTGGGATTGTTCTTCGAAGGACAATTGTTTCTTTTGAATCCCTATGTGTTTATGAAATGTTCTTTATAACTAGGCTTTCATAGACATTTTTGCTTTTGCTGCCTTATGTAAGTGACAAGATTTATTAAATTTTTTCTAAGAAAATCGAAATCATGATCTAAATTTAAAATATTAAAATTGCTTTTATGAACTATGCATATTTCATTAGTATTAAATAGACATTTGCTCCTCATGTGACATAAAGCAAAATATCAGGGCTTAACTATGTTATATGTGAGCATAATACATATGCATTGCAATGTCTATTACTTCAGTGCTGAAGTGAATCTTAGATATATATATTGTGACACAGTGAGAGGTTTGGTCTGGGAAAACAGGTATTTTCCTCCCAGCATGTGCTGGCTGCACACAGATGTTGCAGCTGGGTCTGTAGATCCTGCACACTTGTAGGTTTTTGAAGCTGGTGTCCCAGTTGGCCCCGTACATGCTCAATGGCCAATACATCTGCCAACTGGACAGACGAAGGAAGTGTTGCAATGCAGCAGAGATATTCTTGGGAATATATTTCTGTGTGGGGGTGAGCATCCTGATTAAAAACCCGAATTTGAAGCTACGCCATGAGAAGCAACACGTGGGTGCAAGATTTCCTTTACGTATCGCTGAGCTGTCCCTCATATCACTACTAGGGGTGACCTACTGTCATTTGCGATGGTTCACCAGATCATCACACCAGCAGTTTGGGCAGTGTGTCACTCCACAGCAAAAGCAGGATTGAAGTAAATATCAAGAGGCCTCCATACTCGAACCTAACCGTTGTGGGACCAAACACAGAACCTATATTTTACGAGAACCTAAAATAACAAAAGTTCCCATACCCCTTTTCTTCACTGCACTTCCAGAGATGATCTCCAGTTCTCCTTTCTGCTGTGTGCTTTCCTGGCTGCAGCAGTGATGCCCAAGCAAACAGATTATGACTGCAGCCACTCACAGGACTAATCTTTATTGTCCTATGGACTGGGGGGGAGGGAAATTACATTATAGGAGGGGAAGATAGTGCAGATAGAGACTGGGGGCAATGTAGTGGGACTGGGGGAGGAATGGAAGGAGGGACTAGAGCAGTTCAGAAGGAAAGGTGTAGGGTAAAAAATATACATAAACCTCTCAAATGTATGTATACTAATGCCAGAAGCCTGACTAATAAAACTGGGGAGCTGGAATTAGTGATGTGTGAGGAGAACTATGACATAGTGGGAATAACTGAGACATGGCTGGATGATAGCTATGACTGGACGGTTAATGTACAGGGTTACAGTCTGTTTACAAAGGATCGCAAAAACCGGAGAAGTGGAGGGGTTTGCCTTTGTGTAAAGTCTTGTCTAAAGCCCACAGTCTAAGAAGATATAAGTGAGGGACATGAACATGTGGAGTCACTGAGGGTAGAGATACATGGAGCTAAAAACAATAATAAATTACTAATAGGAGTTTACTATAAACCACCCAATATACCAGAGTCCACAGAAAATCTACTACTAAAGGAGATAGACAAGAGACAAGGCGGCAAATCATAATGAAGTGGTTATTATGGGGGACCTCAACTACCCAGATATAGACTAGGAAACTAGTCGACGAGGAGAAAGCAAAGCTGTTAAATATTTTTTCTCCAATGTATTCACTGAAGAAAATAAACTGTCAGATAACATGCAGAATGTAAAAATAAATTCCCCATTAAAAGTGTCCTGTCTGACCCAGTAAGAAGTACATCAGCGACTTAAAAAGATTAAAATAGACAAATCGCCAGGACCGGATGGCATACACCCCCGTATCCTAAGGGAATTAAGTCATGTCATAGCCAGACCCTTATTTCTGATATTTGCAGACTCTTTACTGACAGGGAATGTCCCACAAGATTGGCGCATGGCAAATGTGGTGGCAATATTCAAAAAGGGTCCAAAAACAGAAACTGGAAACTATAGGCCGGTAAGTTTAACATCTGTTGTGGGTAAACTGAAGGTTTTCTAAGAGATGCTATCTTAGAGCATCTCAATAGAAATAAGCAAATTATGCCATATCAGCATGGCTTCATGAGGGATCGGTCATGCCAAACTAATTTAATCAGTTTCTATGAGGAGGTAAGTTCTAGACTTGACAGCGGCGAATAAATGGATGTTGTATATCTGGACTTCTCCAAAGCATTTGTGTCACGGCCACGGTTATGGCCGTGACTCCTTGGGAGCCGCAAACAGTTGCCCGCGGTTTGGGTAGTTGTTTCAACCGCAGCTTGAGGCATGATGTTGTCTGCCTCAAGTGTGGTTGCCGCGGACAACAGCTATGTGTGCGGTTCCCTTGGAGTTGTGTGCGTGTGTGTATGCACGTTTGTATGTCTGGTGGGCACTTTGTGTTGTCTGGTGTGCACTTTGACATCTTCCTTTCTCTGTGGCTGCCCGTGGCAACGTTTGGTATGTTGTACATGTGGTGGCAGTGTCCTGGCCTTCGGGCTGTCTCCCAGGACGGCTGCCACCCATGTCGTTGCCTGCGGCAACAGCCACAGTGTGATCTTAGTTTGGTCACTTCCCCTTTATGTGTGCTTCCCTTCTGTGGTGCTGGAAGGGTTAACTCCCTTCCCAGTGTGTGTGTGATGTCACTGGGTGTGTCCGACTGTGGGGTGTGGCTTCTTGGCCTATATAGCCGTGGTGTTTGGCATGGCTCAGTAGGTTGCTTCAGTCATGCTTGGCTGGAGAAGCCTCCTGTGCATATTACCTGCCAGTGAGAGCCACCCCTGTGGTCATAAAGATATTGTCGTTATGTTTATGTCTTGCTGTGTGTGATGTTGTATGTTCTGTTCTGTTGGGACCTTCCTATGTGTTTGGTGCAGCTTACGGTTCTGGATTCCTGTTTGCGCAGGGATCCAGTCAGCAAGGCTGTGACAGGTTGGTGGAACTAATAGTTCGCCTGTCATTCCCGTAAGGCTGTATGAGTTCCCCTTTTCCCAACAGCTTGGCCATGGAGACTCCTGCTCCTCCGTGCCTAGGAGGAGTAGGTCGTCTTACCCAGCTCCTAGCTCAGGGATCTGCGGAGGGTAAGTCAGGGCTCCGAGGCTCCTGCGCATGGGTCCTCCTACCTTAAAGGTCGGCCCATGCAGATAGGAGTTAGGGTCAGGTTAGGGATGCTTGAGGAGGTGACCTGCTCCCTATCCTGTTCTCCTGGCCAAGCAGCCACAACATCATCGGGCATCACACGGCTGAGGGTTTTCCCCATCCTCAGCCGTGACAATTTGACACTGTACCACATAAAAGGTTAGTATATAAAATGAGAATGCTCGGACTGGGAGAAAACATCTGTATCTGGGTAAGTAACTGGCTCAATGATAGAAAACAGAGGGTGGTTATTAACGGTACAGACTCAGATTGGGTCTCTGTCACTAGTGGGGTACCTCAGAGGTCAGTATTGGGCCCTATTCTCTTCAATACATTTATTAATGATCTTGTAGAAGGCTTGCATAGTAAAATATACATTTTCCCAGAGGACACTAAACTGTGTAAAGTAATTAACACTGAAGAGGACAGTATACTACTACAGAGGGATCTGGATAGATTGGAGGCTTGGGCAGATAAGTGGCAGATGAGGTTTAACACTGACAAATGTAAAGTTATGGGAAGGAATAATGCAAGTCACCCGTACATACTAAATGGTAAAGCACTCGGTAACACTGACATGGAAGAGGATCTAGGAACTTTAATAAACAGCAAACTAAGCTGCAAAAAACAGTGTCAGGCAGCTGCTGCCAAGGCCAATAAGATATTGGGTTCCATCAAAAGGAGCATAGATGCCCGTGATGAGAACATAGTCCTACCACTTTACAAATCGCTAGCCAGACCACACATGGAGTATTGTGTACAGTTCTGGGCTCCTGTAAACAAGGCCGACATAGCAGAGCTGGAGAGGGTGCAGAGGAGGGCAACTAAAGTAATAACTGGAATGGGGCAACTACAGTACCCTGAAAGATTATCAAAATTAGGGTTATTCACTTTAGAAAAAAGGCGACTGAGGAGAGATCTAATTAATATGTATAAATATATCAGGGGTCTTGGGGATCAGGATACACAGATATCACAGGCAGTTTTAACAGCTTAATATAGTGCCCACCATGGAGTACATTATGCGTAAACTGGAAGCTTGGGAAAATCTGCCACTGACATTAATAGGTAGAGCGAATATGATAAAAATGGCACTGTTACCGAAACTTCTATATCTTTACAGAGCAGCTCCTACGAAGATCCACCCTATCCACTTTTATTCACTAGATAAGATTTTTTCCCCGCTTCTGTGGAAACACCAGTCCCCTTGCATTGATAGAAAATCTTTGAAAGCCTTATATAATCAAGGGGGTTTGAGATTGCCAGATATGTATTTGTATTATATCGCGGCCCAATTAGTGTATGCCTCTTAGTGGATTAGGGCGGATGCCAATAATCCTGCAGTGGTGTTAGAGGCGGCTCTGGTAGGTTCCTGTGAGGCATTGGCTAACCTGGTGTATTGAGGGGAGTAACCTCAGCCTTGCATTATACTGAAGCGATGGCTGCAGTGGTGGTGGCTTGGAAGTAGGGATGAGCGAACTCGAACTGTATAGTTCGGGTTCGTACCGAATTTTGGGGTGTCCGTGACACGGACCCGAACCCGGACATTTTCGTAAAAGTCCGGGTTCGGGTTCGGTGTTCGTCGCTTTCTTCGCGCTTTTGTGACGCTTTCTTGGCGCTTTTTGAAAGGCTGCAAAGCAGCCAATCAACAAGCGTCATACTACTTGCCCCAAGAGGCCATCACAGCCATGCCTACTATTGGCATGGCTGTGATTGGCCAGAGCACCATGTGACCCAGCCTCTATTTAAGCTGGAGTCACATAGCGCCGCCCGTCACTCTGCTCTGATTAGCGTAGGGAGAGGTTGCGGCTGCGACAGTAGGGCGAGATTAGGCAGATTAACTCCTCCAAAGGACTTGATTAACTGATCGATCTGCAGCTGTGGATCATTGAGCTGCTGATCCTCAATTGCTCACTGTTTTTAGGCTGCACAGACCGTTTGTCAGTCTCATTTTTCTGGGGTGATCGGCGGCCATTTTGTGTCTTGTGGTGCGCCAGCACAAGCTGCGACCAAGTGCATTTAACCCTCAATGGTGTGGTTGTTTTTTGGCTAAAGCCTACATCAGGGTGAAGCTGTGACACCAAGTGCATTTAACCAGCAATAGTCTGTTCATTTTTTGGCCATATACAAAATCAGGGGCAAGCTGCGCCTGTCACCAAGTGCATTTAACCCTCAATGGTGTGGTTGTTTTTTGGCTAAAGCCTACATCAGGGTGAAGCTGTCACACCAAGTGCATTTAACCAGCAATAGTCTGTTCATTTTTTGGCCATATACAAAATCAGGGGCAAGCTGCGCCTGTCACCAAGTGCATTTAACCCTCAATGGTGTGGTTGTTTTTTGGCTAAAGCCTACATCAGGGTGAAGCTGTCACACCAAGTGCATTTAACCAGCAATAGTCTGTTCATTTTTTGGCCATATACAAAATCAGGGGCAAGCTGCGCCTGTCACCAAGTGCATTTAACCCTCAATGGTGTGGTTGTTTTTTGGCTAAAGCCTACATCAGGGTGAAGCTGTCACACCAAGTGCATTTAACCAGCAATAGTCTGTTCATTTTTTGGCCATATCCCAGTCTAATTCTGTCACTAAATCCATACCGGTCACCCAGCGCCTAAATACTAGGCCTCAAATTTATATCCAGCTAAATCTGTCCCTAGTGCTGTAGCTGGGCGAGTTATTTAGTGTCCGTTCAAGCACATTTCTTGTTCTGGGTTGAAATACAATTCCCAATTTAGCAATTTCATAATTTAGTGGTTCCTGCTATATCAGAGCTCTTTGAAATCTATCCCAAAAAGGGTATATAATATTGAAGGTGCACATAGGGTCATTCAGAGTAACTTCACACACACCCGCTACTGTGTATTTCCAAGTCTAATTCTGTCACTAAATCCATACCGGTGACCCAGCGCCTAAATACTAGGCCTCAAATTTAATTCCCTCTAAATCTCTCGTTACCCACCGCTGTACTGTTGTTGCTGGGCAAGATATTTAGTGTCCGTCAAAGCACATTTTTTGTTCTGGGTTGAAGTACAATTCCCAATTTAGCAATTTCATAATTTAGTGGTTTCTGCTATATCAGAGCTATTTGAAATCTATCCCAAAAAGGGTATATAATATTGAAGGTGCACATAGGGTCATTCAGAATAACTTCACACACACCCGCTACTGTGTATTTCCAAGTCTAATTCTGTCACTAAACCCATACCTGTCACCCAGCGCCTAAATACTAGGCCTCAAATTTAAATCCCTCTAAATCTCTCGTTACCGTTGTCCTGTTGTAGCTGGGAAAGTTATTTAGTGCCCGTCAAAGCACATTTTTTGTTCTGGGTTGAAGTACAATTCCCAATTTAGCAATTTCATAATTTAGTGGTTCCTGCTATATCAGAGCTATTTGAAATCTATCCCAAAAAGGGTATATAATATTGAAGGTGCACATAGGGTCATTCAGAATAACTTCACACACACCCGCTACTGTGTATTTCCAAGTCTAATTCTGTCACTAAATCCATACCGGTGACCCAGCGCCTAAATACTAGGCCTCAAATTTAATTCCCTCTAAATCTCTCGTTACCCACCGGTGTACTGTTGTTGCTGGGCAAGATATTTAGTGTCCGTCAAAGCACATTTTTTGTTCTGGGTTGAAGTACAATTCCCAATTTAGCAATTTCATAATTTAGTGGTTTCTGCTATATCAGAGCTATTTGAAATCTATCCCAAAAAGGGTATATAATATTGAAGGTGCACATAGGGTCATTCAGAATAACTTCACACACACCCGCTACTGTGTATTTCCAAGTCTAATTCTGTCACTAAACCCATACCTGTCACCCAGCGCCTAAATACTAGGCCTCAAATTTAAATCCCTCTAAATCTCTCGTTACCGTTGTCCTGTTGTAGCTGGGAAAGTTATTTAGTGCCCGTCAAAGCACATTTTTTGTTCTGGGTTGAAGTACAATTCCCAATTTAGCAATTTCATAATTTAGTGGTTCCTGCTATATCAGAGCTATTTGAAATCTATCCCAAAAAGGGTATATAATATTGAAGGTGCACATAGGGTCATTCAGAATAACTTCACACACACCCGCTACTGTGTATTTCCAAGTCTAATTCTGTCACTAAATCCATACCGGTGACCCAGCGCCTAAATACTAGGCCTCAAATTTAATTCCCTCTAAATCTCTCGTTACCCACCGCTGTACTGTTGTTGCTGGGCAAGATATTTAGTGTCCGTCAAAGCACATTTTTTGTTCTGGGTTGAAGTACAATTCCCAATTTAGCAATTTCATAATTTAGTGGTTTCTGCTATATCAGAGCTATTTGAAATCTATCCCTAAAAGGGTATATAATATTGAAGGTGCACATAGGGTCATTCAGAATAACTTCACACACACCCGCTACTGTGTATTTCCAAGTCTAATTCTGTCACTAAACCCATACCTGTCACCCAGCGCCTAAATACTAGGCCTCAAATTTATATCCAGCTAAATCTGTCCCTAGTGCTGTAGCTGGGCGAGTTATTTAGTGTCCGTTCAAGCACATTTCTTGTTCTGGGTTGAAATACAATTCCCAATTTAGCAATTTCATAATTTAGTGGTTCCTGCTATATCAGAGCTCTTTGAAATCTATCCCAAAAAGGGTATATAATATTGAAGGTGCACATAGGGTCATTCAGAGTAACTTCACACACACCCGCTACTGTGTATTTCCAAGTCTAATTCTGTCACTAAATCCATACCGGTGACCCAGCGCCTAAATACTAGGCCTCAAATTTAATTCCCTCTAAATCTCTCGTTACCCACCGCTGTACTGTTGTTGCTGGGCAAGATATTTAGTGTCCGTCAAAGCACATTTTTTGTTCTGGGTTGAAGTACAATTCCCAATTTAGCAATTTCATAATTTAGTGGTTTCTGCTATATCAGAGCTATTTGAAATCTATCCCAAAAAGGGTATATAATATTGAAGGTGCACATAGGGTCATTCAGAATAACTTCACACACACCCGCTACTGTGTATTTCCAAGTCTAATTCTGTCACTAAACCCATACCTGTCACCCAGCGCCTAAATACTAGGCCTCAAATTTAAATCCCTCTAAATCTCTCGTTACCGTTGTCCTGTTGTAGCTGGGAAAGTTATTTAGTGCCCGTCAAAGCACATTTTTTGTTCTGGGTTGAAGTACAATTCCCAATTTAGCAATTTCATAATTTAGTGGTTCCTGCTATATCAGAGCTATTTGAAATCTATCCCAAAAAGGGTATATAATATTGAAGGTGCACATAGGGTCATTCAGAATAACTTCACACACACCCGCTACTGTGTATTTCCAAGTCTAATTCTGTCACTAAATCCATACCGGTGACCCAGCGCCTAAATACTAGGCCTCAAATTTAATTCCCTCTAAATCTCTCGTTACCCACCGGTGTACTGTTGTTGCTGGGCAAGATATTTAGTGTCCGTCAAAGCACATTTTTTGTTCTGGGTTGAAGTACAATTCCCAATTTAGCAATTTCATAATTTAGTGGTTTCTGCTATATCAGAGCTATTTGAAATCTATCCCTAAAAGGGTATATAATATTGAAGGTGCACATAGGGTCATTCAGAATAACTTCACACACACCCGCTACTGTGTATTTCCAAGTCTAATTCTGTCACTAAACCCATACCTGTCACCCAGCGCCTAAATACTAGGCCTCAAATTTAAATCCCTCTAAATCTCTCGTTACCGTTGTCCTGTTGTAGCTGGGAAAGTTATTTAGTGCCCGTCAAAGCACATTTTTTGTTCTGGGTTGAAGTACAATTCCCAATTTAGCAATTTCATAATTTAGTGGTTCCTGCTATATCAGAGCTATTTGAAATCTATCCCAAAAAGGGTATATAATATTGAAGGTGCACATTGGGTCATTCAGAATAACTTCACACACACGCTTCTGTGCATTTCCAAGTCTAATTCTGTCACTAAATCCATACCGGTGACCCAGCGCCTAAATACTAGGCCTCAAATTTAATTCCCTCTAAATCTCTCGTTACCCACCGCTGTACTGTTGTTGCTGGGCAAGATATTTAGTGTCCGTCAAAGCACATTTTTTGTTCTGGGTTGAAGTACAATTCCCAATTTAGCAATTTCATAATTTAGTGGTTTCTGCTATATCAGAGCTATTTGAAATCTATCCCTAAAAGGGTATATAATATTGAAGGTGCACATAGGGTCATTCAGAATAACTTCACACACACCCGCTACTGTGTATTTCCAAGTCTAATTCTGTCACTAAATCCATACCGGTGACCCAGCGCCTAAATACTAGGCCTCAAATTTAATTCCCTCTAAATCTCTCGTTACCCACCGTTGTACTGTTGTTGCTGGGCAAGATATTTAGTGTCCGTCAAAGCACATTTTTTGTTCTGGGTTGAAGTACAATTCCCAATTTAGCAATTTCATAATTTAGTGGTTCCTGCTATATCAGAGCTATTTGAAATCTATCCCAAAAAGGGTATATAATATTGAAGGTGCACATTGGGTCATTCAGAATAACTTCACACACACGCTTCTGTGCATTTCCAAGTCTAATTCTGTCACTAAATCCATACCGGTGACCCAGCGCCTAAATACTAGGCCTCAAATTTAATTCCCTCTAAATCTCTCGTTACCCACCGCTGTACTGTTGTTGCTGGGCAAGATATTTAGTGTCCGTCAAAGCACATTTTTTGTTCTGGGTTGAAGTACAATTCCCAATTTAGCAATTTCATAATTTAGTGGTTTCTGCTATATCAGAGCTATTTGAAATCTATCCCTAAAAGGGTATATAATATTGAAGGTGCACATAGGGTCATTCAGAATAACTTCACACACACCCGCTACTGTGTATTTCCAAGTCTAATTCTGTCACTAAATCCATACCGGTGACCCAGCGCCTAAATACTAGGCCTCAAATTTAATTCCCTCTAAATCTCTCGTTACCCACCGTTGTACTGTTGTTGCTGGGCAAGATATTTAGTGTCCGTCAAAGCACATTTTTTGTTCTGGGTTGAAGTACAATTCCCAATTTAGCAATTTCATAATTTAGTGGTTTCTGCTATATCAGAGCTATTTGAAATCTATCCCTAAAAGGGTATATAATATTCAAGGTGCACATTGGGTCATTCAGAATAACTTCACACACACACGCTTCTGTGCATTTCCAAGTCTAATTCTGTCACTAAATCCATACCGGTCACCCAGCGCCTAAATACTAGGCCTCAAATTTATATCCCGCTGAATTTGAATACAATACATTGGGCCAAATAATATATTTGTTGTTGTGGTGAACCATAACAATGAGAAAAACATCTAGTAAGGGACGCGGACGTGGACATGGTCGTGGTGGTGTTAGTGGACCCTCTGGTGCTGGGAGAGGACGTGGCCGTTCTGCCACATCCACACGTCCTAGTGTACCAACTACTTCAGGTCCCAGTAGCCGCCAGAATTTACAGCGATATATGGTGGGGCCCAATGCCGTTCTAAGGATGGTAAGGCCTGAGCAGGTACAGGCATTAGTCAATTGGGTGGCCGACAGTGGATCCAGCACGTTCACATTATCTCCCACCCAGTCTTCTGCAGAAAGCGCACAGATGGCGCCTGAAAACCAACCCCATCAGTCTGTCACATCACCCCCATGCATACCAGGGAAACTGTCTCAGCCTCAAGTTATGCAGCAGTCTCTTATGCTGTTTGAAGACTCCGCTGGCAGGGTTTCCCAAGGGCATCCACCTAGCCCTTCCCCAGCGGTGAAAGACATAGAATGCACTGACGCACAACCACTTATGTTTCCTGATGATGAGGACATGGGAATACCACCTCAGCATGTCTCTGATGATGACGAAACACAGGTGCCAACTGCTGCGTCTTTCTGCAGTGTGCAGACTGAACAGGAGGTCAGGGATCAAGACTGGGTGGAAGACGATGCAGGGGACGATGAGGTCCTAGACCCCACATGGAATGAAGGTCGTGCCACTGACTTTCACAGTTCGGAGGAAGAGGCAGTGGTGAGACCGAGCCAACAGCGTAGCAAAAGAGGGAGCAGTGGGCAAAAGCAGAACACCCGCCGCCAAGAGACTCCGCCTGCTACTGACCGCCGCCATCTGGGACCGAGCACCCCAAAGGCAGCTTCAAGGAGTTCCCTGGCATGGCACTTCTTCAAACAATGTGCTGACGACAAGACCCGAGTGGTTTGCACGCTGTGCCATCAGAGCCTGAAGCGAGGCATTAACGTTCTGAACCTGAGCACAACCTGCATGACCAGGCACCTGCATGCAAAGCATGAACTGCAGTGGAGTAAACACCTTAAAACCAAGGAAGTCACTCAGGCTCCCCCTGCTACCTCTTCTGCTGCTGCCGCCTCGGCCTATTCTGCTGCTGCCGCCTCGGCCTCTTCCTCCGCCTCTGGAGGAACGTTGGCACCTGCCGCCCAGCAAACAGGGGATGTACCACCAACACCACCACCACCACCTCCGTCACCAAGCGTCTCAACCATGTCACACGCCAGCGTTCAGCTCTCCATCTCACAAACATTTGATAGAAAGCGTAAATTCCCACCTAGCCACCCTCGATCCCTGGCCCTGAATGCCAGCATTTCTAAACTACTGGCCTATGAAATGCTGTCATTTAGGCTGGTGGACACAGACAGCTTCAAACAGCTCATGTCGCTTGCTGTCCCACAGTATGTTGTTCCCAGCCGGCACTACTTCTCCAAGAGAGCCGTGCCTTCCCTGCACAACCAAGTATCCGATAAAATCAAGTGTGCACTGCGCAACGCCATCTGTAGCAAGGTCCACCTAACCACAGATACGTGGACCAGTAAGCACGGCCAGGGACGCTATATCTCCCTAACTGCACACTGGGTAAATGTAGTGGCAGCTGGGCCCCAGGCGGAGAGCTGTTTGGCGCACGTCCTTCCGCCGCCAAGGATCGCAGGGCAACATTCTTTGCCTCCTGTTGCCACCTCCTCCTTCTCGGCTTCCTCCTCCTCTTCTTCCACCTGCTCATCCAGTCAGCCACACACCTTCACCACCAACTTCAGCACAGCCCGGGGTAAACGTCAGCAGGCCATTCTGAAACTCATATGTTTGGGGGACAGGCCCCACACCGCACAGGAGTTGTGGCGGGGTATAGAACAACAGACCGACGAGTGGTTGCTGCCGGTGAGCCTCAAGCCCGGCCTGGTGGTGTGTGATAATGGGCGAAATCTCGTTGCAGCTCTGGGACTAGCCAATTTGACGCACATCCCTTGCTTGGCGCATGTGCTGAATTTGGTGGTGCAGAAGTTCATTCACAACTACCCCGACATGTCAGAGCTGCTGCATAAAGTGCGGGCCGTCTGTTCGCGCTTCCGGCGTTCACATCCTGCTGCTGCTCGCCTGTCTGCGCTACAGCGTAACTTCGGCCTTCCCGCTCACCGCCTCATATGCGACGTGCCCACCAGGTGGAACTCCACCTTGCACATGCTGGACAGACTGTGCGAGCAGCAGCAGGCCATAGTGGAGTTTCAGCTGCAGCACGCACGGGTCAGTCGCACTACAGAACAGCACCACTTCACCACCAATGACTGGGCCTCCATGCGAGACCTGTGTGCCCTGTTGCGCTGTTTCGAGTACTCCACCAACATGGCCAGTGGCGATGACACCGTTATCAGCGTTACAATACCACTTCTATGTCTCCTTGAGAAAACACTTAGGGCGATGATGGAACAGGAGGTGGCCCAGGAGGAGGAGGAGGAGGATGAGGAAGAGGGGTCATTTTTAGCACTTTCAGGCCAGTCTCTTCGAAGTGACTCAGAGGGAGGTTTTTTGCAACAGCAGAGGCCAGGTACAAATGTGGCCAGCCAGGGCCCACTACTGGAGGACGAGGAGGACGAGGATGAGGAGGAGGTGGAGGAGGATGAGGATGAAGCATGGTCACAGCGGGGTGGCACCCAACGCAGCTCGGGTCCATCACTGGTGCGTGGCTGGGGGGAAAGGCAGGACGATGACGATACGCCTCCCACAGAGGACAGCTTGTCCTTACCCCTGGGCAGCCTGGCACACATGAGCGACTACATGCTGCAGTGCCTGCGCAACGACAGCAGAGTTGCCCACATTTTAACCTGTGCGGACTACTGGGTTGCCACCCTGCTGGATCCACGCTACAAAGACAATGTGCCCACCTTACTTCCTGCACTGGAGCGTGATAGGAAGATGCGCGAGTACAAGCGCACGTTGGTAGACGCGCTACTGAGAGCATTCCCAAATGTCACAGGGGAACAAGTGGAAGCCCAAGGCCAAGGCAGAGGAGGAGCAAGAGGTCGCCAAGGCAGCTGTGTCACGGCCAGCTCCTCTGAGGGCAGGGTTAGCATGGCAGAGATGTGGAAAACTTTTGTCAACACGCCACAGCTAACTGCACCACCACCTGATACGCAACGTGTTAGCAGGAGGCAACATTTTACTAACATGGTGGAACAGTACGTGTGCACACCCCTCCACGTACTGACTGATGGTTCGGCCCCATTCAACTTCTGGGTCTCTAAATTGTCCACGTGGCCAGAGCTAGCCTTTTATGCCTTGGAGGTGCTGGCCTGCCCGGCAGCCAGCGTTTTGTCTGAACGTGTATTCAGCACGGCAGGGGGCGTCATTACAGACAAACGCAGCCGCCTGTCTACAGCCAATGTGGACAAGCTGACGTTCATAAAAATGAACCAGGCATGGATCCCACAGGACCTGTCCGTCCCTTGTCCAGATTAGACATTAACTACCTCCCCATAACCATATATTATTGGACTCCAGGGCACTTCCTCATTCAATCCTATTTTTATTTTCATTTTACCATTATATTGCGATGCTACCCAAAGTTGAATGAACCTCTCCTCTGCCTGTGTGCTAGGCCTAAATATATGCCAATGGACTGTTGCAGTGGTGGCTGACATGAAGCCTGATTCTCTGCTATGACATGCAGACTAATTCTCTGCTGACATGAAGCCAGATTGTCTGTTACGGGACCTCTCTCCTCTGCCTGGGTGCTGGGCCTAAATTTATGACAATGGACTGTTGCAGTGGTGGCTGACGTGAAGCCTGATTCTCTGCTATGACATGCAGACTGATTCTCTGCTGTCATGAAGCCAGATTGTCTGTTACGGGACCTTTCTCCTCTACCTGGGTTCTGGGCCTAAATTTATGAAAATTGACTCTTACAGTGGTGGGTGACGTGAAGCCTGATTCTCTGCTATGATATGAAGACTGATTCTCTGCTGACATGAAGCCAGATTGTCTGTTACGGGACCTTTCTCCTCTGCCTGGGTTCTGGGCCTAAATTTATGAAAATTGACTCTTACAGTGGTGGGTGACGTGAAGCCTGATTCTCTGCTATGATATGAAGACTGATTCTCTGCTGACATGAAGCCAGATTGTCTGTTACGGGACCTTTCTCCTCTGCCTGGGTTCTGGGCCTAAATTTATGAAAATTGACTCTTACAGTGGTGGGTGACGTGAAGCCTGATTCTCTGCTATGATATGAAGACTGATTCTCTGCTGACATGAAGCCAGATTGTCTGTTACGGGACCTTTCTCCTCTGCCTGGGTTCTGGGCCTAAATTTATGAAAATTGACTCTTACAGTGGTGGGTGACGTGAAGCCTGATTCTCTGCTATGATATGAAGACTGATTCTCTGCTGACATGAAGCCAGATTGTCTGTTACGGGACCTTTCTCCTCTGCCTGGGTTCTGGGCCTAAATTTATGAAAATTGACTCTTACAGTGGTGGGTGACGTGAAGCCTGATTCTCTGCTATGATATGAAGACTGATTCTCTGCTGACATGAAGCCAGATTGTCTGTTACGGGACCTTTCTCCTCTGCCTGGGTTCTGGGCCTAAATTTATGAAAATTGACTCTTACAGTGGTGGGTGACGTGAAGCCTGATTCTCTGCTATGATATGAAGACTGATTCTCTGCTGACATGAAGCCAGATTGTCTGTTACGGGACCTTTCTCCTCTGCCTGGGTTCTGGGCCTAAATTTATGAAAATTGACTCTTACAGTGGTGGGTGACGTGAAGCCTGATTCTCTGCTATGATATGAAGACTGATTCTCTGCTGACATGAAGCCAGATTGTCTGTTACGGGACCTTTCTCCTCTGCCTGGGTTCTGGGCCTAAATTTATGAAAATTGACTCTTACAGTGGTGGGTGACGTGAAGCCTGATTCTCTGCTATGATATGAAGACTGATTCTCTGCTGACATGAAGCCAGATTGTCTGTTACGGGACCTCTCTCCTCTGCCTGGGTGCTGGGCCTAAATATATGCCAATGGACTGTTGCAGTGGTGGCTGACGTGAAGCCTCATTCTCTGCTATGACATGCAGACTAATTCTCTGCTGACATGAAGACAGATTCTCTGTTACGGGACCTCTCTCCTCTGCCTGGGTGCCGGGGCCTAAATATCTGAGAATGGACTGTTCCAGTGGTGGCTGACGTGAAGCCTCATTCTCTGCTATGACATGCAGACTAATTCTCTGCTGACATGAAGACAGATTCTCTGTTACGGGACCTCCCTCCTCTGCCTGGGTGCTGGGCCTAAATATATGCCAATGGACTGTTGCAGTGGTGGCTGACGTGAAGCCTCATTCTCTGCTATGACATGCAGACTAATTCTCTGCTGACATGAAGACAGATTCTCTGTTACGGGACCTCCCTCCTCTGCCTGGGTGCTGGGCCTAAATATATGCCAATGGACTGTTGCAGTGGTGGCTGACGTGAAGCCTCATTCTCTGCTATGACATGCAGACTGATTCTCTGCTGACATGAAGCCAGATTCTCTGTTACGGGACCTCTCTCCTCTGCCTGTGTGTGTGCTGGGCCTAAATATATGCCAATGGACTGTTGCAGTGGTGGCTGACGTGAAGCCTCATTCTCTGCTATGACATGCAGACTGATTCTCTGCTGACATGAAGACAGATTCTCTGTTACGGGACCTCTCTCCTCTGCCTGGGTGCCGGGGCCTAAATATCTGAGAATGGACTGTTCCAGTGGTGGGTGACGGGAAGCCAGATTCTCTGCTATGGAACCTCTCTCCAATTGATTTTGGTTAATTTTTATTTATTTAATTTTTATTTTAATTCATTTCCCTATCCACATTTGTTTGCAGGGGATTTACCTACATGTTGCTGCCTTTTGCAGCCCTCTAGCTCTTTCCTGGGCTGTTTTACAGCCTTTTTAGTGCCGAAAAGTTCGGGTCCCCATTGACTTCAATGGGGTTCGGGTTCGGGACGAAGTTCGGATCGGGTTCGGATCCCGAACCCGAACATTTCCGGGATGTTCGGCCGAACTTCTCGAACCCGAACATCCAGGTGTTCGCTCAACTCTACTTGGAAGCAGTTTGTGGTGACGCACATTGAGGGCGAGGGGAGTGATACTTGGACCCTGTATATACCTTTGTGGCGCAACAGGCAGTTGCAAGAACTGTTTCATCTATCTGATCATGAATTTTGGCCCCAAAAGGGTGTGAAGTGCCTTACTCAATTATATGTGGATAGGGTCTTCTGTTCATTTGAGAGCCTTCGCAGGGAATACAATTTGCCCCATACATGTTTCTATCTGTATCTCCAGCTGAGGCATGCCTGTGAGGCCCAATTCAAATCCTTATCTCTGTGTTTTAAATGTGGCCCCATTGAATCTGTGGCTAGGTTGAAACAGCCTTATAAACCTATCCCATTATTCTATCTTGAAATTATGAAAATGCAAGACTTGCCGCTCTGTCGCTCCTTTGAGCGTTAGAGGGTTGATATCCCAGATCTGGAGACGTCTCACCTGGAGGAACTGAGCTCTGTCTGGAAGAACATGGTAATAAGTGCACGTGACCAGCTCATTCAACCTAAGTGGGTACACAGAGTTTATCTCACTCCCGTGCATCTGCATCATATGCGTAAGCTCCCAGACCCTTCTTGTTCCAGGTGTGGTGAGCCGAGAGGATCTTTATATCACATGGTATGGAATTGTCCTGTTATGTGTAGGGAACTGGGACTCCAGGTTGAATGAGTGTGTGTGTAAATGGTTGCCTGGTCCTGTACTAGTAAACATGACATGATGTATCGCGGGACTGCCTTCTTGGTTGTAACATATTGCCGCTGTGTTAGTCTACTTTCACACTTGCGTTCGGGGCTCCGCTTGTGAGTTCCGTTTGAAGGCTCTCACAAGCGGCCCCGAACGGATCCGTCCAGCCCTAATGCATTCTCAGTGGACGCGGATCCGCTCAGAATGCATCAGTCTGGCACCGTTTGTCCTCCGCTCAGCAGGCGGACACCTGAACGCTGCTTGCAGCGTTCGGGTGTCCGTCTGGCCGTGCGGAGGCAAACGGATCCGTCCAGACTTACAATGTAAGTCAATGGGGACGGATCCGTTTGAAGTTGACACAGTATGGCTCAATTTTCAAACGGATCCGTCCCCCATTGACTTTCAATGTAAAGTCAAAACTGATCCGTTTGTTCATGGTAATGCAAACGGATCCGTTCTGAACGGATCTAAGCGTTTGCATTATAGGTGCGGATCCGTCTGTGCAGACACCAGACGGATCCGCTCCGAACGCAAGTGTGAAAGTAGCCTTATTCTGATGTATTTCCCGCTCAGGGATCCTTGTATAAGCACTGGATTACGGACTTGTCGTCCGGTTGTCTTTGTTTTCTGTATCCCTTTGGGATTTGAGAAGTTTGCAATTTTAAAATTCTTCTATAAATAAACACTATAAAAAAAATATATCAGGGGTCAGTACAGAGATTTCTCCCATCATCTATTCATTCCCAGGACGGTGACTGTGACGAGGGGAAATCCTCTGCGTCTGGAGGAAAGATGGTTTGTACACAAACATAGAAGAGGATTCTTTAGGGCTGTTTCACACGAGCGGGTGCCATGCGTGACATCCGCTCCGTGAATGACAGCCAAGACCCGATGCGGACTGCAGAAGCACGGAGCAGTAACATGATTGATAATGCTCCGTGCCTCTCTGTGATCTCTCTACTACAAAATCAGGGTGACAACTTTATCTCACTGTGATTTCGTAGTAAAGAGATCACAGAGAGGCACGGAGCATTATCAATCATGTTACAGCTCCGTGCTTCTGCAGTCCGCATCGGGTCTTGGCTGTCATTCACGGAGCGGATGTCACGCACGGCACCCGCTCGTGTGAAACAGCCCTTACGGTAAGAGCAGTGAGACTATGGAACTCTCTGCCTGAGGAGGTGGTGATGGTGAGTACAATAAAGGAATTCAAGAGGGGCCTGGATGTATTTCTGGAGTGTAATAATATTACAATCTATAGCTACTAGAGAGGGGTCGTTGATCCAGGGAGTTATTCTGATTGGAGTTGGGAAGGAATTTTTTATTCCCCTAAAGGGGGGAAAATTGGCTTCTACCTCACAGTTTTTTTTTTTTTTTTACCTACCTCTGGATCACATCGCAGGATGACAGGCCGAACTGGATGGACAATTGTCTTTTTTTGGCCTTATATACTATGTTACAATGTTACTATGTGTCCAGAACTTCACCACTTCTGACAGAAAAATTACATGTAAGATAGAACCATACAACAACAGGGTCAAAAAGGGTTATTGCTTCTTTTGTTGGTTATTGCTTCTTTTGTTATTTACAGGGCCTGCCTGAGTTTCATTGAACTCAGACAATCCATTTAATAACATGCAGTAATTGATGTAGTGGTCAAAAAGTTTAGAGAAGAGGGAACAGACAGGAAAGAAGTAGATGAGTATGATGTACAGGAAAAAGTCTTTCTTCTGTATATTTCAATAGAAAAAGAGGGGTAGAGGCGACCAAGATAGTGGATATAGGTAGATCTGTAAAGATCACCCTTGTAGAAAGATATTGGGAACAAAGAACATATTATTCTGATGGGGAATCAAACTATTTTGTAACTTCAAACTGCTTCAGATTTGACCAATTTAGAATATGTGTGCAAGATGGACCCCCCATAGCAAAATAAGATGGGGCCCGACCACTTAGTGTAAGAAAATTAAAACAGTAGCATAAATAACAATACGTAATGGTTTTGTATAATTGCACAATATATCAGAGAACCCACATTATAGCAAAAAGCTGCCATAATGTTATTCCCCACAAAAAAGGTAAAACGTTCTTCCACCTGACTGCCTCTCCCCAACCTCTGGACCCCATAGCAAGTGCTACGGCTGCTATGGCTATTCTTACACCCATGCACCAGTCTTACAGAGAGGGTCTTGGCTAACAGTTGACAGTATTGAAGAGCAAGAGGATTAGCAGAACAATATCGTACAGTGGTCTTTGTGAACAACAATACACTTTGCATTAAGATAAATAATTCCGTCAACTGTGACAAAATTTCAAAAGTTTCAGGTGAAGAAACCAGAGTTCTAGAGTAAGCGGTCAATCACCTACATTATTAACTATAAGCATGTAAAAACAGACCCAGTATTTGGAGTGAACATCAACAGCCACAACTCATGTCAAATCATGTTGGAATTCAGATAGGTGGACTAAGTAAGCCATTTAAAAAGACATTATAAAGCATAATTGTGAAGAGAAGAGCCTGAAGGAATTAACAGCTCGACTGATAAAAACTGACCTTCTATGATGGGATGTGTATGAACATGAACTGCCAAACAAATTAACTTGTAAGGAAAATGTGATGAACAATTTAGCTTTTCAAGTGCTATCAATAGAATATGACTACTTACGAATGAATACATAATTTAATAATGTCCAATTCCGCACTAAAACTGGCTAAGCTTCACTAGTTATCTAGGGAACATTTGAAAAGACTAAAAGTATATCTGTCACCATGAATTAATCCAATGAAACATTATCAACTGCCTTCAAATCAAGTTGGTAATTGGGTGAATATTTATTTTTTAATGATTTTGCTGCATATTAATTTGAACTTGGTTTGTTTGTACGTGAATTCCAAGATTTAAAAAAAAGCAGCCGGCGGTGATCGGAACCCGGTGCCTGCTCAAATCATTGAGCAGGAACCTTGGCTAGATGTGCTGGGGGGTCCTGTGACCCCCCCATGTCGGTGATCGCAGAAAACCGCAGGTCAATTCAGACCTGCGGTTTTCTGCGTTTCCGAGTTATTCGGGTCTCTGAGGACCCGATAACCCCGAACAGGATGGTGATCGGTGGTGTGATTTTACCACACGAATCACCATCCTGCGATCCTGAGAGGTGATATCACCTTTCAGGATCGCCTCTGATTGGTAGGTGAGATTCAAACCTTGGCAGCGCTCCTCTCCTCCTCCTTTTGTGTCCCGGAGCGGAGGAGAGAGGAGCGCTTCAGTGCACCTGTTGGATCTGAGCCAGCATCACCCCATCTGTGCCCCAGCACCCATCCTTGCCCCCGGGACCCGATCTGTGCCCCAGCACCCCCCATCTGATCAGCCAGGTAATTAGGGAAAGACTAGGGAAAGGTTGGGCTAGGCAGGGATATAAAAGGTAAAGTTAGTGGGAAAAAAAGTTTGATTGCATCACCCTAAGCAGGGTGTCTGGGGTCCACATTAGCTGTGTGACCCTAGACCCCAGGGGTGCTGCCGGTTGCCCCCCTGCCTCCCCCACAACTTGTTTGGGGCGCAGGCAGTTTTTTTTTTTTGTGCGTACGCTGACTGTAGCCGGGACTCTTAGCGTCCGGCCACTGTTAGCGCATTGCACACCTCACCGCTGATCAACTTCGGACGGTTGAGCAGCGGTTTTGAATTTTTTTTATTTATTTTTTTTCTCATTTTTTGCCCTTTTTTTAGTTAGTCTTTTTTTTCTGTTAGTTTTAGGGATAAGTAAGCGAACACCCATGCCCCCACACACACGCACACCAAATAAAGATTTACACGCATGCACATACACACGCAGACACACACTCCCCTATGGACCGCCGGATATTCTCTGCAAAGTAGGCATACGCCCAGCTTGCCTCCGAGGCCGAGAGTCCCAGTGAGGTCGAAGATGACCACACTTTCCTGTTGTCATCTGCGTCCTCCTCATCATCTAGCGATTATGATGAGCCCCCAAGGCGGCGGAGACGCCGCCAGGCGGAGAAAGGGGACCACCATATTAGGGACCCTGTGGCCCACCCCAGTATGAGCAGCTCTGGGGCTCGCACTAGTTTTCCGGCCCACCAGTTAAATCCACCGGAGTTCCCTGCCGGTGAACTTGTCTGGTATACCCCAGAGCGATTTGAGCCCGTGATTCCTGATTTTGTAGGCCAACCAGGAATCCAGATTTCTACAGTGGGCTTCACTGAATATGACTTTTTTTAGTCATTCTTTCAGTCACCAACTGGTAAATCTAATGATGGAGCAGACGAACCTGTACGTCCAACAGTTCGTTGCTCAACACCCGGGCTCCTTTTTGGCTAGGCCCGGTGGCTGGACGCCGGTCAGTGCAGCTGAGATGAGGACATTTTGGGGCCTTGTGCTGCATATGGGCCTAGTCAAGAAACATAGTGTCAGGCATTACTGGAGTGGGGACGTCCTATACCAGACCCACTTTACAGTACGGCCATGACATGTTCCTGGTTTGAGGCCATCCGGAAATGCCTGCATTATTCAGATAATGCAGCATGTCCCCCCGAGGTGATCCTGTCTATGACCGCCTGTACAAAATCAGGCCGGTCATCGATCACTTTGGGGACAAATTTGTACATGCCTATGTTGATGCGTCTCTCATTTCGTTCAAGGGTAGACTCAATTTCCGCCAGTATGTTCCCTCTAAGTGGGCGAGGTATGAAGTGAAGCTGTACTTTGTGAGATTACCTCAGGGTACACTTGCAAGTTTTGTGTATACGAGGGGCGAGATTCCCGTATTTAACCCCCAGAATGTCCCTCCACTCTGGGTGTTAGCGGGAAACTTGTGTGGGACCTTATGCACCCACTGCTAGATAAGGGTTGCCACCTTTACGTGGATGACTTTTATACTAGTATCCCCTTGTTCCAGTCCCTCGCCGCCAGATCCACGTCTGCTTGGCTTGTGGGACCATGCAGAAAAATCAACGTGGCCTCCCTGCCCACCCCCTCCAGGTACCTATCCCCAGGGGTGAGACCCATGCCCTTACCACTGGAAACCTGTTGCTGGTCAGATATAAGGACAAGAGGAATGTCCTTGTACTGTCCACAATTCATGGTAACGGCATCACCCCTGTCCCTGTGCGAGGTACTGCGGCAACGGTCCTTAAGCCCGATTGTATCGTCGACTACAATCGGTATATGGGAGGAGTTGATCTCTCTGATCAAGTCCTCAAGCCATATCATGCCATGCGCAAAACCCGGGCATGGTACAAAAAAGTTGCGGTCTACTTGGTACAGATTGCCTTGTACAACTCTTTTAGGCTACTTTCACACTAGCGTTCGGGTGTCCGCTCGTGAGCTCCGTTTGAAGGGGCTCACGAGCGGACCCGAACGCAGCCGTCCAGCCCTGATGCAGTCTGAATGGAGCGGATCCGCTCAGACTGCATCAGTCTGGCGGCGTTCAGCCTCCGCTCCGCTCGCCTCCGCACGGACAGGCGGACAGCTGAACGCTGCTTGCAGCGTTCGGGTGTCCGCCTGGCCGTGCGGAGGCGTGCGGATCCGTCCAGACTTACAATGTAAGTCAATGGGGACGGATCCGTTTGAAGATGCCACAATATGGCTCAATCTTCAAGCGGATCCGTCCCCCATTGACTTTACATTGAAAGTCTGGACGGATCCGTCCGAGGCTATTTTCACACTTAGCTTTTTTTAGCTAATATAATGCAGACGGATCCGTTCTGAACGGAGCCTCCGCCTGCATTATTACGATCGGATCCGTTCAGAACGGATCCGATCGAACGCTAGTGTGAAAGTAGCCTTATGCTGTCCCGGAGTGCTGGCAACTCAGGGACATTCCTTCAGTTCTATGAGGCAGTCCTCAAGGCCCTGATATTTTCAGACCGGGAAAGAACAGACCGGAGTACCTCGGGAACTGTAGGCGCCCGGATCGTCCCTGGCCAACACTTTCCAGGTGTGGTTCCCCATACTGGAAAGAAGGGACGGACCCCAAAAAGGTGCAGAGTGTGTCACAGGAGGGGGATACGTGCCCCGATCATCCGGGCCTCTGCATTATTGGTTGCTTCAGGGAGTACCACACTTCCATGGCGTACAAAATGTATATCCCAATGTAGCCACAGACAATCGGAAAAAAAAACTATAGTTCTCAGACTTGAGACACCCAAAAAAATTATAAAAACTAAAATAATTTTAAAAAAGTATACAAATTTGGTATATCCACGTTGGTAATAATCTCCTCTATAAAAATACCCATTGACCTAACCTCCCAGATTAACATGGTCAAAAAATAAAATAAAAAAAGGTGCAAAAAAAGAAATTTTTCTGTCACCTTACATAACAAAAAGTTCAATAGCAAGCGATCAAAAAGTCATATAGCCCCCAAAATAGTGCCAATAAAATCGTCATCTCATCCCGCAAAAAATGAGCCCCTACATAAGATAATCGGCTACAAAAAATTAAAATAATGACTCAGACTTTACAAAAATATAATATATAATATAGTCTAAAACCTAAATAATTGTAAAAAAGTTGACTTATTAGGTATCGCCGCGTCTGTAAGAATCTCCTCTATAAAAATACCCCATGACCTAACCCCCCAGATTAACACGGTCAAAAAAAAATAATTTAAAATGGTACCAAAACAGCTATTTTTGGCACTTTTCCATTTCAATCCGTTTATTCCGGTAACAAAGCAAGAATTAACAACCAAACAAAACTTAATATTTATTACCCTGATACTGCAGTTACGCCACATTTGTAGTCGTAAACTTCTGTATCACTAAAAGGCAGGACGCAAAATGAAAGGACCGACATGGTTATAGAAAATACGATTTTAATGGTATTTTTAATGATGCCATGTCCCTTTTGAAGCCACCCTGATGCACCCCTAGAGTAGAAACTTCCTAAAAGTGACCCCATCTAAGAAACTACACCCCTCAAGGTATTCCAAACTTATTTTATAAACTTTATTAACCCTTTAGGTGTTCCTCAACAGTTAATGGCAAATGGAGATGAAATTTCAGAATTAAAATTTTTGGTAACCTTACCTCACAAAAATGTAATATAGAGCAACCAAAAATCATATGTACCCTAAAAATTGCCACCTTATCCCGTAGTTTACAAAATGGGGTCACTTTTAGGAAGTTTCTACTCCAGGCGTGCATCAGGGGGGTTGAAACAGGACACGGTGTAAATAAACCGGTCCATTAAAATCAGCCCTCCAAAAACCACATGGTGCTCCATTCCATCTACGCCCCGCCGTGTGGCCGTACAGTAGTGTACGACCACATATGGGGTGTTTGTGTAAACGGCAGAGTCAGGGCAATAAAGATACAGTCTTGTTTGGCTGGTAACCCTTGCTTTGTTAGTGGAAAAATTGGTTAGAATTTAAAATTTGGAAAAAAAATGAAATTCTCAAATTTCATCCACATTTGCCAATAACTCTTGTGCAACACCTAAAGGGTTAACAAAGTTTGTAAAATCAGTTTTAAATACCTTGAGGGGTGTAGTTTCTTAGATGGGGTCACTTTTATGGAGTTTCTACTATAGGGGTGCATCAGGGCGGCTTCAAATGGGACATGGTATAAATCAACCAGTCCAGCAAAATCTGCCTTCCAAAAACCATAAGGCGCACCTTTCCCTCTACGCCCTACTGTGTGGCTGTACAGTAGTGTACGACCACATATGGGGTGTTTCTGTAAACGGCAGAGTCAGGGCAATAAAGATACAGTCTTTTTTGGCTGTTAACCCTTGCTTTGTTAGTGAAAAAATGGGTTAAAATTGAAAATTTGGCAAAAAAATGAAATTCTCAAATTTAATCTCTATTTGCCAATAACTCTTGTGCAACACCTAAAGGGTTAAAAAAGTTTTTAAAATCAGTTTTGAATACCTTGAGGGGTGTAGTTTCTTATATGGGGTCACTTTTATGGAGTTTCTACTCTAGGGGTGCATTAGGGGGGCTTCAAATGGGACATGGTGTCAAAAAAACTGTCCAGCAAAATCTGCTTTCAAAAAACCATATGGCGCACCTTTCCCTCTATGCCCTACTGTGTGCCCATACAGTAGTTTACGGCCACATATGGGGTGTTTGTGGAAACTACAGAATCGGGGCAATAAATATTGAGTTTTGTTTGGCTGTTAGCCCTTACTTTGTTACTGGAAAAAATGGATAAAAATGGAAAATTTGCCCAAAAAATCTAAATTCTGAAATGTTATCTCCATTAACTCTTGTGGAACACCTAAAGGGTTAACAAATAGCTTAAGAGGGGTAGTTTCTAGAATGGGGGCATTTTTGGGTGGTTTCTATTATTCAAATTGCCCTGGAAACTGGTATATAACACTCTCTAGTGTCCTAGGAGTCAGACTTTTTAGGAAAACATGTTGCCCCCTTTCATTCATTTTATGACTTTTTATATCCCCCTACCCCTCCCCACTCCCTAAGAGCATAAACACAATGACAGCAATAGTAAATCATGTCTGAGCAACACTGACATGCATAGATATGGTTTAACACAGTTTTGAATGTGTTAACAAACAGCTTGTTTAAAAACACACCACACCATGGAATTGTTGGTATTTTTTTATATTCCAAAATCTCCAAAAATTGTCTCTTATTGGGGACAGATGATGTACACAGTGTAATGGGATAAAAAAAAAATTACTGCTTATTGGGGGAACAAGCGTCCAAAATTATTCCTTGCTGATACAACATCCACAAGTATTAATTGTCAGAAGAAAAAACGTGGTTTGTTTTGAACAAGCCTATAGAAATTATCCCTTTTAATTGAGAGCAGCAGCAGTGCAATGTGAATGTAGAAAGGAGAGGGTATTAGAGGCACGTGGCTGCAACCAGTAGCGGCAGCAGAAGTAGCATAGCATTGAATATATAAGACAGTAGAACAGCTGTCTATTGGTAATAGTACTATGGGTGGTAGTAAAAACAACCTACATAGAAAAAAATCCAAAAGAGTCAAAAATGTAGTAAAGCTTTATTGTGAATACAAATGAAATCAAAAAGTCTTATTAAAAATCACATGATGCAAGGACAGGTGGCTGAAAAAACATCCTCCAGAGACCACAATATTTACAAATTAGGGTGAAGATGGGAATGTACAAAAATTGAAAATGCTGGCCAAACTACTTCTACTAGGCAATGCCCTGTAAACAGCATACCTATGATTAAACTAGGGCTGCAGTAAACAATTATTTTATAAATGGAGTATTCTATTGATTATTTTTTACAATTAATCGAGTAATCTAATAGCAAAAAAACTAATTTAAAGAACTCTTTTTTATAAAACTCATCAGCCCCCCTGTGCCATCAGCTGCCTCCCAGTGCCACCAGCTTTCCCCCCAGTGCCACCAGCTTGCCCACAGATTCCTATTCACCAACATTATATTTTGGTCAAAAAAAAATAATACCATCTCTATATACATGTTACATCTGTCAGCGTATCACATACGACATATTATATTGTCAGTACTTTCCATAATGCAACAGTTCTCTCCGAGAGGTCACATTCCTAAAGATACGCAGCACAGCATTATGTATATTATATCTATGTGCATGTATACAACATAAACATACACATGTGGATCCCCGTCATATACAGTACAGACCAAAAGTTTGGACACACCTTCTCATTCAAAGAGTTTTCTTTATTTTCATGAGTATGAAAATTGTAGATTCACACTGAAGGCATCAAAACTATGAATTAACACATGTGGAATTATATACATAACAAAAAAGTGTGAAACAACTGAAAATATGTCATATTCTAGGTTCTTCAAAGTAGCCACCTTTTGCTTTGATTACTGCTTTGCACACTCTTGGCATTCTCTTGATGCCCTTCAAGAGGTAGTCACCTGAAATGGTCTTCCAACAGTCTTGAAGGAGTTCCCAGAGATGCTTAGCACTTGTTGGCCCTTTTTCCTTCACTCTGTGGTCCAGCTCACCCCAAACCATCTCGATTGGGTTCAGGTCCGGTGACTGTGGAGGCCAGGTCATCTGGCGCAGCACCCCATCACTCTCCTTCATGGTCAAATAGCCCTTACACAGCCTGGAGGTGTGTTTAGAGTCATTGTCCTGTTGAAAAAAAAAATGATGGTCCAACTAAACACAAATCAGATGGAATAGCATGCCGCTGCAAGATGCTGTGGTAGCCATGCTGGTTCAGTATGCCTTCAATTTTGAATAAATCCCCAACAGCACCCCCACACCATCACACCTCCTCCTCCATGCTTCACGGTGGGAACCAGGCATGTAGAGTCCATCCGTTCACCTTTTCTGCGTCGCACAAAGACACGGTGGTTGGAACCAAAGAGCTCAAATTTGGACTCATCAGACCAAAGCACAGATTTCCACTGGTCTAATGTCCATTCCTTGTGTTCTTTAGCCCAAAAAAGTCTCTTCTGCTTGTTGCCTGTCTTTAACAGTGGTTTCCTAGCAGATATTCTAGCATGAAGGCCTGATTCACACAGTCTCCTCTTAACAGTTGTTCTAGAGATGTGTCTGCTGATAGAACTCTGTGTGGCATTGACCTGGTCTCTAATCTGAGCTGCTGTTAACCTGCGATTTCTGAGGCTGGTGACTCGGATGAACTTATCATCCGCAGCAGAGGTGACTCTTGGTCTTCCTTTCCTGGGGCGATTCGCATGTGAGCAAGTTTCTTTGTAGCGCTTGATGGTTTTTGTGACTGCACTTGGGGACACTTTCAAAGTTTTCCCAATTTTTCGGACTGACTGACCTTCATTTCTTAACCACTTCAGCCCCGCTAGCTGAAACCCCCTTCATGACCAGAGCACTTTTTACACTTCGGCACTACACTCCTTTCACCGTTTATCGCTCGGTCATGCAACTTACCACCCAAATGAATTTGACCTCCTTTTCTTCTCACTAATAGAGCTTTCATTTGGTGGTATTTTATTGCTGCTGACATTTTTACTTTTTTTGTTATTAATCAAAATGTAACGATTTTTTTGCAAAAAAAATGACATTTTTCATTTTCAGCTGTAAAATTTTGCAAAAAAAACGACATCCATATATAAATTTTTCACCAAATTTATTGTTCTACATGTCTTTGATAAAAAAAAATGTTTGGGCAAAAAAAAAAATGGTTTGGGTAAAAGTTATAGCGTTTACACACTATGGTACAAAAATGTGAATTTCCGCTTTTTGAAACAGCTCTGATTTTCTGAGCACCTGTCATGATTCCTGAGGTTCTACAATGCCCAGACAGTAGAAAAACCCCACAAATGACCCCATTTCGGAAAGTAGACACCCTAAGGTATTCGCTGATGGGCATAGTGAGTTCATAGAACTTTTTATTTTTTGTCACAAGTTAGCGGAAAATGATGATGATTTTTATTTTATTTTTTTCTTACAAAGTCTCATATTCCACTAACTTGCGACAAAAAATAAAAAATTCTAGGAACTCACCATGCCCCTCACAGAATACCTTGGGGTGTCTTCTTTCCAAAATGGGGTCACTTGTGGGGTAGTTATACTGCCCTGGCAATTTAGGGGCCCAAATGTGTGAGAAGAACTTTGCAATCAAAATGTGTAAAAAATGACCGGTGAAATCCGAAAGGTGCACTTTGGAATATGTGCCCCTTTGCCCACCTTGGCAGCAAAAAAGTGTGACACATCTGGTATCGCCGTACTCAGTAGAAGTTGGGGAATGTGTTTTGGGGTGTCATTTTACATATACCCATGCTGGGTGAGAGAAATATCTTGGCAAAAGACAACTTTGCCCATTTTTTTATACAAAGTTGGCATTTGACCAAGATATTTTTCTCACCCAGCATGGGTATATGTAAAATGACACCCCAAAACACATTCCCCAACATCTCCTGAGTACGGTGATACCAGATGTGTCACACTTTTTTGCTGCCAAGGTGGGCAAAGGGGCACATATTCCAAAGTGCACCTTTCGGATTTTGCAGGCCATTTTTTACACATTTTGATTGCAAGGTACTTCTCACACATTTGGGCCCCTAAATTGCCAGGGCAGTATAACTACGCCACAAGTGACCCCATTTTAGAAAGAAGACACCCCAAGGTATTCCGTGAGGGGCACTGCGAGTTCCTAGATTTTTTTTTTTTTTGTCACAAGTTAGCGGAAAATGATGATTTTTTTTTTTTCTCTTTTTTCCTTACAAAGTCTCATATTCCACTAACTTGCGACAAAAAATAAAAAATTCTAGGAACTCGCCATGCCCCTCACGGAATACCTTGGGGTGTCTTCTTTCCAAAATGGGGTCACTTGTGGCGTAGTTATACTGCCCTGGCAATTAAGGGGCCCAAATGTGTGAGAAGTACTTTGCATTCAAAATGTGTAAAAAATGGCCTGCGAAATCCGAAAGGTGCACTTTGGAATATGTGCCCCTTTGCCCACCTTGGCTGCAAAAAAGTGTCACACATCTGGTATCGCCGTACTCAGGAGAAGTTGGGGAGTGTGTTTTGCGGTGTCATTTTACATATACCCATGCTGGGTGAGAGAAATATCCTGGCAAAAGACAACTTTTCCAATTTTTTTATACAAAGTTGGCATTTGATCAAGATGTTTATCTCACCCAGCATGGGTATATGTAAAATGACACCCCAAAACACATTCCCCAACTCCTCCTGAGTACGGCGATACCAGATGTGTGACACTTTTTTGCAGCCTAGATGCGCAAAGGTGCCCAAATTCCTTTTAGGAGGGCATTTTTAGACATTTGGATCCCAGACTTCTTCTCACGCTTTAGGGCCCCTAAAAAGCCAGGGCAGTATAAATACCCCACATGTGACCCCACTTTGGAAAGAAGACACCCCAAGGTATCCAATGAGGGGCCTGGCAAGTTCATAGAAATTTTTTTTTTCGCATAAGTTAGCGGAAATTGATTTTTTTTTTGTTTTTTTCTCACAAAGTCTCACTTTCCGCTAACTTAGGACAAAAATTTAAATCTTTCATGGACTCAATATGCCCCTCAGCAAATACCTTGGGGTGTCTTCTTTCCAAAATGGGGTCAGTTGTGGGGTGTTTGTACTGCCCTGGCATTTGAGGGTCTCCGCAATCATTACATGTATGGCCAGCATTAGGAGTTTCTGATATTCTCCTTATATTGAGCATACAGGTAATGAGATTTTTTTTTCCGTTCAGCCTCTGGGCTGAAAGAAAAAAATGAACGGCACAGAAAAAAAAAAAAAAACAGGCCGCAACGCAATAATTTTATTAACTTTGCAACAGAACATATAAACTTTAACTTTTTTAACTGAACATTAACTTTTTTGCTTACTGGTGTTTTTTTTTGTTTTTTTACCTTTATAGAACAAACCTCTCCTTCCCCATGGGTCAATGTGCAAAGCGCAAATCGCCCAAAGATGTGGCGAAGTGCGTTATGCACTTTGTCCCATGTGAAAGGAGACGTTTGCAGCAGCTGTGTGAGTGAATGGGCCCTAATAGCCCTGTGTGCCTGTCCTGGTGAGATGATCCCTATGCTAATAGTGTACCTGTGAGTGGTACTTCCGGAAACACTCTCCAAAGCATAGGGCAGGGTGGTCAGGACAGTCAGGACAGAAATAGCGGGTGTCACGCCTTATTCCACTCCTGCTACAGACACAACATCTTTTTTGGGGTGACGGTTGGGTTGAGGTACCAGGAACGACATTGGGGAAATGTCGCTCGTGTAGACGGCTAACTACACTGGTGGATAGGGCCACGGAACCTCCTGGGTACAGGAGGTTCTCGATGATCTCTTCCTGAAATTTGAGGAAGGATCCAGTTCTCCCAGCCTTACTGTAGAGAACAAAACTATTATACAGAGCCAATTGAATTAAATATACAGACACCTTCTTATACCAGCGTCTGGTTCTGCGGGAAACTAAATACGGAGACAACATCTGGTCATTGAAGTCCACCCCTCCCATGTGAAGGTTATAGTCGTGGACTGAGAGGGGCTTTTCAATGACACGGGTTGCTCGCTCAATTTGTATTGTCGTGTCTGCGTGAATGGAGGAGAGCATGTAAACGTCACGCTTGTCTCTCCATTTCACCGCGAGCAGTTCTTCGTTACACAGTGCGGCCCTCTGCCCCCTTGCTAGATGGGTGGTAACGAGCCGTTGGGGGAAGCCCGCGCGACTAGTTTGCGCGGTACCACAGGCGCCAATCCGTTCTAGAAACAAATGCCTAAAGAGGGCCACACTTGTGTAAAAATTGTCCACATAAAGATGGTACCCCTTGCCGAATAAGGGTGACACCAAGTCCCAAACTGTCTTCCCAATGCTCCCCAGGTAGTCAGGGCAACCGACCGGCTCCAGGGTCTGATCTTTTCCCTCATAGATCCAGAATTTGTGGGTATAGCCTGTGGCCCTTTCACAGAGCTTATACAATTTGACCCCATACCAGGCGCGCTTGCTTGGGATGTATTGTTTGAAGCCAAGGCGCCCGGTAAAATGTATCAGGGACTCGTCTACGCAGATGTTTTGCTCTGGGGTATACAAATCTGCAAATTTCTGGTTGAAATGGTCTATGAGGGGCCGAATTTTGTGGAGCCGGTCAAAAGCAGGGTGGCCTCTGGGACGGGAGGCGGTGTTGTCACTAAAGTGCAGGAAACGCAGGATGGCCTCAAAATGTGCCCTGGACATAGCAGCAGAGAACATGGGCATGTGATGAATCGGGTTCGTGGACCAATATGACCGCAATTCATGCTTTTTTGTCAGGCCCATGTTGAGGAGGAGGCCCAGAAAAGTTTTAATTTCGGAAACTTGGACTGGTTTCCACCGGAAAGGCTGGGCATAAAAGCTTCCCGGGTTAGCGGTGATAAATTGTGTGGCATACCTGTTTGTTTCGGCCACAACTATGTCTAAGAGCTCCGCAGTCAAGAACAGCTCAAAAAATCCCAGGGCCGAACCGATCTGAGCTGTCTCAACCCGAACTCCAGACTGGGCAGTGAAAGGGAAAACTACAGGTGCGGCTGAAGTTGGGGACTGCCAATCAGGGTTTGCCAGCACCTCAGGGATTCTAGGGGCTCTACGGGCACGTCTTTGCGGTGGCTGCGACGGGGTCACTACTGCACGTGCCACCGTACCAGCTTCAACTGCCCTTCTGGTGCTCGCTACTTCACCAGGTTGTACGGCAGTGCTGTTACTAGGTCCAGGGAGGGCTGGGCTGCTGGTGTATGCCTCACCACGTAATCCGACAGCACCAGCCCCACTCTGCTGCTCTTGAAGCGGATCCTGCGCAACCTGCGGTCTAGCGACACGGGGCCGGGTACGTCTGGTGGTATCAGGGACCTCAGCCTCCTCGTCCGAACTTTGGGTCAGAGAGCCACTGCTTTCTACAGGTTCGTATTCTGACCCGCTGGATTCATCAGATGAGGGTTCCCACTCCTCATCCGACTGGGTCAGAAGCCTGTAGGCCTCTTCAGAGGAATACCCCCCGTTTGACATTTTGGGCAACTAAATTTAGGGGTATTCCCTGAGACTACCCAAGAAAAAAAGCAAGCCTGTCTTACAAATGGGAGGCTAGCGAAGTACCGGAGGCCGCTGCGGTTGATAAAAAAGATCAAAACTGATTTTTTTATCGCCGCAGTGCGTGTAAAGTGATTGTGCAGTGATCAAAAAAAATATTTTTTTTGTCACTGCGCTGGGGCGGGCGTGGGTGAACGCACGTGTGGGCGACCGATCAGGCCTGATCGGGCAAACACTGCGTTTTGGGTGGAGGGCGAACTAAAGTGACACTAATACAATTATAGATCTGACCGTGATCAGTTTTGATCACTTCCAGATACTATAAAAGTACAAATGCTGATTAGCGATACGCTAATCAGCGAATAACGGACTGCGATGCGGTGGGCTGGGCGCTAACCGATCCCTAAACTACCTAACCAAGGGGCCTAAACTATACTGAAACCTAACGGTCAATACCAGTGAAAAAAAAAAGTGACAGTTTGCACTGATCACTTTTTTCCTTTCACTAGTGATTGACAAAGGGGTGATCAAAGGGTTAATTGGGGTTCAGGGGGGTGATCTGGGGCTAAAGTGTAGTGTTTGGTGTACTCACTGTGTAGCCTGCTCCTCTGCTGGATCCAACCGACGAAAAGAACCAGCAGAGGAGCAGGCAGCCATATAACAGATCATATTTACAAATATGATCTGTTATCTGGCTCTGTGATTGTTTTTTTTGAAAATCATCAGCTTGCCAGCCGCGATCATTGGCTGGCAAGCTGATGACTAAATGGTCCCTGACGAAATGCCGGCCCGAACTGCGCATGCGCGGGCCGCATAGCGCGTCATCTCGCGTCTTGCGAGATGACGCGTATATGCGTCGTTGTGCGCAGCGCTGCCGCCTCCGGACCGCACATCTGCGTTAGGCGGTCCGGAGGCGGTTAAAGTAATGATGGCCACTCGTTTGGCTTTACTTAGCTGCTTTTTTCTTGCCATAATACAAATTCTAACAGTCTATTCAGTAGGACTATCAGCTGTGTATCCACCTGACTTCTCCACAACGCGACTGATGGTCCCAACCCCATTTATAAGGCAAGAAATACCACTTATTAAACCTGACAGGGCACACCTGTGAAGTGAAAACCATTTCAGGTGACTACCTCTTGAAGCGCATCAAGAGAATGCCAAGAGTGCGCAAAGCAGTAATCAAAGCAAAAGGTGGCTACTTTGAAGAACCTAGAATATGACATATTTTCAGTTGTTTCACACTTTTTTGTTATGTATATAATTCCACATGTGTTAATTCATAGTTTTGATGCCTTCAGTGTGAATCTACAATTTTCATAGTCATGAAAATAAATAAAACTCTTTGAATGAGAAGGTGTGTCCAAACTTTTGGTCTGTACTGTATATTACAGTACATATCATACCAGCAGTGACTCAGAGACATTACAAGCACATGGTGTAGGAGGTCTCATTATAGGTGAACTCTCCAGTCAGTATTGGGGCTCCCGGACACCGGGGGCGCCCCTGTCTACATGACATATAGTGCAATAATTTCCATATATATTACTGTGGAGCGGGCTGGGGACCCTATGGCGATCATATACAGGGCCCTCTGTTTACATGACATATATAAAGCAATAATATAATGTCCATATATTTTGCTGGGGTTCCTATGGCAATCTAACACAGGGGCCCCTAGAATGCAGGATGTGTAATATAAAGAAATAATTTGCATACATTTATTTTGGGACCCCTAACATTAAAGAGAGTCTTTCACCTAAAATGACCATTATACACCACAAACATCATGATATCCATTACATTCCCCATATTATAATCTTACCTTTCATATTGCTGTCCGTCGCCTATTCTCTCTTAAAAACGCTTTAAATCCATATGCTAATCAGGTTCTGAAGGTGCCCAGGGGCGGCGTTTATGCGGCCGGTGCCCAGGCTCCACGGCGCTGTTCAAATCAAACCCCTCCCCTTTCACCCCCCTGGCCCGCCCTCGGTTCTTCAGATACCATCCTCCAGTCAATGACAAATCCGGCGCCTGCGCACTACATTACTCACTAGGGCAGAGGCAGCAGAGCGTTTAATGCGCATGCGCCGGCCCGTACATCCCGATCTAGCCGGCGGAAGTAAACTGCCAAAATATCGGGATGTACAGGCCCGCGCATGCGCATTAAACGGCAATCCCCAACCTGTACTCGATTGTGCAAAAGGAAGTCATGGCATGTCTGGCACACAGTGTTGGGGCAAGGGTCCATTTGACCACTAATACCTGATCTGCAAAGCACGGTCAGGGCAGGTATATCACCTACACTGCGCATTGGGTAAACCTGCTCATGGCTGTCAAGCATGGAATGCGTGGCACTGCAGAGAAGTTGGTGACACGCCACGACTTGCAGGCAGGCCTGCTGCCACCTCCTCTACTCCTCCTACTCCATCCTCTTCCATAACCTCCTCAGCTGAGTCCTCTTCTGCTGCTGCGTCTTGCTCCACATCAAAGGCACCCCCAGCTTCCCAGGGGCTATTCCAAATCCCGGATACGACAGTGTCACGCCGTCTTGGGGTTGACTTGCCTGAAAGCAGAGAGTCACACCGGACCAGCACTCCTGTCCGCCCTGAACGCACAGGAGGTGGCTCAGTGGCTGACTCCGCACCAACTGGAGATCGGCAAAGTGGTGTGTGACAACGGAAGCAATTTGTTGGTGGCATTGAATTTGGGCAAGTTGACATGGCACATGTGTGTAATCTGATCGTACAATGCTTTGTGCATAAGTACCCAGGCTTACAGGACATCCTCAAGCAGGCCAGGAAGGTGTGTGGCCATTTCAGGCATTCCTACACGGCCATGGCGCACTTTTCAGACATTCAGTGGCGAAACAACATGCCAGTGAGGCGCTTGATTTGCGACAGCCCGACACGTTGGAATTCAACACTCCTAATGTTCGACTGCCTGCTCCAACAAGAAAAAGCCGTCAACGAGTATTTGTATGACCGGGGTGCTAGGACAGCCTCTGCGGAGCTGGGAATTTTTTTGCCACGATACTGGACGCTCATGCGCAATGCCTGTAGGCTCATGCGTCCTTTTGAGGAGGTGACAAACCTAGTCAGTCGCACCGAAGGCACATTCAGCGACCTCATCCCATTTGTTTTCTTCCTGGAGCGTGCCCTGCGAAGAGTGCTGGATCAGACCGTAGATGAGCGTGAAGAGGAAGAGTTGTGGTCACCATCATCACCACCAGAAACCGCCTTATCAGCATCGCTTGCTGGACCTGCGGCAACGCTGGAAGAGGAGTCTGAGGAAGAGGAGTCAGAGGAGGAATGTGGCTTTGAGGAGGAGGAAGACCAACCGCAGCAGGCATCCCAGGGTGCTCGTTGTCACCTATCTGGTACCCATGGTGTTGTACGTGGCTGGGGGGAAGAACAGACCTTCAGTGAGATCAGTGAGGACGAGGAACGGGACATGAGGAGCTCGGCATCCACCCTTGTGCAAATGGGGTCATGCTGTTGTGCCTGTTGAGGGACCCTCGTATAAAAAGGCTGAAGGAGAATGACCTGTACTGGGTGGCCACGCTACTAGACCCCCGGTATAAGCAGAAAGTGCCTGAAATGTTACCAAATTACCGAAAGTCGGAAAGGATGCAGCAGTTCCAAAATAAATTAAAAAGTATGCTTTACACAGCGTATAAGGGTAATGTCACAGCACAATGGGAATCTAACTGGTGAAGAGGTGAAAGTAATCCTCCTCCTACCACGACTACGCTGGCAAGGACAGGACGCTTTACAGACATGTTTTTGATGGAGGACATGCAGAGATTTTTAAGTCCTACGCATCGCCACAGCCCTTCGGGGTCCACCCTTAGAGAACGACTTGACCGACAGGTAGCAGACTACCTCGCCTTAACTGCAGATATCGACACTCTGAGGAGCGATGAACCCCTTGACTGCTGGGTGTGCAGGCTTGACCTGTGGCCTGAGCTATCCCAATTTGCGATAGAACTTCTGGCCAGCCCCGCTTCAAGTGTCCTGTCAGAAAGGGCCTTCAGTGTAGCAGGAGGTATTGTCACTGAGAAGAGAAGTCGCCTAAGTCAAAAAAGTCTAGATTACCCCACCTTTATTAAGATGAATGAGGGATGGATCCCGAAGGGACTGACAGTGGGCGATACATTCGACTAAAAAATGCCTGATGACTGAGATCTGACTTGGGCTAAAAATGGTCCACACGCTGCTGTATTTTATCTCTGAATGCCGGATGACTTGCGTGACTTATCCACCACCAACTAGGGTTCAAGCCGCAATGTTTTAGGGCACTTTCTGTCTGTGAAACATAAATTTTTCTGCCCGCTGCAACAATACCTAATTTTTCAGGCATGTGTACATGCCAAATTTTTCTGGCCTCTCGTGCTGCACTGTGGCTTCAAAAACCAAACAAATAAAAAGACACATACATGTGTCAATTCCCCTTCGTGATCGTTACCTTGTTGTGGTGAAGGGGCTTGCGTATTACAATCAAGCGACCACCTCTATGAGTGTGTTGGCAATGGCAATGTTGTCACACCCCAGATGATAAGGTCGTTGCTTCATTGTGAACAGACCAAAGCAATCGGCTGGATAATTTTGCATAGAAAAAACATTAATTTTCTTTGTGATCATCTAAGGTGATCATTAAAGCCTACTAGGCCAACAATGGGCCCACACTGCAGAATCATTGTTTTCTGGGTCACTTAACTGTCACTGAACTACCTCAGCATGACCATAGGCTTTGAAAAACCTGCAATCTTCCAAACGTGCGCACGAGCACAGTCATCACTACACCAAGATTGACGCATAGCGGAATACAATTTGTGTCATGAGTGTGTCAACTATTGACAACTCTTTGTGGTTGTCTAAAATCTATTCCATACACGTCTTCTGATAGGGGACATAACAGGGATTAAACTGATAAGAATAGTACTATATAACACACCGCTCCTATCTGGTGGCACATTCGATTGCACGCGCAGTGCCCCAAATTTGAAGTAGGAGGACCGACCAAGCATCTTTTTCCATCTCCCGGTTCCTAAAATCGATGCCATATACACGTCCCCTGATAGGGGACGTAACAGGGATTAAACGGATAAGAATAGTACTACTTAACACACTGCTCATATCTGGTGGCACATTCGATTGCACGCGCAGTACCCCAAATTTGAAATAGGTGGACCGACCAAGCATCTTTTTCCATCTCCCGGTTCCTAAAATCGATGCCATATATGTGTCCCCTGATAGGGGACGTAACAGGGATTAAACTGATAGGAATAGTACTACTTAATACACCACACATATTGGGATTGCACATTCGATTGCACGCGCAGTACCCCAAATTTGAAATAGGAGGACCGACCAAGCATCTTTTTCCATCTCCCGGTTCCTAAAATCGATGCCATATACATGTCCCCTGATAGGGGACGTAACAGGGATTAAACTGATAGGAATAGTACTACTTAATACACCACACATATTGGGATTGCACATTCGATTGCACGCGCAGTACCCCAAATTTGAAATAGGAGGACCGACCAAGCATCTTTTTCCATCTCCCGGTTCCTAAAATCGATGCCATATACATGTCCCCTGATAGGGGACATAACAGGGATTAAACTGATAGGAATAGTACTACTTGACACACCACACATATTGGGATTGCACAGTACATTACACGGCGCACGCGCAGTGCCCCAAATTTGAAGTAGGAGGACCGACCAAACATCTTTTTCCATCTCCCGGTTCCTAAAATCGATGCCATATACACGTCCCCTGATAGGGGACGTAACAGGGATTAAACGGATAAGAATAGTACTACTTAACACACTGCTCATATCTGGTGGCACATTCGATTGCACGCGCAGTACCCCAAATTTGAAATAGGTGGACCGACCAAGCATCTTTTTCCATCTCCCGGTTCCTAAAATCGATGCCATATATGTGTCCCCTGATAGGGGACGTAACAGGGATTAAACTGATAGGAATAGTACTACTTAATACACCACACATATTGGGATTGCACATTCGATTGCACGCGCAGTACCCCAAATTTGAAATAGGAGGACCGACCAAGCATCTTTTTCCATCTCCCGGTTCCTAAAATCGATGCCATATACATGTCCCCTGATAGGGGACGTAACAGGGATTAAACTGATAGGAATAGTACTACTTAATACACCACACATATTGGGATTGCACATTCGATTGCACGCGCAGTACCCCAAATTTGAAATAGGAGGACCGACCAAGCATCTTTTTCCATCTCCCTTCTCCTAAAATCGATGCCATATACATGTCCCCTGATAGGGGACATAACAGGGATTAAACTGATAGGAATAGTACTACTTGACACACCACACATATTGGGATTGCACAGTACATTACACGGCGCACGCGCAGTGCCCCAAATTTGAAGTAGGAGGACAGACCAAACATCTTTTTCCATCTCCCGGTTCCTAAAATCGATTCCATATACACACACGTCTACTGATAGGGGACGTAACAGAGATTAAACTGATAGGAATAGTACTACTTAACACACCTTATAATAACACAGAGAGAGGCAACGCAGAGAGAGGAGTCTGAAGAAGAGGAGTCAGAGGAGGAAGGTGGCTTTGAGGAGGTGGAAGACCAAACACAGCAGGCGTCCCAGGGGGCTTGTTGTCACCTTTCGGGGACCCTTGGTGTTGTACGTGGCTGGGTGGAGGAAGAGACCTTCAATGACATCAGTAAGGACAAGGAACGGGACATGGCTAGCTTGGTATCCAACCTTGTGCAAATGGGGAGTTTGCGGTTGTGCAAATGGACTGTTTGCGGTTGTTTGCGGTGCGTTAAACAGGGATATTGGTCTGTCATAGTTTGGTCTGTCACTGTGAAGCGGGCGTAACCCTTACACTACCTGATCGATACAACATCATACCTGATGTTTTAAAGCACGTTATTACAAGCAATTTAGGAATGTTAAGTGATTTAGGTCCTTTATGGATTAAAACCTGACTCTGCGTCAACTACGTAATTTTCCATGGGAGTTTTTCCATGGATCCCCCTCCGGCATGCCACAGTCCAGGTGTTAGTCCCCTTTAAACAACTTTTCCATCACTATTGTGGCCAGAAAGAGTCCCTGTGGGTTTTAAAATTTGCCTGCCTATTGAAGTCAATGGCGGTTCGCCCGGTTCGCCCGTTCGAGAATTTCGAGAACATTTGCAAAAATTTACGTTCGCCATTCGCGAACGGAAAATGTTATGTTTGCAACATCTCTATTCATCTACAGTATATAATGTGTTTAACAGTGAAAAAAAGAGGAGAGCTGGCCTCAATGTAAAAGGCAACAAAATGTCAATGAAATATAAAGCTTACATTCTATAGTAGTGTTGACAGTTGTTCATGGGCTTTGTGATATTTCTAATGCACAGAAGACAATATATTATTGAAATGCGAGACAATAAACCAAAATGTTCAAACATAAATTCTGTGTCTGAATAGCCGAATACTTAGTAATCCATGTGTTATAATTGTACTTAATGAGATCTAAACTACTTTAGCTCTTATAACAACTCTTGAATACAATGCTCTATGGACAATGATGATCAGTCATTACTCTTCAAGGGTAATGACAGATACATATGAGACAAATGCAAAGAGAACTCTGTTGAAAGAAGACAAATAATGGAGATGAGCTAAATACAATAAAGTCAATGTATTGACTTATTAACACTTTTATTATTTGCAACGCTGTTCTTTTTAAGTCTTCAGATTTGCTGACTTGGAAAAAAAAGCTCAAAATATAGTATATTTTCATAGAAACTCTAGTCACTTATCCCTTGTACTGAAAGGTTTTAGAACATTTAGATGTAGTTTATTATTATACATTATAGAGTATGTTCATTTAATTAGAGTTTTACATTTTAAACAAGCTATGCAATTTGAAATATACCTGGATAAGAAGTGTGAAGTCTAGCACTTCATGGACATCTGTCACAAACTTACCTGTCTGGGCTCCAGCGGCGAAATCTCCAGCTTCGGCATAAGTGCTCCGAGAGAAACATTCTGCTAAGCCATGCTCCCTGGTGATGCAACAGTGTCATTAGCAATGCTCTTTCTCCCCACAGCAGGTATCTGCAGGAGTAGACTAACAGTGGGCTGACTGCTCAGCTGATCAATTTCTGTGTGCTAGTGTTCTGACTAATGGAGCGCTGAGTCATGATCAGGTTCTGATCCTGGCACTTGGTGCTCTATTTAAACCCCTTCCTATCATTTTACCAGTGCCAGTGATAGTTTCTTCTCTGAATCACTAGCTGTGTTCCTGGTTAAGCATCTTGGATTACCAGTGTTTAGACCTTGGCTTGTCCTTTTGACTGGAGAGGAGTGAGGTTTTGAAAATTTTGATTCAACAGATTCGCCAAACTTCGACAAGAATTTTGATTAGTTATAAATGAATTTGTCACAAATAACTATAAATCAGGAATACCCAGGACTCTCAGAATAAAGGCTTGCAAGTTAACCCTTTCCCGACTGCCTACAGAATATTGACATCGGCTGCCGGGCATTTAAAAATGGCTTATGCTGTCATGTGCAGCGATGTCTACTGTTTTAAAGAGTAGACACCTGGCACTAATGACCACAACTGGAGGTAATGGTGGTCGCAGACTTTAAACTCTTCAGATGCCATTACCCCATACCAGCAACAGCCCCTGTTTAGTCACCATATTATATGGCAGCTAGTTTTCAGGCTCCTGTTCCTGATGGCAATAATCCAGCGGCCATATTTGATCCATCGACCATGTTTGGCCCATCTGATTTTAACCCTAATACCATTAGGTTCATAGTGTGGAGGGATCCTGGACCTTATGGAGTGTTGTGCATTTTTATAAGTGTACAGTATTATCTAATTATATTATAGCCAAAATGAATGCTAATTGCCTTTAAGAATGAAATCAGCTTGAACCAAAGTTCTGTTATGTGGCTGAAGAGGCGAAGATCAGTTCATGGCAAGTTCAGTTTATATAAGAGTTATGGTGAATATAAAGGACATTGTATTTTAAAAGTTATTGCTAAAAGATATGGGTTTATCTATAGGGAGTATACTGGCTTCTCCAGACATGTCTGTCAGAAGGGAACAATGTTTGTTTCATGGCTGAGCCATGACAAGATAAGAATTTATCTCCTTAAGACACATCTGGTATGTGATGTCTATTCATATATTCATAAGTATTATATATATTCATGTGTGCATTTATTTAGCTTTTTAGTATGAACATATGAATAATTTATGTATAATATGCAATATTGATATATAGTATAACCAAATATTAAGGTATACTTTATGTCGTGTGTATCTTACTGAATGGATATAGTCTTAGAAGGTATAGAAAGCACTAAGGTTTTCTACTAATGGAAGTTTCTCATAAAAGCTAATGTTATTCCAGGTGTCGTTACTAAATAGCTTGGACAGTTAGATATACAAACCCACGGTGCAAGTGTAAGGACCATTGTATTTCTTATCAAACCCGTAAAAAGTTATCCTAAGTTTCTCCTGGTATATAAATCATTGGTCTGTTTGTTAAAAGTATAACATTGGTGTTTTGTCATAAGTAACTTTAACTTGTACTGTGCTGGTGAGATAGTGGTGTGTTAGCACCACCATGTAGCATATTTTGGGTATTGTTTTACAGCTTCATTGTTTGTCTTTGCAATTGTATTGATTTTATATTCTTGTATTGTATTGTGTATAAAATGACATATATTTTTGAATAGACGATTGTCTCTTTGCTTCACTGCTTGCACAAATCAATTTTAAATACTCAATAAAAGAACTTAGAGGCGATTATGTACGCCTGAAGGATCATATAATTTTTATATATTTTTTTGATCCTCTCTTTTATATGAAGATTCTTTTTATATAGAAGATATTCAACAGGAGGGATCCACATGGGTTAAAATGTCATTGCGCTGCACAGTGACGTAGAATTTGTTTAAAATTTGTCATGGCTGTCAGGGAGACGCAGAATAAAATTTTCGCTAACAGAACGGGGTAGCTAGGAATGATGAATTTGGGTCCAGTTAGTGGAGCTGGTCTGGTAATACTGTTGTAGTTCTGACCATAAACGATTGCAATAATGACGCAGACTAATTTTTTCGCTAAAAGATGAATTTGGGTTGAGTAGGTGGAGCGATTTGTGTGGTTCATTCCGATTAAACAATGAGACTGCTCCATGCCAAGCAGGCGGTCCTCGTCCAACATCTTCGAAGGGCAAGTGGCGTTGAGCAATAACAGGTCTGTGATGCCCTCAGATGTCCGGGGCTGCACTCACGATACACTCAAAGGATGTGTCTACCCAGGTGCGGGTAACCCGCTCAACGCTGTTCATCATAGGGATGAGGGATTGCAATATGGATGCAGAATAATTTTTTCACTAACAGATCATATTAGCAATGATGAATTTGGGTGTGCTGCACATTTGTACTGGGCGTAATATTTAACTAATTGTATCATTACAACAATGGACTAACTCTGAACATCAGTTCAGTGGAATGTGATGCACACAGTGATATATTAAATCTGCAGCCACAGTAATTAAAGCTCCAGCGTGTTCTAAAGATCTTTAACCGTGGCCTAATTCTGATGCTATGTAATGGAACAGCAAACAGAAGCCATTCGCTATGATAAATTTGGCTCCACTGCATAGTTGAACAGGGTGAAATATTTAACCGTGACCTAATACAGACACTGCGTAATGCAACAGCTAAAAGAATGCATTCGCTATGATAAATTTTGCTTCACTGCACAGTTGAACAGGGCAAAATATTACACCATCCTGAAATACGGCTACAACGTAACTGTTTAGCTGACATAACGGATTATATGTTAATGTGGGTGCAGTAGAATGTGCTGCACTTGGTGATATATTACACCTGCCCTGCATACTGAGGCACACTAGGGGAGACTGATGTAAAGGAAAACTGGTTTAGTTGCCCATAGCAACCAGTCAGACTTTACCTTTCTTGCAATGGGAAACTAAGCTGTTTTCCTTTACACCTGTTTAGATAAATCTCCCCCAATAACTGTGTGAGTAAAATCACAGAATAACGCTTAATTTGGGTACAGTAAAACGTCATGCACGCGGAGATACACTCACCCTGCATTTTCCCAGTTTTCAGCAACCTGTCCCTAGCGCATGAACCTTAGATAGATTTTTACTTTGATGCCTCGATTCGCTTGACACTGGTGTTGACGCAGGGTCGTCATGCCAACATTAGCACCCTGGCCGTGCTTCAACTTTTGCCAACAAATCCTGCATACCGTCATGCTAATGTCCCCCGGCGACTTGCTGAAAAATTATCATACTGACAAGTATGGTATTTTACCTCCACCATTGCATGATGCCTGCCTCCTGCTGCTTTTATGAACCCGTGCACTGCTAGTGCGTTCCTCACAGGTAGTCTCCTGAGTAGCAGGCAGTGTACCCTTCTCGCATTTGGCTGCAGATCACCCATTGCTTCAACCCTGCTGTCTCACGGGCATGCTGCCACCCTGCTGGCTCATTGGCATGCTTATGCCCTACTGTCTCACGGGCACACTTCCACTCTCGCCCCCTGATTATGACAACGTCCCCTTTTCACCCGGCTCTCACATGCAATTGACTACATCTGCATCGGTTTGTTTCTCACTAATGTCACCCTCTCCTGTCGCTTGCGTACATCCCTGACCTCTCGCAACATGTGCTCCCTACCAAATGTTATCATCAGTAGTTGCTCACCTAGAGAAGTTTACAGCAGACCTCTTTTCCAAGTCTGTGCTGGCCTGCAACTGTTGACTGCCCTTTAAAAAGCTCATCCTCACTGAAATGTGGAGTAGAGCTGGCGGCAAACATTACTTGGCTAGCAGAAGGAGCAGCAAAAGCAAGAGGCAGGTTCAGGACAGATGAGGGCAAAAAGGCAGTTCCTGGGCCATGCCAACTAAGCATGGTGTCAGAAGAACCCATCGATTCCTGACTGCGTGTATCTGTTTCACCTGAGATTATGTTGAAGGGCGAGTCAACCATTCCACTACAGATGATTTTTTGGCTGTGGCTGTGGCTACCACCAATCCTTCTTCTGCTGCTACTTGTGCCAGCTACAACAACATTTTTGCAGTTTTGAGCGCAAGTGTCTGTCGGCCATAGTTTACAGTAACTATATCAGTAATATAACAAATTAACTGCAAATGTGCCAGCGATTCAATAAGATGCAGGTGACGATATATTACACCGCACTTTAAAACTGAGGCACAGTAATTCTATGTATAAATTAAACAATTAACAGGGATTGGGGCAGTAGGTGAACAAGATGCAGACAGCTATATATTACACTGCACAGCCTCATGCATACGACCGTTGTTTGGCTCCGCATCCGAGCCGCTGTTTTTGTGGCTCAGATGCGGACCCATTAATTTCAATGAGGCCGTAAAAGATGCGGACAGCATATAGCATGTCCTATTCTTGTCCGTTTTGCGGACAAGAATAGGCATTTCTACAATGGGCCGCCCGTTCCGATCTGCAAATTGCGGAAGGCACACGGGCAACTTCCGTTTTTTGCGGATCCGCGGTTTGCGGACCACACAAAACTGCATGGTCGTGTGCATGTTGCCTAATACTGAGTCACAGTAATTCTATCTATAAATTGAAATATTAACTGGGATTGCGGTAGCAGGTGAACTAGATGCAGCAGCACAAACATTGTATGTATAAATTAAAATATTAACGGGGATTGTGGCACCAGGTGAACAAGATGCAGATGACAATATATTACAATGCACTTTAATACTGGGGCACATTAATTCTATATATAAAGTAACAGATTAACTGCGAATGTGCCAGCGGTTCAACGAGATGCAGACGGCAATATATTACACCACACTTTGATGCTGAAGCACAGTAATTCTATGTATAATTTAAAAAGATTAGCTGGGTTTGTGGCAGCAGGTAAACAAGATGCACACATTTAACCTGCACTGTCCCTGAAGTCTCTGTATGCTCTCCCTATGTTCTCCCTGCAGTGTCTAAAAACTCTCCCTATGATGTCTCTGCACTGTCCCTGAACTGTCCCTGCACTCTCCCTATCCAGTTAAAAGCTGTCTGCAACATTGTCCCTAGCACATCTGTGTTTGTGAATTCTTTCCTTAAGCTCAGCTCCAAGTGAAATGGCAGAGACTGTGCGGGATAGGGCTATGACATCACAGGGAATGAATCTGCTGATTGGCTGTCTGCATGGCATTATGGGTGATCATGCATTCCCGGGCTTCTTACTTTCACTTTGTAACATATGTAGCAACCACTATAAGAAAAAAACACAAAGCGCAAGTAAATTTGGATTAGTAACAAATCAAATTTATCCTAAACGTTACATCAAATTCCACTTTGGATGCTTCAATTCACTCAACACTACTTTTGACCACTATCTGTGTAATGCATTGATACGGAGTTTCCCGTCTGCTTCAGATCTCGTCTTGGCTATTTGACTACTCTTTGTCTCTCGATTTAGTACTTTGTTTTCCTCCTGGTTCTGACCCATTTCAGTACAACTCTGTCTTTTAGTCTTGTTTTTGTCCCTTGGTTTTGTTTGTCTTGCACCTTAGCAGAGTAGGGAATTTCTACCAGTTGCGGAATTGTTACTTAGCGCTTTCACTGCAAGTAGACAGGGAAAGCAAGCAAGGTTCTAGCTAGGGCTCACTGTCCGTGTCCATCCCTACAGACTTTACATAATCTTTTAACTTTGGAATGTTTATTATGAATTGATTAATTGTATAATATTTTGTTATGTTATGCTTTACTAATATAAACCTGTTACACCCTCCTTCAATATCTGCACACTTTCTGCTCTCTTCTAAAGTAATTTTCAAAGTTTTGGCACCATTTTATGTATTTAATCTCTGTCACCTATATTCTTTGTCATATGTCCTGATGACAATACTCTGATGTTGAACCACATTGCCAAGATCTTTGATTTAGCACATCTTATATCCTTGTCAGTCCTTGCCAATCGTTGTTATTTTTGCTTGTTATTTGCATCCAAATGCAAATTTATGGTGATTCAGGTCAGGTGAATTTTGAAAAGAGTGAGGCAGATTTAGATTCGAACACCACAGAGGATTGCTTGATCTTGTTTCTTTGCTATACATTAGAAAATCCACCTACCAAGCCTGATATCCAAATTGCGCAATTAGATAATGCCTCAAATGTACTATAAGTTGAAAATTGTCCAAATATATATGATACTATTCCATTTAAAATAACTCATCCAATTAACTTCACTGTTAGGATGCATCAGTAAGAAACCATATTTCACGGGTTGGATGGGAGGAGCGCTGATAGATAGATAGATAGATAGATAGATAGATAGATAGATAATGCAAAAAACAAAAGTTAAACCAATATCTCTAAACATTATGAAAAAAGGAGTTCGGGTGCACACTACCATGGCTACAATGTAAAAGCAAACAAGGACATCTGCATATTCATTTATCATATTGTGCAGGATTTTTATTTTTTTATTTTTCTGTGATTTTTAACTGGATTCACTAATAAATAATATATTTTCTAGGACAGCTATGTAGTGTTTTTCTTTTGTGATTCAATATGAAAAGCGGTAACCAGTCATTTTGTGGTTCCATATAAAATAACTATTGGTAGTTTAAACTATATTTATCTGAGATTACTGCAATATAATGCTAAATAATAATACATCTGTAGTTCTATACAATGTTCAAACAATACTGTTAATGAGTGTCAAAATAATATTACTGTATAGGGCCACATAATATATGAACTGTGTGAAGGCTGGAGCTATCAGATGATTGTAGCAGCTTTCAGGAGTAGAACCTGCTGCAGTTTTGTCGAAACACACTCCCTTAAACAAAATTACTTTAAAGAGGTTCTCCAGGAATTAAAAAAATAAAAATACTTAAATATTATTTTAGAATAAATATTTTCCAAAATACCTTTCATTAGTTATAGTGGCTAGTTTTGTCTAGGGAGCAAACATTAAGAGAAATAAAATGGCTGCTGTGCTATTAGTACACACAAAACATGTCCTAATCACACAGAAGGACAAGTTACTTCAAAACACAGAGCTAAATAGCTGCCTCATCCTCCTCTCTGCTCTGCTTGTCAGGAATTATGATCCTGAATACAGGTGAATGTCTGTGGGAATGGAGATGATGAGGAGACATGAGAGGAGGGGGAGGTGTGGCTGATGAGCACCAGCACTTGTTTACAGTCTCCATTACCACAGCCCCGCATTACCACAGTCTGTGCTGTCCGTCCTCTCTGTACTTCATGTCTCCTCATGAACTAAATTCCCCAGAGATTCAGCTAAAGTTCTTATCTGTATTCGGGATCATAATCTCTGAGAAGTAGAACAGAGAGAAGGACGAGGCCGCTCTTTACCTCTGTGTTCTAAAGTAACTTGTGTGATCAGGACAGGATTAGTGTGAACTAATGGGACAGCGGCCATTTTGTTTCCCCTGATGATGGCTCCCAAGACAAAACAAGCCATTATAACTAATGAAAGGTATTTGAGAATATATTTATAATAAAGTAATATTTAAGTATTTTCATTTTCTTAATTCCCAGAGAACCCCTTTAAGTAAAAATGAACTCTACATGTTAAATTACCTAAATTATTGCAGGAGTCACAGGTGATGTTTATGTTGCTTAATGTATTTAGATTTTAATATATTTATGTTACTATAAGGTTTACATTGTTGTTTTAAATATTTTTTTTAACAATCTCTAGTGTATAGAAAAAATATTGAACCAAAATCTAGTGTATGAAAAAAAAAATATCATTTTAAATAAAATCCCAAACTAAAAGTGAGATTTCCAAATATTAATCTATGGTTCCAAAAATAAAACTGATTCCAAAATCTCCATGTTGCACTTTCGTCATTGTAATTTGACCTTTGCACCGTAATACAGATTTGTTGTTTTAGCTAAACATCTATGTATGAGTCCCACACCAAGGAGAGCATTTTAATTCTGAGGCTCAAGTAGAAGTGGTGAACTAACTGAGTAAGTATATTTTCTTACCGTTTATCTATTTTAAAGGGAACCTGTCAGGAGATTGGTTCTGGCATCAGGAAATCCCATCATGATGAAATCACTTGTTACAATACCAGAAGCAAGCTTACTACATAGGTAAAGTAACAGAACCAGTTTACTGATAGATATAGCAGGAGAACCAAGATCACTGCATATGCACTTATAGACAAAAACATAAAACATCAAGAAGGAGTTTTTGGAATTGAATGAAACTTTTTATGTGTGAATGCAATGATATGTACAATGATTACAATATTAGAGTGAAATGATATTGTACATTTACTGTGAAAAACTGTACAGTTGAAGGGAGGCTCTAGTACCCTGTTGGGCCTCCTATAGCCTGTATATGGTTGGGCATGGAGGCATACAGGTTCCATAAGTTATCCTAAGGCACATTTGCACATTTTGCAGATGGGCCTGTAGATCCTGCACACTCTCACAATGCCAGGTGTCTCAGTTGGTCCCATAAATGCTTGATTGGAAATAAATCTGGCAACTCAGCAGGTCATGGCAGTAATGCAATCTGGAGGAGACATTCCTAGAAAACCCTGCTGTATATGGGCGATCAATATCCTTCTGAAAAATGCCAGTTGGAATCCCAGCCATGAGAGGTAACAAGTGTGATCACAGGAATTCCTGCACATATCTTTGAGCTGCTAGTGTCAGTCGTATCATACTGGGGTGCTTGACTATCATATGTGATGGCTCCCCAGATGATGACACCAATAGTTGGGGCAGTGTGTTGCTCCACAGAAAATGCAGTATTGAATCTCTCACCATGAGACCTTCATACTTGAACCCCACCATCGTGCGATCCCAAACAGAAACAGGAATCATCACTAAAGATGATACAGTTACAGTCTGTAGCAGTGCGGGTTTCTTGTTCACAACACCACTGTAAACTAAGGCAACAGTGGCTTACTGTCAATGTCAGAACACATATTGGGTGCCATGATACCAAATGTCCTTATGCTAAGTGACTCTTTTGTTTGAATACAACCTTAATTTTTTAATGTCACTCTTTTGTTAGTCCTCCATTGCAGGTTCTATAAAAAATGTAGGATAAATGAAAAAAGCATGCTGTGCTCTTTTGTCCACTAGAAACCCGAAAGACCTCACTACTATCAAGGGGGAACTTAAGGTGCCATAGATGTCCATCATATGACAGATCTGACACTGCTGTTACATTTGTTTTTCAGTTCCTGTAACGAATGTGCCGGCATCTCCACTGCGCCGTCTGTTCCTCTGAGCACTCTAAAGTAATCGGCGCAGGCGCAGTGGAGATGCCGGCGCAGGGAGCGTTCAGACAGTCACTGCACCTGCACCGAATACAGACGCACATGGCGCAGGCGCGAGAATTCGGCCGATGGATGAGATGGAGGCTGGCAATCTATAGGAGATGGGCGGGCTTGACGGACGAGCGGGGCGGAATACAGGGTGAGTAGACGGAGCCTCTAGGGGCTGTTTTTTTTAGTGTAACGGCTGCACACAAAGCTCTTAGAATAGCATGGTTAGGTAGAGCAGACACTAGCTGATCGCTTGTGTCTGACAGCTAATTAGGTCCAAGTGAGGTTGTAGAAACCCTTTAACACTCAGGAGAACCATGGCAAGCAGCATCTGTGGGTGATGGTGTCATGGTCACTCCCAAGCTAGGTGTTAGAAGGTCGGAGAGGCTATCTGCACGTGATGTCATCTGACAGGCTCTTTTAATTTAACTTTGTTGTTGATAGTAATGACCACACCTCTAGTTAGGTGCAGCATAGTGGTCCTTACTATTTAAGTCTGGCTACTCCCTTTACTCTTTGTGGTGTATAGCTTCATTTGCAAGTGGAAGAGCTGGTGTGTGTTGTCTCCTCTGGTGTTCCAGGTGTAACACAAGTAGGCAGGGTCAACAATACCATAGTGCAAAATACCATCCCAGCAGAAACAAGTGACACAGTGTAGCACAATATATTGGCCCAAAAGCTGGCCCTCTGTGGTGTCCATCAATAGCTACCATCTTCTGTCCCCCTACGCCAGTTGTCTATGAAGCAAGAGGCTTAGGTACGGTGCGGGCCACAGCAGTGGAATTTAGGAGTGCATGTGTGGTCGCTGGCTGGATACATGAGTGCCTGATTCTAATAGCGTTAATTATTGTTGAAAACTCATTATGTACACAGTCAGCAGCAGAATGTTGCAGAGGGTTTGGGTGGCTACCTGGGGCATAGGATGTATGGCCAATGCGTCCCTACTCAGGCGACACAAGCAACTGTCAGATGGGCATCAGCACTGTCTTAGGATGAGTAATAACACTACATGAATCTCAAGGACTAGTAATTGTGAGAACTTCATGCCACGTGTGTATGTGTGTGTGTGTGTGTGTGTGTGTGTATATATAACATGAAAGAAAACATTAGAGATGAGCGAATCGAAGTTGACGAAGTCACATTTTTTATTTTTTTCCTAAAATGGATGCTGCACGTGTTAGGACATGGACCAAGGAACTCTGGGAAAGAGGGATCACCAACAATGCCATGCATGCAGCCAATCAGCAGCCAGCCAGCCCTGTGATGTCACAGCCCTATAAATAGCCTCAGCCATCATGGATTTTGCCATTTTCCAGTGCACTTAGTGCAGGGAGAGAGGTCAGCAGGCCCTAGGGACAGTGGTAGAAAACACTTTAAAACATTTATTTTTCTGTATAGAAGTTCAGGGAAAGGATAGGGAGGAATCATTCCACAGTATTGAAGCAGAACAGGGTTCAGTAGGAGAGTTTACAGCCTGGGTAATAGGAACAATCTTATTACACTTTGCTGCACTAACTGCAGATCCAAATTGCCATTATATAGCTCTGTAATTACAGCAAACCGTTCTTGTTATTGGGGTGCAAGTGCTGTTTGATACAGCCATTAACAGGGTTTATACAAGAAAATATGTCTACGTCTTATTTGCCCTTGTGCGGTTCAGTTATATGTTCTAAAGCATTTTTTGGCTTGTATTAGTGAGAAAAAAAAGGGGTTATTAGTTGTTGTGTGGTGAAGTGAGAAAATTACAGCCCTTTTTGGCGTGTATTAGTGGCAAAAAAATATATATTTGCTGTTCAGCGGTGCAGTTATATGTTCTAATGCCCTTTTTGGTGTGTATTAATGGCAAAAAAAAAAAATGTATTTGCCGTTCAGCGGTGCAGATATATGTTCTAAAGCTCTTTTGGCATGTATTAGTGGCAAAAATATATATATATTATTTGCCGTTTAGCGGTGCAATTATATGTTCTAAAGCCTTTTGTGGAGTGTATAAGTGGAAAACTTCAAGGGCCTATTTGCTGTTCAGCGTTACAGTTATATGTTCTAAAGCTCTTTTGGCGTGTATTAGTGGCACAAAAAAGTATTTGCCGTTGTGTGGTGAAGTGAGAAAATTACAGTCCCTATAAAAAAATATATATTTGAGGTTCAGCGGTGCAGTTATATGTTCTAAAGGATTTTTAGGTGTGTATAAATGGCAAAAAAATATATATTTGCCGTTCAGGGGTGCAGCTATACATTCTAAAGCCTTTTGTGGCATGAAAAAAGTGGAAAAAAATAAGGGCCTATTTGCCGTTCAGCGGTGTAGTTATATGACCTAAAGTTATTTTTGCCGTATATTAGTGAGGGGAAAAAAGGACTTATTAGCCGTTGTGTGGTGAAGTGAGAAAATTACAGACTTTTTTGAGGTTTTAATTTCCTTATTTATTAAATCTAACAGTATGTCAAACAGAGAAGTGCCAGGCCCTGCACAGGGGAGTGGCAGAGGCCTAAATGTTTCTGGCGCAAGCACAGGTGGCAGCAAAGTAAGGGGACATGGCAGCAGGAGTCGCAGCGAGAGGCCTGAGCTCCCGGTGTGATCTAGCAGTCGTGTTATGACCAACAACCCAGTAGTTCTTGAATAGTTGACTCAATCATCCACTTCATCCCAACTGACATCAGACACCCCAACCAAGAATCGGTGGGTTCGACAGACACAACCCTTAGTTGTCATGGCATGGGGGCAGGCCCTGTGCCCTCACCTGTACTCAACCTACCTTTGTCCCTTTCTGTTCCCTGTGCCAGAGAAGCATAATATTCTTTGGGCTCAGCTCCACTATACAGCGAGGACGAGCTACTAGAGGAAAGTCAGCAGCTATAGGGCAGTTAAGATGTTGAGTAGACATCTGCCGCTTCCTCCGGTAGGCAGGCAAGTAGTGACGAGGAGACTGGTGTGAAAGCTGGTGTTATGAGCGGTCATGCTCCTGACCCACAGACTGTTGAGGAGGACATCAGTGATGCACAGACAGCACTCGATGATGATGATGTAGCCGATCACACTTGGGAGCTGGGTGAATTAGGGGCTTTATCATCATCGGCAGAAGAGGGTGGCAGCTTGCCCGTGAGGCAGCGGCAGAGCCAGCAAGTCGCTAGCATGGCCAGGAGTCAGTAGGGTGGCAGCAGTCGGAGGTCGGGAGCCAAACATGCCTGGGGTAGACTATCTGCTTTGCAGGTGCCTACCTGCCCAGAAAGTAGTGGTGCAGGGGTTCACGGAGGCAGCGGGGTAGCAGTCAGTCAGTGCGTAGTGTTGGGGGTAAAATCATCTACTTGGCGGTGTGGCAGTTTTTTGTTAAGCCACCGGAGAAGGTGAACATGGCCATTTGTAAAATCTGTGGACAGAAGGTGAAGTGCAGCCATGGTGCCAATGAGGGCACCACAGCCCTGCATTAACATATGCAGCATCAACATAAAGTGGCCTGGGAGAACCGTGGCTCCGATGTGGTGGTCCAGCCTGCTGTAGCAACCACTGCATCACCCAGGCTCTTCCAACTTAACTGAAGGGAGCTGCCTGTCCTTCCCATCATCTGCTGGTCCTGATGCTCCTGCTCCTCCTCCTACTCCTCATCAGTCATTCCATCAGCAATCGATTACCAAAGTGATTGCCAAGAGACAACGGTATGTGTGCACTCATCCAACGGTGCAGAAGTTGAATGTGCTCCTGGCCAAGTTGCTGGTGCTGTAGTCCCTCCCTTTCCAAGTGGCGGACTCTGCACCTTTTAGAGAACTGATGGCTTGTGTCGAGCCGAGGTGGAGAGTCCCAAGTCGTCATTTCTTTTCTAAAAAGGCAGTACCAGCCTTGAATACCTATGTAGAACAGAAGGTGGGCCAGTCCTTGAGCCCAATGCTGTCTGCCAAAGTGCAGGGCAGCGCCGACGTGTGGAGCCGTAACTACGGTCAGGGACAATACATGTCCTTTACGGCCCACTGGGTGAATGTGCTTCCCGCACAGCCACACCAGCAACTTCGCTAGGTGACGCCGCTTCCGCTTCCACAATCTCACACCGTTGGTCCTGCGACAATGTCCGCCTCTGCCTCCTCATCCTCCACCGTATCCTCAGCCACCACTGCAGGGATAATTCACAGTGCCCATCCAGCATACTATATGTGCATGGCACAGCGTTGTCACGCTGTTCTGCACATTGTTTGCCTTAGTGAACTGAGTCACACAGGGGAGGAACTGATCCGTGTCCATCATCAACAAATTGAATCCTAGCTTTCTCCATCACAACTCAAAATCAGAACCATGGTCACGACAACGGGAAGAACATGGTGTCAGCTCTGCGTCAAAGAGGGCTGAGCCATGGGCCCTGCATGGCACACGTGTTCAATCTGGTTGTCAAGCGGTTCCTGAAGTCTTCCATCCATCTTCAAGACATCATAAAAATGGCCAGGAAACTTTGCATACACCACCAAGCGCACCATCCTTGAGCTGCAGCAGCAGAACGGCTTCCCCCTTCATAGGCTGATATGCAACGTTTCCACCCGTTGGAATTCCACCCTCCATATGTTGGAACGACTATACAAACAGAGAAAGGCCATAAACAATTTCTTGATGTTCCAAGCGGACAGGAGTGATCCCCTTTGTAACTGCTCAGGCCCTTTGAGGTGGCCACGTTATTTATCAGTCGCCAGGACTACGGGATTACACAACGTCATTCCACTGCTTCATGTCCTGGAACAGATGCTGATAAATCTGTGGGGGGGGGGCGGGAGAAGCAGTTCCAGCTCCATCAGCAGAAACTTGACTCTAGAGTCGCTGATGAGCAGCTTTCTTCACCCACCTAGTGAAGAAACTACTCGCCAGCAGCAGCTAGACCTGGAGCAGACCTGAACCAGCAGGAGGTGGCATTCTTGGACAATGTGTGGTGCATCAGACTGAATTATCCATGGTGCCACACTAGCACGATTACAAAAGAGACCGGTTTCTTCTGGCTACCTGCCTCAGCTACTATTCTGATGCTGCCAGTGCCACTAGTGTTGAGCACGCATATTCGAATAGCGAATTTTTATTGCGAATATTGCCACTTCGGGAATTTGTGAATATTTAGAATATAGTGCTATATATTCGTTATATTGAATATTCATAATTTTTTTCCATCTGAACACATGATTCCTCTCTGCTTTTTGCTTGTGGGCCAATGAGAAGGAAGCAATGTCAAGTTCACAACAATACTTAGTGCACCAATCAGTAATCTTCAGTCAGACCTGCTAAAATGTGAAGTTGCACGTAGTCTGAAAAAATAACCTAATCACTGCCGATTAGCGCAATCACAAATATATTGGAGCACTTGACTCTATCTGCATATAAAGCTGTTCTAATGTTCTGCCATGCCAACCATTTTCTCCAGTCTCAGGAAACTTATACCAGCTTGATAAATGTAGCCAAATTGACCCACACCTGTATTTAGCGTTACAAATTAGCATTATGCAATTTTTACATTGACGATTTATCGCATTCAATAAAATACACTTGAATTCTCAAAATTCGCGAATATATGATGAATATTCTACTAAATATTTGTGAAATATCGCAAATTTGAATATAGCCCATGCCGCTCATCACAAGCTGCCACCCACTTGATGCCACACATCTGATGCCAAGTGCTTCTTCTATCACCCACCATCTTCAGCTGGTACTGGTATTGCCACCCACCTCCCCACTCTGTCACCTGGTTACTCTGTGGTCTCTTGATGCTGCTGCCACCTCCACACTATGTCACCTTAACACTCTGTTGTCTCCTGATGCTGATGCTACCTCAATACTATGTCACCTTGCCACTCTGTGGCCTCCTGATGCTGCTGCCACCTCCACACTCTGTCATTGTGCCACTCTGTGGCCTCCTGATTCTACTGCCACCTCCACACTGTCATTGTGTCTTTCTGTGGCCTCCTCCTGATGCTGCTGCTGCCACCACCTTCACACTCTGTCATTGTGCCACCGTGTGACCTCCTCCTGATGCTGATGCCGCCACCTCCACAATCTGTCATTGTGCCACTCTGTGGTCTCCTCATGCTGCTTCTACTACCTACACCCTGTCATTGTGCCATCCTGTGGCCTCCTGATTCTGCTGCTGCCACCTCCACACTCTGTCATTGTGCCACTCTGTGGTCTCCTCATGCTGCTGCTGATGCCCCCTCCACACTGTCATTGTGCCACCCTGTGGCATCCTCCTGATACTACTGCTGCTGCCTCCTCCACACTCTGTCATTGTGCCAATCTGTGGCCTCTTGCTGATGCTGCTGGCACTACCTTCACCCTCTGTCATCGTGCCACTCTGTGGCCTCCTGATGCTGCTGCCACCTCCACACTTTGTCATTGTGTCACTATGTGGCTTCCTGATGCTGCCACCACCACACTGTCATTATGCCACTCTGTGGCGTCCTGATGATGATGCTGCCACCTCCACACTCTGTCATTGTGCCACCCTGTGGCCTTCTCCTGATTCTGCTGCTGCCACCACCATACTCTGTCATTGTGCCACTCTGTGGTCTCCTCATGCTGCTGCTGCCACCTCCACACTGTCATTTTGCCAATCTGTGGCCTCCTGCTGATGCTGCTGCCACCACTTCCACCCTCTGTCATTGTGCCACTCTGTTGCCTCCTGATGCTGCTGCCACCTTCACCCTCTGTCATTGTGCCACCCTGTGGACTCCTCCTGATTCTGTTGCTGTCGCCACCTCCACGATCTTTCATTGTGCCACTCTGTGGTCTCCTGGTGCTGTTGCTGCCACCACCTCCACACTATCATTGTGCCACTCTGTGGCCTCCTCATGATGCTGCTGCCACCCCCATACTCTGTCAATGGGTTTCCTCATGCTGCTTCCACCTCACTACTATGTCCTAGGGCCACTCTGTGGACTTCTCATGCTGTTCTTACACTCCCTACTTCATGACTGAGCCACTATTTTGCCTTTCGGCCTGGCTGACATCATCATTTATTTGACTCTTCTTCTGATATGTCAGAAGGAAGGAAAAATGAGACACACAACAGATCCTGTCTATGTAACAGCTGTAACACCTGCATGACATGGTACCTACTTTGCATAAGAATTGGCTTACGATTTGTTAGCCAAAAGCAGGAGTCGGTAAAAAACACAGAAGACATTCATGTGTCACCTCTGTTTTGGATTCACTCCAGTTTTTTTTAGCTTTAGCAATACTCATGGATTACTGACCAAATGCAGACCAAGTAAAGATGGATGCTCCACAGACGGTATCATTTTTTTGGGTATTATTGCTCTGACAGATCATATCGTTTGGGCCTATCGTTTGTACCAACCAGCCGATTTGATCTATTCCGCTGGACCAAGGATCTCCACCTGTTCGCACGCAAACTTAGGTGGCATAAACACTTCCAACTAAGGGATAAAAAAGAAAGTCGCGAGCTGGGGATACCGGTGGAGATCCTCGGTGATGTTCGCTTTCTGTACAATCTGGATAGCATGCCATGCAACCCTGAAGGTAAAGGTCCTTTTACGGACCTGAGAAATAAGAGCTCTAAAATGCCGCCCACCGGGGAAATCTCGTGCATTGACGTCTTCCTCAAGCATACTCTAACACAACTCTCCACCATGGACTCATCTCCTATGAGGTTCAACTGTAGCAAGGGAGAGAGGGATGCACTACAGACACTAGAGAAGGATAGACAAATAGTGATTAAACCCTCAGACAAAGGGGGCAATGTAGTTGTTATGAATACCTCAGACTACAAAGATATGTGCCTTACTATTCTCCAAGATACCCAGGGATATGAAATTCTGTCCACCAACCCCACCTGTAGATTCCAAAAAGAACTACTAGACATCCTTACCCAAGCTAAGTCGGATAAGCTCATCAGTGTGGATGAGTTCGCATTTCTCTATCCCCCCCACCCAGTAATGGCGACCTTTTATTGCCTGCCAAAGGTTCACAAAGAGACAACACCCATCAAGGGACGTCCTATTGTGTCGGGGGTAGGGAACCTTTCACAGAATGTAGGTATCTACGTGGACCGGATTCTGAGTCCTTTTGTACAAGCACTGCCTTCGTATGTGAAGGATACCGGGGATCTCCTAACCAAACTTGAGAATATAGAGATGGAACCGCATTGGCTCTTGGCGTCTATTGACGTGGAGGCCCTGTATTCGTCCATACCGCATGACAGGGGTTTGGATGCAGTGGCTCATTTCCTAAGAGCCAGGGGACTGCAGTACACTGCACACAATAACCTGGTCCTACAACTTCTTCACTATGTTCTACATAGTAATTTTTTTCTCTTTGATGGTCGTATCTTCCACCAGCTCAGGGGCACCGCCATGGGCAGCTCGTGTGCGCCCTCCTACGCGAACTTGCTCCTGGGCTGGTGGGAGGAGACACTGGTCTTTGGTGATACACCTAGAAGGTATCTGGAACATGTGGTCCTCTGGTCCCGCTACATAGACGATATTTTCGTTCTGTGGAGCGGGCCAGAGGACGCGTTCACCACGTTCGTAGAGGACCTGAACACCAATAACATAAACCTCAGGTTTACCTCCGTCATAGTGAAGGATCACCTTCCGTTCCTAGACATCTCCATCTCTAGGGGTAGTGGCGGTAGGGTACAAACAACCATCTACCGCAAAACAACGTCCACGAATTCCCTTCTCAGGTGGGATAGCTGCCACCCTACCCCACTAAAACGGGGCATACCGGTCGGACAATATTTAAGACTCAGACGCAATTGCTCCGATACCAGGGAGTTTAAGCGCCAGGCCGACGACCTGAGAAGGCGCTTCCGTGAACGTGGTTATCCAGATAGGACACTTAAAAGGGCCTATCAGAGAGCGTGCACTGAAACACGCACCTCTCTTTTATACCCCATTAAGAACCCGGTCAGCGAGCCTAGGAGACTGATACGGGTCATAGGGACTTTCGATGCGGCATCTACCAACGTAAGAGAGATCATAGGCCGCAATTGGGGGACCCTTTTGATGGACCCGGACTTGACCACGGTTCTAAGCCCTCAACCCTCCGTGACCTTTAGGAGGGGCACAAACCTGAGAGATAAATTGGTGAACAGCCACTACTGTCCACCTGAGAAACCTAGAACGTGGCTGGACAACCCGGTCAATGGCTGCTTTAGATGCGGACATTGTAGTTTCTGTGGTCAGCTCACCCAAAGTAAATCCTTTGCGTTGGACCCAGGTGGCCATGCTTATCACATACGTGACTTTATCAATTGTCGTACCACAGGTGTTATTTATCTTATCACCTGTGAGTGCGGCAAGCGATACGTCGGGAAGACCCGCAGGGAACTGCGCAAAAGGATGGGTGAGCACCTCGGGGACATACGGAACGATAGGGACACTCCAGTGGCAAGGCACGTCCAGCATCACCATGGGGGCCGTGCATCTGCGGTGTCCTTCCTGGGCATCGAACACGTCCAGAAGCGCCAACGTGGAGGCGATTGGGATAAACGTATACTTCAGCGTGAGTGTTGGTGGATTTTTAAATTGAAAACCACCCACCCACTAGGCTTAAACGAACAATTGCATTTTGGTTGTTTTCTGTGAAAGGACCATAGATGTATATTGCCTACTTATGAATATACTTTTTTCCAGGCAAACCCTCTTCATCTGGTTTTTTCCCCCTCCCCCCTTTGACTGGACCTCATTTGGGCTCATAGCCATAGTACCCTATGTGACGTTTAATTCCGATTGGGTATGCAGCAACTATTTCATATATTGCTGCTTATTCGCTTGTCTCTGTAATAACAAAAAAGATAGGGTACCTATTGCCAGTCATGGTGGTTTTCCCTGCTATTAAATATCCACTTTGTTGTCCAATCTGGAGGTCCTGTAACTATGACCCTCCATGGACCAACTACCTGCGAGTGGCTTGTAGCAGCCGAGTCTAAAGGATACACTCAGCTCCACCCTCTCAGCCTCTCGGAGATGCCGCGATCCCCGCCCTCCCAGCGTCAGCCAGTTCCGCCCATTCAGCAGCGGTCACCGGCCTGGTGATGGACGGACTGGGATGTGGGCGTACACATAGCGGAGGGACGGCCGCGGCGCTCCTGACTGATGACGCTGCACACGTGACCCAGAACTTGGGCCGCGTCATCAGACTGGGACCGTCAGGTCTTTTGACTGCGCCGACATCATCAACCTGCGCCACCCATTGGAGAGTGACGCACGCATGCGCAGCGTCCCCTTATGATTTAAAAACAGTAGCGGCGCGCAGAGTAGCGCTGCCAGACACCATACATCCGGCCTCAATAAAACGGAACGACGCCGGCCTAGCCAGTTGGATGCCATACGCACCAAGGCTTTGACTGTAAGTACTAGCATCTTTTATTGCCAGAATCCCCACCCTTATATTTGGAGACTATGTATCCACATATCGCTTTCAGGGGATCATTGTACTTTTGTATGCTGTCTTCTACTAAATAGATCAACCTCATTTTAGTAGTTCATGGGGCGTTTGTACGCTTTTTATTCTTTGTGTTTCAGATATACCTGGACATGCCATACGCACTCTAGCTACAGCATCAACCACGTTATTCACCATTAAGTGGTTGGAGGTAGCCAGTACCTCCCTCCTAATAGCCGAGCATAAGCTTAGTTTCTTATGTGGCTGTGAGGACTCTCATAAATAGACTAAGTACACCTAATGACCTTCTCTAGTCTAGTCTAGGCCACGGGCGCTCGGTACTACAACACCGACGCCTGGTGACTTGGACCACAGCCACTAGTACCAACCCCTGTCCCCTGATGACTCAAGAGGTTGTTAGTACTAGTACTCTTTTCAAGTATGTTCAATTTTTGACGAAACTCGTAGGGACATATGAGCATACCATTTACATTTAGGGGCATATGAGCATATCCTCAATTTGCCCACGGTGTTATTACCACCTTAGTCCAACCAGATTAGGTGTTCCCCTCTCCATTACCCTGACAGGGTCTCTGCGGGGCACGGATCCCGTGTTAAGGTAACAGGGTCATAGTAGGTCAAGTAGGGCGCTACAGGGACAGTTGTTCCCCTTGCGGCCCCTTCTCCAAAAGGCAACCTCCTACCTACGAAGTACCCTTCCCCCGGACTGGAACACTCTATCCATGTGCTAGAATAAGAACTCACCTTGGTTGTCTGCCGTGACTGTTCACCATCAAGCACGGTTTGCCCCGGTACCGGTAAGACCCATCCTTATTTTCTATTCCACCTGGGTTCGTCCCTGCTCTCCAATTGGGATCTAGGACACCCTTGCCGGGGTTTATTAGCACCACTTGTGGCACCTCCTGACCTTTGGGGTCCGCACAACCTTATAAAGGGCTCGCCCCAAGGGATCCTGGGTACAGTGGGTCACTGCTCCAGTGACACACTCGTACACAGGACCCGACCGTATCTGTTTGTTTGTCTTGTAAGGGGACTTTACTTGTTTTAGTCATACTAATAAACATCACGTTTTAATTGTTACTGCCCCTTTGATTTTTCTCTGACAGATCATAGGAAGGGCAAAATAATCAGCGACGTCAACACAAACGTGTGATGCCCGTTGCCGAGTTGCGGACCGCATTTGCGGATCCGCAATACACGAGCACTATTCCCTGACCATTCCGCATCACAGATGCGGACCCATTTATTTCAATGGATCCGCAAATCCGGAGATGCGTAAGGCTGGTTTCACACGGGCGTTGCGGAAAAATGTGCGGGTGCGTTGCGGAAACACCCGCGATTTTTCCGCGCGAGTGCAAAACATTGTAATGCGTTTTGCACTCGCGTGAGAAAAATCGCGCATGTTTGGTACCCAAACCCGAACTTCTTCACAGAAGTTCGGGCTTGGGATTGATGTTCTGAAGATTCTATTATTTTCCCTTATAACATGGTTATAAGGGAAAATAATAGCATTCTGAATACAGAATGCTTAGTATAATAGCGCTGGAAGGGTTAAAAAAAAATAAAAACGTTAACTCACCTTATCCCCATGATCGTGTAGTTCCCGGTCGGTCTCTTCTTTAGCTGTGGGCTTGGGCTGAATGACCTTTGGTGATGTCAGATCACATGCTCCAATCACATGGTCCATCACCATGGTGATGGAGCATGTGATCTGACATCACCACAGGTCCTTTAGTCACAGCTAAAGAAGAGACCGACCGGGAACTAGGCGATCATGGGGATAAGGTGAGTTAACTTTTTTATTTTTTTTAACCCTCCCAGCACTATTATACTAAGCATTCTGTATTCAGAATGCTATTATTTTCCCTTATAACCATGTTATAAGGGAAAATAATACAGTGAATAGACTGTCTCCTAGCAACCATGCGTGAAAATCGCACCGCATCCGCACTTGCTTGCGGATGCTTGCGATTTTCACGCAACCCCATTCATTTCTATGGGACCTGCGTTACGTGAAAAACGCAGAATATAGAACATGCTGCGATTTTCACGCAACGCATAAGTGTTGCGTGAAAATCACCGCTCATGTGAACAGCCCCATAGAAATGAATGGGTCAGGATTCAGTGCGGGTGCAATGCGTTCAACTCACGCATCGCACCCGCGCGGAAATCTCGCCCGTGTGAAAGGGGCCTAATGGTGCGGAATGGAAGAATGGAACAGAACACTACGGAAGCACTACGGAGTGATTTCTTAAGGTTCCGTTCCGTGCTTCCGCACTGAAAAAAGATAGAACTTGCTCTATCTTTTGCGAAACGGAAGGATTGTGGACCCATTCAAGTAAATTGGTCTGCGATTCCATGCGCCTGCCCAACGGACGGTGTCCGTGCATTGCGGACTGCAATTTGCAGTCCACAGCATGGGCACGGGCTTCACACGTTTGTGTGAATGAACCCTTACTGCTGACACACTCCCCACCTTATCAGGGGATCTACTTGTATAATCATTTAATAGAACAAGTTATGTGGACATCTATGTGGAATCAGCTGGCGACGGTAGAAAAAGGAGTGCGCTTCTTCTTGACGCTAACATTGACCTGTAAGGCTGAGTTCATAATTGAGTTATTTGGTCCGTTTAGGCCCCGTAACTGCCCAAATAAGTGAAGTGTGCAGTGATTATAAGAGCGGCGCCTGTCATCTGCATGTCATACGGACTCACAGTATTGTTTCACTACCACAGAAGACTCCCTATGTGTGTTACTGCAAGGCACAGTGTTCTACACCACTATAAAGGCTCTCTGCAGCCAGGAAATAGCAGTTTTATAACATGATTCGCATCGAACGAAAAAAGAAAAAAAAATGGCGAATCGGCCGAATCAAAATTTTTTTTTATTCCCTCATCTCTAGAAAGCATGTTTAGTATGCTGCATCTCAAAAAAAAAAAAAAAAAATGGACTATACTTTATTGAAACATCAATTTAGACAGAAATAATAAAAACACCCAAAAATACATGTTGGGTAACACCAAAGCCGCACACCCCACGATAAGTAGTGACTAAACCAAACATGGACACATAAACCATACACACTCATCATAGGCAATTATAATACACCTTTATGTATGATAAACACCATGCAAGGCTATAACATATAATGCAATATCAAAAAATCCCATAGAGTCACCTGGAATAAAGAAATCATATAGTACTGTAGGTACCATATGGGGAGAAATATATATTGCCAGAATACCAGCTTCATAAGGCTTTATCTGCCTACTCCACACCATCATGACAGAAGAGAAGAAAGTCAATGAATCAGAGAGTGAATAGCTTTTGCAAAACGTGAATAAATCCCATGAATCACCAACTGCAGTAATCAAGTACCGTATTTATCGGCGTATAACACGCACAGGCGTATAACATGCACCTTCATTTTAAGAGGGAAATTTCCGGAAAAAATGTTGTGTCTGTGTGTCTCTTAGGCCTCATGCACATGACAGTATTTTTTCACTGTCCGCAAAACGGGGTTCCGTCGGTCCGTGATCCGTGACCGTTTTTTCATCCGTGGGTCTTCCTTGATTTTTGGAGGATCCACGGACATGAAAAAAAAGTTGTTTTGGTGTCCGCCTGGCCGTGCGGAGCCAAACGGATCCGTCCTGAATTACAATGCAAGTCAATGGGGACGGATCCGTTTGACGTTGACACAATATGGTGCCATTTCAAACGGATCTGTCCCCATTGACTTTCAATGTAAAGTCTGGAGTCCCTTTTATACCATCGGATCAGAGTTTTCTCCAATCCAATGGTACATTTTAACTTGAAGCGTCCCTATCACCATGGGAACGCCTCTATGTTAGAATATACTGTCGGATTTGAGTTAGATCGTGAAAACTCATTTCCGACAGTATATTCTAACACAGAGGCATTCCCATGGTGATGGGGACGCTTCTAGTTAGAATATACTACAAACTGTGTACATGACTGCCCCCTGCTGCCTGGCAGCACCCGATCTCTTACAGGGGGCCATGATCAGCACAATTAACCCCTCAGGTGCCGCACCTGAAGGGGTTAATTGTACTATCATATCCCCCTCTAAGAGATCAGGGCTGCCAGGCAGCAGGGGGCAGACCCCCCTCCCCAGTTTGAATATCATTGGTGGCCAGTGCGGCCCCCCCTCCCTCCCTCTATTGTAATAATAGGTTGATGGCACAGTGTGCGGCCCCCCACCCCCCCTCCCTCCCTCTATTGTAATAATTAGTTGGTGGCACAGTGTGCGCCCCCCATCGGCCCTCCTCCCTCTATAGCATTAACAACATTGGTGGCCAGTGTGCACCCCCCAACGGTCCCCCCTCCCTCTATAGCATTAACAACATTGGTGGCCAGTGTGCGCCCCCTATCAGCCCCCCCTCCCTCTATAGCATTAACAACATTGGTGGCCAGTGTGCGCCCCCCATCGGCCCCCCTCCCTTTATAGCATTAACAACATTGGTGGCCAGTGTGCGCCCCCCATCGGCCCTCCTCCCTCTATAGCATTAACAACATTGGTGGCCAGTGTGCACCCCCCAACGGTCCCCCCTCCCTCTATAGCATTAACAACATTGGTGGCCAGTGTGCGCCCCCTATCAGCCCCCCCTCCCTTTATAGCATTAACAACATTGGTGGCCAGTGTGCGCCCCCCATCGGCCCCCCTCCCTCTATAGCATTAACAACATTGGTGGCCAGTGTGCGGCCTCCCATCTCTCACCCCCACCCCCCCCCGATCATTGGTGGCAGCGGAGTTCCGATCGGAGTCCCAGTTTAATCGCTGGGGCTCCGATCGGTAACCATGGCAACCAGGACGCTACTGCAGCCCTGGTTTCCATGGTTACTTAGCAATAGTACAATAGTAAAAGATTCATACTTACCTGGGAGCTGCGATGTCTGTGTCCGGCCGGGAGCTGCTCCTACTGGTAAGTGATAGTTCATTTAGCAATGCGCCGCACAGACCTGTCACTTACCAGTAGGTGGAGCTCCCGGCCGGACACGAACATCGCAGCAGCCAGCAGGTAAGTATGAATCTTCTACTATTGTACTATTGCTAAGTAACCATGGCAACCAGGACTGCAGTAGCGTCCTGGTTGCCATGGTTACCGATCGGAGCCCCAGCAATTAAACTGGGACTCCGATCGGAACTCCGCTGCCACCAATGATCGGGGGGGGGGGGGATGGGAGGCCGCACACTGCCACCAATGTTGTTAATTCTATAGAGGGAGGGGGGCCGATGGGGGGTGCACACTGGCCACCAATGTTGTTAATGCTATAGAGGGAGGGGGGCCGATGGGGGGCACACACTGTGCCACCAACGAATTATTACAATAGAGGGAGGGATGGAGGGGGTGCCGCACTGGCCACCAATGATATTCAAACTGGGGAGGAGGGGGGTCTGCCCCCTGCTGCCTGGCAGCCCTGATCTCTTACAGGGGGATATGATAGTACAATTAACCCCTTCAGGTGCCGCACCTGAAGGGGTTAATTGTGCTGATCACGGCCCCCTGTAAGAGATCGGGTGCTGCCAGGCAGCAGGGGGCAGTCTTGTACACAGTTTGTAGTGTATTCTAACTAGAAGCGTCCCCATCACCATGGGAACGCCTCTGTGTTAGAATATACTATCGGATCTGAGTTTTCACGAAGTGAAAACTTAGATCTGAAAAAGCTTTTATGCAGACGGATCTTTGGATCCGTCTGTATGAAAGTAACCTACGGTCACAGATCACGGACACGGATGCCAATCTTGTGTGCATCCGTGTTCTTTCACGGACCCATTGACTTGATTGGGTCCGTGAACCGTTGTCCGTCAAAAAAATAGGACAGGTCCTATTTTTTTGACGGACAGGATACACGGATCACGGTCTCGGCTGCAAAACGGTGCATTTTCCGATTTTTCCACGGATCCATTGAAAGTCAATGGGTCCGCGGAAAAAAACGGAAAACGGCACAACGGCCACGGATGCACACAACGGTCATGTGCATGAGGCCTTAGATCCCATCCCCTGTCAAACAGTACCGTATTTCTTTGCTCCCCCCCAGCAGATTTATTTTGCCATTCTAGTCCCCTTTAAATCTGTGCACACTGCTGCACAGCATCTATGTAATGCACTAGCACTGTTGTATATATATATATATTTTATAGGAATAATTTTAGAATATTTTCAGCACATACAGTAATATTATTTATTTATTTAAGGATCCATCTGCTTGCACATATTGGATCCAGCATGCTGGCACTATTGTATCTCCAGTTTTTGCACATATGGGAATTAGCATGTTAGCACTTTGTATAATTATTTTATAATTACCATATTTTATCTGTTAATACCATAAGTTGTTAATTCGTTAAGTTGTTACGCCGTACATAAAACCCCACTCCAGTTTACTTCACTACTTTACTTGTACCTGACGGGTACAAGTTCTCCTGCCTCAGACAGCAAACTCTCGCGAGTCTGCAAACTCTCGCAGTGCAGAGCAGAGTTACGCTCCGACGGCCGCGAGAATTAGACGTGAGGAAGGCGCAGGTTGCCTGGGCTTGCCGTTGCCTACTGATTGCCGTTACTCACACTCCACACGCTGCTACTGATCCACTCGCTGCTGTGCGGTATGTACATTATATCGGCAGTGTATATGGTGTATACGGTACTTGTTAATACTGTAAAAACATGGCTTCTTAACATTATGTCGGCGTATAACACGCATACATCATTTGCCCCCTATTTTCAGGGGGAAAAAGTGTGTGTTATACGCCAATAAATACGGTAAATACATTTGTAATTAGAGATGAACAAATTTCTCTAAATTAATTTCCAACCAAGTCAGCAGATTAGATTTGGGAGAAAAAAAAATTTGACCTGAATTAAAAGTGTTCAGATTGCCCAGAAAAGTCATGTATGGCACTCTGAGACCCCCTAGGATTCTATGCAGCTCTCTTTCCAGTTCCTTAATGTCAAAAGAGTGACATACTGTATGGCTATGGGTAAATAGATGAGGCGCTGGCTTATTAATTATTCTAGTCATGTCTCAAGGCCTATTTAAAGGGTTGAACGTTGACTTATAGGATAGCTGCCTTACACCTGGTGACATTAGAGGCAGAGCTTGTTAAGAGATCATTTGCATCCCTTTCTTCCCGGAATTCCAGAGGAGCATGTACGGCCTATAAGTCTCCTCACGGCAATGAAGGCGCTCTCTGTAAGGAGAGATAATACCCCCCAAAAAATGTATGTTTATTAACACTGTGGTAATGTGTACACTGGGAGGTGTGTATATCCCACCCAGTAAGTCCTGGGAGGTGTGTATATCCCACCCAGATACCTCAGCTGGGTGAGATAACTGAAATCCAGAAAGCTGCAGTAATTTCAGCAAAGTGTAGTTTGCTGAGACAGTTTTGTCTAGATGTTGTTCTGGGCTGGATTTTATGTAGGTTTGGTAGTGGGATCTGCTAGTCCACACCCTTCCACTTTTGCCGGAGGTGATCGCAGGTGAGGCCTGCTGCTGTAATAAAGGAGGAATAAAACAACCCTTTGTGTATGACTTGGAGGAAGAAAGGCTGAGGAAGCCTAAGAGCAGGGCCGGCTCCAGGTTCATGTGGGCCCTTGGGCGATAAATCCCAGTGGGCCCCCATGAGGCATTTTTTTACATTGACATGTCCCTCTATGGCTCCCACACGGTATAATGACCCCCAGTGGCCCCTATACAGTATAATGACTACTAGTGGCCCTTCACACAGTATAATGAACCCCCAATTCCCCCCCCACTGTATAATGACCACCTGTGGCCCTGCATTCAGAATAATAACCCCCAGTCGCCCCCATTCAGAATAATGACCCCCAGTAGCCCCCACACTGGGGGAATACTGTATTGAGGGGGCTCTGGGGGTCATTATACTGAATGGAGGGTCATTGGTGATCATTATACTAAATGGGGGACACTGGGGGTCATTATACTATGTAAAGGGCCCTCACAGTATAATGACCCCACAGTGACCCTCCATTCAGAATAATGACCCCCAGTTGCCCCCACACTGGGGGTTATACTGTATGGAGGGGGCACGAGGGGTTATTAAATTTAATGGGGGCTTTGGTGGTCATTATGCTAAATGGAGGGTCACTGGGGATCATTATACTAAATGGGGGGCACTGGGAGTCATTATACTGTGTAAGGGCCCTCACAGTGTAATGAATGACCCCCCAGTGGCCCCCTCACATACCTATCATTGCTGGAGAGCAGGGAGCTGGTGGTCCTGTCATTCCCTAACCGCAGCTCCCTGCGCTCCTTCTCTCCGGCGGCCCGCTGCAGCAGTGAGCCAGGCCTGGAGGAGAGAAGGAGATGTGCAGTGATGTAGCTAGAACTGACTGGGCCCCACAGCAAATTTTAGTACGCCCACCTCTCCCCCAATGTATGTTCACATCACGTTTTTCCTATCGGTTTGATGTATACAAATGTGCAGCACTCCACGTTTTTGTATCCTGCAGAGTCAAGTAAAAAATGCATACGTTAACGTATATGTTTTTTTACCATGGAACTGTATGGTGAACGGACGCCACTGTACGGCATCAGTCTGAGGATTGTATGGTGAACGGACACCGCTGTACGGCATCAGTCTGAGGATTGTATGGTGAACGGACGCCGCTGTACGGCATCAGTCTGAAGATTGTATGGTGAACGGACGCCACTGTACGGCATCAGTCTGAGGCATCTGTTAATGTACGCATTTTTTTTTTCTACCATGGAACTGTATGGTGAACGGACGCCTCTGTACGGTATCAGTCTGAGGCATCTGTTAACGCAGACATTTTTGGTATACATTAAATGGATGGCACAAATGGGATGTGAACCCAGACCTAGTGTCAGAATAAGCACCAGTACACAGCGGAGCAGCGTGGCGGAGAGGGGAGGCCGCCATGTACTGACAGAGCGCTACCTGGTCCTGGTGGTCAGGGATGAGGACTGTGCTTCCCAAGGATCATTTTCTACTGGGAAATACTGGCCACAGTATAATACACTAGAATCTATATAATATAGATATTAGCCCTACCCCCAAATAATAATACAATTAGGGGGTCATTTATTATATAGAAATACGTCTATATTAGGCGTATATCTGACACAGATGTGGCACAAAGGTCCTTAGCACCGAAATCTGTATCTTTTCCCGCTCATGCCAGGTCTAAAAAAAGTGGTGTGGGCATGGAAGGGGATACAGTTATGGCCATGCAGTTATTGGATACCACCGCCATATAGTGATAACACCGCCATACAATAATAAAACCCCCATACAGTGACCGGATAAAAGGGTATAAGAGGGCAAGGGTACAGGGAAAGACTATGGGCACTGCACAGGGTGTGGTAAGAGGGCACAATGCAGGGTATAAAGGGGCACAGTACGGGGTGGGGGGCACAGTCACATGACCCTGTGACGTTAGAAGGTCCTTATGGTGAATGCGGTTCAGATGCCACCATAATGAGAGGCAGAGGAGTGAGACAGGGGCCCTAGATGGACAGGAGGGGTGGACACAGCAAGTAGGTGGAAGGGGCTCTGAGGGGGAGGAGGTCTGTGCAGGGCAGCAACAGGAGATAGGAGGGAGGGACAGGAGCTCTGGATACATGAGGGAGGAAAGGAGACAGCAAGGGCTCCATGAGGATGAGATAGGACAGGATATGGGGGGGGGCAGATGTGGGGGGGGGGGCAGGTGTCATGGAGACAATCTGCTTAATGAAACAGTAACACAACTAAATAGAATGAAGCAGCAGCAGATCAAAAAGTCCCCCCCTTCTGTCCCACAGACAAGAGACAGTCACAGTGCAGACTCACTCACAGACTGTCTTCACACTTCTCTGCTCCAGCTCCAGCCCTGCGGTCTCTCTCCTCAGGCAGCATGTGTCCTGTGTAGAGGGGGCATGTCCTGTGTAGAGGGGGCATGTTCTGAGTCTCTGCAGCTCAGAGGGCCCACCAAAGGGGTACTGCGTAAGTGAAATGACAGCCGTGAGAGCTCCCATCTGTATTGATGGAAGTGCTCATAGCAGCTCAGTGGGCCCCCCCAGGAGCATTGGACCCCGGCACTTGCCCGGGGATGCCAGGTTATGACACCGGCCCTGCCTAAGAGAGAGGGGAGCCTGAGAGGCTCTGTGTGGTAAAGCCTGGTTTGTAAAGCCTAAAGTTTGGGGGTGGGCCCAGCAAAGCCTACAGAAAGAGGGTCATACGTCCGACTTGGGAGGCCTTCTGGACCATCTCCCCCGAAGGGTGCTGGTGTGGTCACAGCCTGGAGGCTGCTGGACCGTATATGGCTGAGGTAGCCGGATCAAATCCCGCGTGTGAACAGCCCTCTATAGGTGAAGTAGAGACAACATGTGTAGATATATATATATATATATATATATATATATATTTGGATTCCATTCTGACCATTTTGGCCATATAGTCCACCGCCAATAATACGAACAACAAAGTAATTGTTTCTGCACCGACGATCATGCTGTGTAAACAGGGACACAGGGACCTGCTCCCCACAAATAGTGATTCCCTTTAAGGAAGAGTGATCATAGTAGTGATCGCTCATCCTCGCACAGCAGTGATGACTGCTGCATGTAAATGCTGCTCTCATCTCTTCTGAACTGTTCACTCCCGATTATTGCCAGCTCTGTTGTCCAAAGGGGCCTACAATGAAGCAAGTAGTGCTAATCACACACTCTTGCTTTGTCACAGCACTCCCATTCACTGACTGTGCAGGGAACCACAATACTGCCCAATCATTTGAATAGATCTTTGCTGCAGTTCTCCACACAGCAGGGAAAGAAGAATTCTGCTGTGCAAGAAGAAAGCTGAGGGGGGGTCTCAGTAGCCAAGCCCCTCACCGATCATAATGTTAAAACATACCCTAGCAAAATGTCATAACATTCTAAGATAAGAATATCCCTTTAATAAAAATGACTATATATGTTTTATATATGATATATTTATGGAACCTAACCCCAAAATGTCTGCAGTTCCTTGACTGTTCAGTTTAATAAATGACCCTTAGCATGTTTTTGCTCACAATTAACTCATTACACTCCGGAGGCTTTTGCACTCGTTAAAGCTCCAACCATTTTAACAGCAAGAAAATTTAGAGGAAAGCCTATAATAAAGTCTACTGTTTTAAATAATAATCCATAAAAACTAATATTTTTTCATTTCCTGCAGGAAATGAATGCAAATGCCAATACACTATTAACAAGAGGTAACTTGTTTTTCAGCCAGAAATGTAAAACACTTTCTATACAGCACAAAATCATACTTTTTTTTTCTCTTTTGTTGCTAGTTTTTTAACCCAGCTACCAGAATGCTGTAAAGCCTAAAATCCTTGGATAACACATCCTGTATTTGAAATACAAACTCGCATACAACAGGTCAGAAGAATGTTCTGTATATTATTCTTTACCATAAGTAAATAGTTATATGGAGATAGAATAATAGAAATGAAATAATTGCTACAATCTACAGTCTGTTCATGCGATAGATGTCAGACAGCTGGCCCAGCTGCTCATTTAATTTGTTTTTAGTCTTCATAACCAGAGACCTTCCTGTAGTTTGTGATTTTTGTAAAAAACCATCACACATTCCGGTAGGATGAAATTATACCCGAGTGTAATATGAGTTTGTCCCAAAGATCTCATCAAATAGCAGGGTACAGAAAGCGGCAGTCTCCGGATCATCTACAAAATACTATGAACTGTATCTAATCAGCTAAAATATGTGACAAAGCACAAGATAGCACAACATACAAAAGTGAAAAACAGTTTTCTTTTCAAGACTCATAATAGAAAGATATAGAAAGACAACAGTATGTATTATTATTTAAAAAAACTGACAGGTAAATAATTATAAATGATTCATTAATTAATAAGTATTAAATAATAATATTATTATTATTATTATTATTATTATTATCAAGAAGAAGAATAGAAATAAAATAATAATAGATTAGTTGCAGTTGAAAGGGGTTGACCTATTCTCAGGATAGGTGATCAATATCAGATAGTTGGAGGTCCGATTTCCTACATCCCCACCGCTGTTTGAAGGGGTAGCAGCACTACCTGTGCGCCATCTCATTTGTAGTGGTGATGCAGTGCAATTACAATACATGAACTGGATGAGCAGGTGAAATTACATTGTGCTACCTCTACAAAGACACAGGCAATTTTGAAGCAGAAACAGAGCTTTCATAAGCAACACTAAGGCCCCTTTCACACGGGCAAGTATTCCGCGCGGATGCGATGCGTGAGTTGAACGCATTGCACCCGCACTAAATCAGGACCCATTCATTTCTATGGGGCTGTTCACATGAGCAGTGATTTTCATGCATCACTTGTGTGTTGCGTGAAAATCGCAGCATGTTCTATTTTGTGCGTTTTTCGCGCAATGCAGGCCCCATAGACGTGAATGGGGCTGCGTGAAAATCGCAAGCATCCGCAAGCAAGTGCGGATGCGGTGCGATTTTCACGCTCGGTTGCTAGGAGACGATCGGGATGGAGACCCGATCATTATTATTTTCCCTTATAACATGGTTATAAGGGAAAATAATAGCATTCTGAATACAGAATGCATAGTACAATAGCGCTGGAGGGGTTAAAAAATAAAATAAAAATTTAAACTCACCTTAATCCACTTGATCGCGCAGCCCGGCTTCTCTTCTGTCTTCTTTTTTTGCTGTGTGCAGGAAAAGGACCTGTGGTGGCGTCACTCCGGTCATCACATGGTCCGTCACATGATCTTTTACCATGGTGATGGATCATGTGATGGCCCATGTGATGACTGGAGTGACGTCACCACAGGTCCTTTTCCTGCACACAGCAAAAAAGAAGAAAGAAGAGATGCCGGCTGCGCGATCAAGTGGATTAAGGTGAGTTTAATTTATTTCATTTTTTTTTAACCCCTCCAGTGCTATTTTGCTATGCATTCTGTATACAGAATGCTATTATTTTCACTTATAACCATGTTATAAGGGAAAATAATACAGAACACCGATCCCAAGCCCGAACTTTTGTGAAGATCCCCACCAATCTGATATTGATCAACTATCCTGGGGATAGCTCATCAATATCTTTGTCCTGCACAACCCCTTTAATTTAAAAATTATTAAGAGGAACCGACTGTCAGAAAAAAAACTTTGAGTTTAGAGTCTTACATTATATATATATATATATATATATATATATATATATGTACACTCACCTAAAGAATTATTAGGAACACCTGTTCTATTTCTCATTAATACAATTATCTAGTCAACCAATCACATGGCAGTTGCTTCAATGCATGTAGGGTTGTGGTCCTGGTCAAGACAATCTCCTGAACTCCAAACTGAATGTCAGAATGGGAAAGAAAGGTGATTTAAGCAATTTTGAGCTTGGCATGGTTGTTGGTGCCAGACAGGCAGGTCTGAGTATTTCACAATCTGCTCAGTTACTGGGATTTTCACGCACAACCATTTCTAGGGTTTACAAAGAATGGTATGAAAAGGGAAAAACATCCAGTATGCGGCAGTCCTGTGGGCGAAAATGCCTTGTTGATGCTAGAGGTCAGAGGAGAATGGGCCGACTGATTCAAGCTGATAGAAGAGCAACGTTGACTGAAATAACCACTCGTTACAACCGAGGTATGCAGAAAAGCATTTGTGAAGCCACAACACACACAACCTTGAGGCGGATGGGCTACAACAGCAGAAGACCCCACCGGGTACCACTCATCTCCACTACAAATAAGAAAAGGAGGCTACAATTTGCACGAGCTCACCAAAATTGGACTGTTGAAGACTGGAAAAATGGTTTCTTGAACATGACAATGAGTTCACTGTACTAAAATGGCCCCCACAGTCACCAGATCTCAACCCAATAAAGCATCTTTGGGATGTGGTGGAACGGGAGCTTCGTGCCCTGGATGTGCATCCCTCAAATCTCCATCAACTGCAAGATGCTCTCCTATCAATATCGGCCAACATTTCTAAAGAATGCTATCAGCACCTTGTTGAATCAATGCCACGTAGAATTAATGCAGTTCTGAAGGCAAAAGGGGGTCCCACACCGTATTAGTATGGTGTTCCTAATAATTCTTTAGGTGAGTGTATATATGCTATATAGTGCAATATGTGTTCTGCCTAACAGATACACTGTCCTCTGCCTTGGAAGTAGCTAATGCGTCAAATGTGCTGCAAAAATTAACTAAATTTATTAAGAAACATGTGTCTCTTATCTTAATAACTTTGGCTTAATTTATTCTAAGGGACTAGAGTGAGCGAATTCCCTAAAATTTGTTTCGGATTCAATAAGTTCAAATTTGCCTGGATAAAAAATGTTTTAAAACCTAGAAAATCAATCTGGCTGTTCAGAGCTCAAGGTGAGTGTGTGAAGGATGGGATCAGTAGTTATTGAAATGGTCAACGTATTCACCGTGGCTGGGCTAACATCACCAAATCTTCCTCACTCCCAAGGCTGGAACATTAAAGAAGTGGTCTCACTGAGAATGTTAGGAGTAGTGGTTTATTTTATGCATCTGCTGGATTGAAAAGTTACTTACACATCTATCAATGACTTGAACTTGAAATGGATTTCTGCTGGGTTGGCTGACGCAAGAGGCACAGGGGTGAGCTGAAGCATGTTTGTTTTGTGTTAGGCCTCATTTTTTTTTCCGTTTACATTCCGTTTTTTGCGCTCCGTATACGGACTGTATAAGGAACCATTCATTTCAATGGATGCACAAAAAAAACTTGAAGGTACTCACACCCATATTCCATGGGGACACACAGACTTGGCAAAATAGCTCCAAGAATGGTCTGGCTGAGGCATATACTGTATAGGGAGTGAGGGACTGATCACCCAGTTATGTGTTTAATACAACTGCTAGCAACTCATTTTCTTCTGTAAATTAAAAAGCAGCCAGCTTTTTTTACATCTAAGTTTCTACAGGTCATATACCTATGTTATTAAACGTGTTGCATATTACTGCAAGATAATGGGTAGTTAAAGCAAAAGAAATACTGCAATAACGCTATTTTTATACCTGTGTTATTAAACACATTGCATGTTACTGTAATTCACAGGCAATTGCAACAGAAGCATTACTGCAATAACACCATTTTTATATCCATGTTATTTAACACATGTTATTTTGACAGCAAAATATGTGTTGCTCATACTGCAAGGTACTGTGTAGTTCAAAGAGATTTTACTGCAAGAATTGCAGTTACAACCATGTTAGTGAACACAGTACTGCATAAAACCATGTAGTTTAAAGACATTTTAATGCAAATATCTCATTTTAATACCCATGTTAGTCAATTTATTACTGCATCAGATTGTGTAGTTCACATACTGTACATTTTGCTGCAAAAACAGCATTACTAAAGTAAATTGTCAATAACAGTGGACAGTGTGTTTGTAGAAGGGGAGGGACATTTAATTGTCCCTCAGTCTTTAAATGACAGAAAAAAACACTTGCAATTTTGCTAGTACCATTTTATAAGCTGTGTACCAAACCCAAATGACTTTTCATTTTTAGGCCTCATTCTAAAATGTCTGGAAGACAAAAGAGTGGAAAACGTAAAACCCATGTCTCGTCATCCAACAGTCCTTATGTATTTAGTTTCAACATTAGCAGCACAAGCCATACAGTCAGTAGTAGTAGTAGTAGTAGTAGGTCACAGTTCTCCATGGCTTATGATAGGCTCCACATTATTATTAAGGACAAAGAGGATGACATTGTGCATTGGATGGCTTACTTATCCTCTCAGTCAGAATAGGATGATGTTGAGGTGACCTCTGAATCTAACATCATACCTTTGAGCCAGGGTCACCAAATTTCTCCTGCTCCTCCTCCTTACTGCCCCAGAAAATCCCTTTGTCAAGAACTCATGGGTGTGAATCCATTGTGTCACATGTCCTACCTCCTATAAGGGTGTTGTCTAAGTAAGTCCCTTGTTCTTCACAGTACCCCAGATGGTGGGGATAGACTTTTCCAAGGGGAACACCAGGTCGCTTTCTTTTTTAGGTGGATTGGCACATGAGGCAGCTGGTCCAGGTGAACCAGGAGGTACCTGCGCAAGGTACCAGAGGTACAGATGTAGTCAGCAGGCTGAGTCATAACCAGGATAACAGTGAAAGACCAAAGGATGAGGCAGAGGTGAAGTCAAACAGGCAATAGGCCAGGGCAGGTGGCACAGTACAGGTCAGGCAATCCAGGTCGGCAACAGGAGAGTCAAGACAATCAGGCAGGGATCAAGCAGGTAGCAGAGTCCAGAAACACAAGCACAAGTCAGATACATAGGAACACAAGCAGAGATATCAGCAACCTTTGAAGGACACAAGAACCTTGACACTCAGGCACCTGGGAAGGGGGCTGAGCCACTTTTATATATGTGCACCACGGCTAGGATTGGTCAGCAAGGTCACATGAGCTAACCCATAAAACATAGGAAGTTATGCACGCTGGCCCTGAAAGAAACAAACAGCAAGCATCCTATGGCCAGGGCTGGAAGGAACTGTGGAGCAGATTACAGATCAAACAATGCCAGCAATGACAGAGCCCAGGACTGCAGCGGTGAATAAGAACACCAGCAGCAGATCACTGCTGAACTCTGAGCCCGGGACCGCGGCGGTAAGCAGGGGAAAATCAGTGGACAGCAGCCGCTGTCACACCCTTAACTTGTATCATCTCTGTCTTCACTGCCCCCTCCTTGTGGGTCACCTTCTCATTCTTAATAAGAGGCAATAAAACCCTGTGCACTACAGCAGACACTCAAGAGAATATTCTTGTTGATGAGTTTTGCAAGCATTTGTGTGCAAGCCTAACTCTCACTATCACCTCTACAGTACTACTACATCCACACAGTTCTTCTGCTGCTACTCCCAAATTAAATATATTTTTTTCCAATCTTATTGAACGTCAGAACAAGTCACTGTTTCTTATACATTGTGTGTATATACCAAGGCAGGAATCTGCCCCCATTATGGCATTATTTTTAAACACTTGGTCCCAACAAGCCACAGTTTTTTTTCTGATAACAGCGGGTGTTTTTAAACATCATTTTCCCCCAGTAAGGGACAATAATTGAAAGGTCTCTAATATGAAAATGCATAACCCATGCAATGGTGCAGTGTATTTTACATACTGTTTGTTAACCCCATCAGCCATGCATTTACCCATAGCTGTAAATGTCATTGTCACATTATTTGCTATTGCTCTGATTCAACAGCTTAAAAAAGAGGAGGAGGGGCGGTGAAAATTTGCTGTGAAATTTTAAAAAGATTCCTAGGAGACCTCAGAGTTTAATATACAGTCATGTGAAAAAATTAGGACACCCTTTGAAAGCATGTGGTTTTTTGTAACATTTTTAATAAAAGGTTATTTCATCTCCGTTTCAACAATACAGAGAGATTAAAGTAATCCAACTAAACAAAGAAAACTGAAGAAAAGTCTTTTCAAGATCTTCTGTAAATGTCATTCTACAAAAATGCCTATTCTAACTGAGGAAAAAGATAGGACACCCTCACATGTATTCCCTCTTAAATTGGCTCAGATCTCACACAGGTATATCACACCAGGTGCACATAATTAGTAGATCGTTACTCTGCATGTTGAATGAGGTTTGCCCTATTTAAACCTCAGACATTTAGTTTGGTGTGCTCCTGACTGTTGAAGTGAGAGTGAGCACCATGGTGAGAGCAAAAGAGCTGTCAGAGGACTTCAGAAAAAAGATTGTAGCAGCCTATGAGTCTGGGAAGGGATTTAAAAAGATCTCAAAAGATTTTGAAATCAGCCATTCCACTGTCCGGAAGATAGTCTACAAGTGGAGGGCTTTCAAAACAACTGCCAACATGCCCAGGACTGGTCGCCCCAGCAAGTTCACCCCAAGAGCAGACCGCAAGATGCTAAAAGAGGTCTCCAAAAACCCTAAAGTGTCATCTCGAGAACTACAGCAGGCTCTGGCTACTGTTGATGTAGAAGTACATGCCTCTACAATCAGAAAGAGACTGTACAAGTTTAACTTGCATGGGAGGTGTGCAAGGAGGAAACCTTTGCTTTCCAAGAGAAACATCGAGGCCAGACTGACATTTGCCAGAGATAAAGTTGACAAAGACCAGGACTTCTGGAATAATGTTCTTTGGACAGATGAGTCCAAAATTGAATTATTTGGACACAACAGCAGAGGACATGTTTGGCGTAAACCAAACACAGCATTCCAAGAAAATAACCTCATACCAACTGTGAAGCATGGAGGTGGAAGTGTCATGGTTTGGGGCTGCTTTGCTGCAGCAGGACCTGGTCAGCTCACCATCATAGAATCCACGATGAATTCTACTGTGTATCAGAAGGTGCTTGAAGAACATGTGAGACCATCAGTTAGAAAATTAAAGCTGAAGCGGAACTGGACCATGCAACATGACAATGACCCAAAACATACTAGTAAATCAACCAAAGATTGGCTGAAAAAGAAGAAATGGAGAGTCCTGGAATGGCCAAGTCAAAGTCCAGATTTGAATCCCATTGAGATGCTGTGGGGTGACTTGAAAAGGGCTGTACGTGCAAGAAACCCCTCAAACATCTCACAGCTGAAAAAGTTCTGCATTGAGGAGTGGGGTAAAATTTCCTCAGACCGATGTCGAAGACTGGTAGATGGCTACAAGAACCGTCTCACTGCAGTTATTTCAGCCAAAGGAGGTAACACTCGCTATTAGGGGCAAGGGTGTCCTATCTTTTTCCTCAGTTAGAATAGGCATTTTTGTAGAATGACATTTACAGAAGATCTTGAAAAGACTTTTCTTCAGTTTTCTTTGTTTAGTTGGATTACTTTAATCTCTCTGTATTGTTGAAACGGAGATGAAATAACCTTTTATTAAAAATGTTACAAAAAACCACATGCTTTCAAAGGGTGTCCTAATTTTTTCACATGACTGTAGGTGCTCTCCATAATAAAGATAGACTACTCTCGATAATGAATAATACTAAGATCAAGCAGTGAAAACATCATCATCCCTTACCCTGTCAATCAAAATGGAACGTCTAGGTGTAACGGCATCACCCCCATTGCCCCTAGAGTTCATTTGCATAAATGACATGCTTTCAAAGGGTGTCCTAATTTTTTCACATGACTGTACTTATATTCAGGCCATTTGGGGCATATTTGATTAGTGTAGAATCGAGTCAACATATTGGACGCAAATCAAATTTCAATAAATGTCCTCATCTTTATTCCACACTATGTATTTTTTTTAATATGACACTTTATGTCATTTTTTTATTTTTAGAAAAAAAAAAAGATTTCTCTATAGGTAAAAAAAGCTGAAAAAAAATTTTGTGGCTAAAAACGCCACCCCAAAAACACAGAATTTCATGGCTTTTTGATAAGACAAAAAAAGCTCCAAGGAAAATGTATTCTCTAAATCTTTATCTTCTAAGCAGATTTAGTCAGGGTCACCTTTACCTTCAGTTTTACAGTTGTTGTATATGTATTTTTTCTGCGGCTTTGATTTTTTAGCAACGTTTTGTGTTTCAGATTTAAAAAAGAGAATATGCATCAACAATCCAAATGTAACTATAATAATCATTATAGTAATAATGATAATATACACTGTTATGGTTTGAACATTAGCGAAATTAATATAAAGTGCCTCAAAATTATCTGATTACTGGCATAACACTGATTCATACTAGAATAAGGCCTGTACTGTGTTTCTACAAGTGCAATATCCATGACATGTTCTGCCAGAACCCATAATACACCTCTTCCTGGGCCCCAACTTTAAAGGTTAGTTTCAATGGTAATGTCAGTCTCACTTAAGAACAGATAGCCACAATGAACACACAAGAAAACATTTTTTCCTATACAATAATTTACAGAATTCTTAAAATGCTAGGAGTTAATTACAGACTGCTTTCTCCAGCATGTCAACTTGATTAAATTTGGAGTTCCAAGATGAATTGGCACAAATTCATTAGTGTTCCCTGGGTGCATGCATTGGTCAAGGTCAAGTGAAGCACATTGACTGTGTGGTGATGGGGGAGGGCATATAAAGGAAGGTGGACTCTTTAAAGAACTGAGGTTTCTGTAAAAACTTTGATACTTTTTAACTTAATAAATCTTGACAGCCTAATCATGGCTAAGCCTTAGCGGCGATATTGGTACAGATGGAAATGCTAGACATATTTAAAGAGATCTCAGTATCTAGTGGCTGCAGATTATTAAATCCAAATGCCAGGTTGGTCTGCAGGAGAAAGTGTACAAAGGGAGGATAAAAAGCTAGACAGCATTTCCATCTCTTGACATCTCCAACAGCCTAAGATACAAAATATGATAAGGCTCCTGCTGAGCTAATAAGCCTAACAAATGTCTGTGTCCGTGAAGTAGATGAAGTGGAATCAAGAAGTGGGGGCTGTTGTATGAACATAACACAGCACCCAGGGTATAATGACTCTGCAGAAAGCTACAAGGATGGACCCCTCAAGGCAGTGAGAGAGAAAAAAATAGAATTAAAAGCTTTTCAGTTCCTTACTAAAATAAAAGAGGCTTCATGGGACTTGTAAGAAACCATCACTGTTAAAATAAAGTTATCTAAAATACCTGTAAAAACTAAGGGAATATATCCTGCAATCCTTATAGTCATTTCTATAGGGATTAGTATAGCCAAAATATTCAGTAATAATGTTTTGGGAATATGGGTCTAAAGTCAAAAGCAGATTAATCAGTAATATAGTAATCTACTTCGTGTAGAAGTATTGCAATGTACACAGAAATTTTAAAACCCAATATTTTAGGCATATTCTATTTCCTTTTGAGAAGTAAGGCCTGAATTAATAATAGATTTTAATTATATATATACAGTACAGACCAAAAGTTTGGACACACTTTCTCATTCAAAGAGTTTTCTTTATTTTCATGACTATGACAATTGTAGATTCACACTGAAGGCATAAAAACTATGAATTAACACATGTGGAATTATATACATAACAAAAAAGTGTGAAACAACTGAACATATGTCATATTCTAGGTTCTTCAAAGTAGCCGCCCTTTGCTTTGATTACTGCTTTGCACACTCTTGGCATTCTCTTGATGAGCTCCAAGAGATAGTCACCTGAAATGATCTTCCAACAGTCTTGAAGGAGTTCCCAGAGATGCTTAGCACTTGTTGGCCCTTTTGCCTTCACTCTGCGGTCCAGCTTACCCCAAACCATCTTGATTGGGTTCAGGTCCGGTGACTGTGGAGGCCAGGTCATCTGGCGCAGCACCCCATCACTCTTCTTCATAGTCAAATAGCCCTTACACAGCCTGGAGGTGTGTTTGGGGTCATTGTCCTGTTGATGCCATGCTGGTTTGGGGTCATTGTCCTGTGGTAGCCATGCTGGTTCAGTATCCCTTCATATTTGAATAAATCCCCAACAGTGTCACCAGCAAAGCACCCCCACACCATCACACCTCCTCCTCCATGCTTCACGGTGGGAACCAGGCATGTAGAGTCCATCCGTTCACCTTTTCTGCTTCGCACAAAGACACGGTGGTTGGAACCAAAGATCTCAAATTTGGACTCATCAGACCAAAGCACAGATTTCCACTGATCTAATGTCCATTCCTTGTGTTCTTTAGCCCAAACAAGTCTCTTCTGCTTGTTACCTGTCCTTAGCAGTGGTTTCCTAGCAGATATTCTACCATGAAGGCCTGATTCACACAGTCTCCTCTTAACAGTTGTTCTAGAGATGTGTCTGCTGCTAGAACTCTGTGTGGCATTGACCTGGTCTCTAATCTGAGCTGCTGTTAACCTGCGATTTCTGAGGCTGGTGACTCGGATGAACTTATCACTCGCAGCAAAGGTGAATCTTGGTCTTCCTTTCCTGGGGCGGTCCGCATGTGAGCCAGTTTCTTTGTGGCGCTTGATGGTTTTTGTGACTGCACTTGGGGACACTTTCAAAGTTTTCCCAATTTTTCGGATTGACTGACCTTCATTTCTTAAAGTAATGATGGCCACTCGTTTTTCTTTACTTAGCTGCTTTTTTTCTTGCCATAATACAAATTCTAACAGTCTATTCAGTAGGACTATCAGCTGTGTATCCACCTGACTTCTCCAAAACGCAACTGATGGTCCCAACCCCATTTATAAGGCAAGAAATCCCACTTATTAAACCTGACAGGGCACACCTGTGAAGTGAAAACCATTTCAGGTGACTACCTCTTGAAGCTCAACAAGAGAATGCTAAGCGTGTGCAAAGCAGTAATCAAAGCAAAAGGTGGCTACTTTGAAGAACGTAGAATATGACATATTTTCAGTTGTTTCACATTTTTTTGTTATGTATATAATTCCACATGTGTTAATTCATAGTTTTGATGCCTTCAGTGTGAATCTACAATTTTCGTAATCATGAAAATAAAGAAAACTCTTTGATTGAGAAGGTGTGTCCAAACTTTTGGTCTGTACTGTACATATATATATATATATATATATATATATATATTAGCATTTTTATATTGCAAGAAAGAGGTTTGTCACTATTCACGTTTTTCACATCGCTATTTTATATTTCCCTTGTTCTGCTCTGGCACATACCTGACACACAAAGCTAGGCAGACTCCATTGATTACCTTTTTTTAATAGACAAAATTGTCCAGTATTGCAAGACTTTATTTGTCCGGAATTTTTGGGCAAAATCTGAGAAGATGTCCCGAGAGTAACCTCCAATGCAGATGTGAACTTACATATTTAGGCTTTATTCACACTAGAGTTTCAGGTGCAAGATTTTGCTATAGATTTGACTATTATCATAACAAATGAAAAACAAACTTTGGACAAATTGAAAACTGAGAATACAACTAAAGTTCTGAATAAGGGCTCGTTCACACAAACGTTTTTTGTGTTCCGTATACAGAACCATTCATTTCAATGGTTCCACAAAAAAACGGAATATACTCTGTATGCATTCCATTTCCGTATTTCCGTTTTTTCATTCCATTGAAAGATAGAACATGTCCTATTAATGCCTGCAGATCACCGTCCGTGGCTCCATTCAAGTTAATGGGTCCGCAAAAAAAAAACGGAACACATACGGAATGTATTCCATATGTCTTCCGTATCCGTCCATTTTTGCGGAACCATATTTTGAAAACTTTATGCCCAGCCCAATTTTTTCTATGTAATTACTGTATACTGTATATGACATACGGAAAAATATAACGGAATAAAGGAAAGAAACCGGAAACACTACTAAAAAAAAAAAAAACGGAAAGACTGATCCGGGAAAAACGGCCCGCAAAACACTGGAAAAGACATACGGTCGTGTGAATGAGCCTTAAGCCTGTAGTTAGGCTCATGTAATTATCTTTCCATTGACGTCAATGGAAATATTGGAAATTTTCTGAGGTTTTTCATTCTAAATATCGTTGGGTGTTGTAGATGCCATAATTAGTTTACAGTTTGCTATAAATGTAATATAGCTAATTAAATCTAACACCTATGTTATACTTTTCTCAAACACTGTTCCAAATTTGTCTTTGTTGACCTCACCCTTGGGAAAATACAATTGAAATGTATTTAAGAAAATTAAGAAAATAAAAATGTTGTCACATCTACTGTATGTCTATAAAGTTGCAAATGTTTACCTCAAAGCTTTCAGTGTCCATAAGTAGTACTGTATGTTAAGGGGGTTGCAGAACCCACCATACAACCTACTGTCCACATCACCTTTAATAAGTTAAAATGTTTGGACATGGCATTGTGCCTTTCCCCATGTAGGACAGGCAGACAGGGTTAGGGAGAATTAAATGTTTGCCAAATATTTATTTAATGTTTTTTGCAAAATGGGATGGTGTTTATTCCCTATAGCAGGGATCAGCAACCTCCGGCACTCCAGCTGTTGTCAAACTACGACTCCCAGCATGCTCCATTCACTTCTCTGGGAGTCCTGAGAACAGCCAAGGAGGCGTGCATGCTGGGAGTTGTAGTTTCACCACAGCTGGAGTGCCGAAGGTTGCTGATCCCTGCCCTATAGTGTTGGCCGAGCATGCTCAGCCGAACACTAGTTCGGCTCAAGCATTACGATGCTTGGCACATCGCAGTGTTTGGCCGAATACCGTGTGTGCTTGAGCGCGATGCTCGAGTCTCCTCCCCGCTACGCAGCAAATAAACGTGTAATGCCGTAGCCATCTTGACTAGTGTTGTGCGCAAATATTCGAATAGCGAATATTAATCGCGAATATCGGCACTTCGAGAATTTGCGGATATTTAGAATATAATGATATATATTCGTAATTTCGAATAGTCTAGATTTTTCTTTTCATCAGTAACCTCCCTTCTTGCTTGTGGGCCAATGAGAAGGCTGCAATGTCTTTGTCTGAGCTTAGCAACATCCCTAGAAACCAATAGGAAAGGTGCCTACCCCTTTACTATATAGGAAACTCCCCAGCAGCCCTTGTATGCAGTATTTTGCAGATCTGAGAGAGACAGCAGTGTCATTGCTGTGCTCTCTGCCTTTCTGTGTTATTACATTAGATAGTTAGTTAGCTTATATATATTATACAGATAGTTAGTGGGAGATAGTCAGTGTAGGTTAGATAGTGATATAGTGTAGCTGATAGGTTCTGCTGTCCATACATACATACATGCTACATACATAGAGCACTGTAATTTTCTGCCATGCCACCATTTTCTCCAGTCTCAGGAAACTTCTAGCAACTTGAAAAATGTAGCTATAGTGACCCAAGCCTGTGTTTTGCGCGCATTACGCGAATATTACATTGCCGATTTTTTTTGGAGCAAGAATATAATCTTGAATTTGTGAAATTTGCAAATATATGACGAATATTCGTAGAATATTCGCAAAATATCGAGAACTCAAATATTGCCCCTGCCGCTCATCACTAGTAAGTACTGCCCTAAGGCCCCTTTCACACGGGCGAGATTTCCGCGCTGGTGCAATACGTGAGGTGAATGCATTTCACCCACACTGAATACGGACCCATTCACATTCATTTCTATGGGGCTGTGTACATGAACTGTGATTTTCACGCATCACTTGTGCGTTGCGTGAAAATCGCAGCATGTTCTATATTGTGCGTTTTTCACGCAACGCAGGCCCAATAGAAGTGAATGGGGCTGCGTGAAAATTGCAAGCATCCACAAGCAAGTGCGAATGTGGTGTGATTTTCACGCACGGTTGCTAGAAAACGATCGGGATGGGGTCCCTATCATTATTATTTTCCATTATAACATGGTTATAAGGGAAACTAATAGCATTCTGAATACAGAATGCATAGTACAATAGGGCTGGAGGGGTTAAAAAAAATAATAATAATTTAACTCACCTTAATCCACTTGTTCGCACAGCCCAGCTTCTCTTCTGTCTTCATCTTTGCTGTGCACAGGAAAAGGACCTGTGGTGACGTCACTGTGCTCATCACATGGTCCGTCACACGGTCCATCACTATGGTGATGGATCATGTGATGGACTATGCTATGAGTGCAGTGATGTCATCAAAGGTCCTATTCCTGCTGCACAGCAAAGATGAAGACAGAAGAGAAGCCGGGCTGCGCAAACAAGTGGATTAAGGTGAGTTAAAAATTTTTATTTATTTTTTTTAACCCCTCCAGCCCTATTGTACTATGCATTCTGTATTAAGAATGCTATTATTTTCCCTTATAACCATGTTATAAGGGAAAATAATACAATCTACACAACACCTAACCCAAACCCGAACTTCTGTGAAGTTCGGGTTTGGGTATCAAACATGCCGATTTTTCTCATGCGCGTGTGTGCCCATTTCTGCAAGTCATCAACAGCTTCCGCCGGTCTGGCAACGCTGCAGCAGCGCTTGCAATTGCCAGCTCACTGACTGTTGTGCGACATGAGCTCCACGTTCAACATGTTGCCAGGCTTTGTGAGCAGCTGAGGGCAGTAGTGGAATACCAGCTTCAACATGGTCGTCGCCTTTCCAGTAATCTTCCACTCTTCACAAGTGACGAGTGGGCATTGATGTCTGACCTCTGTGAGGTTTTACGCAACTTTGAGGATTCAACACAGATGGTGAGCGGCGATAACGCTATTATCAGCGTAACCATCCCACTTTTGTGTCTACTCAAACGCTCACTGCTCACAATTAAAGTGGGCGCTTTGCATGTGGAAGAGGTGGAAATGGGGGAAGAAAGTCCACAGGGTGATAGCCAGACCTCCCTCAGTTTGTCTTCTTAGCTCAAATTGGATGATGAGAAGGAGGATGATGTCTTGTCTGTTGAGACTCTGGCACACATGGCTGACTTTATGTTAGGCTGCCTTTTTCTGTGACCCTCGCTTTGTATGCATTTTGGCCAACACCAATTCCTGGTTGTTCACCCTTTTTGACCCCCGCTACAAAGAGAACTTCTCATCTTTCATTCCTGTGGTGGAGAGGACGAGCAAGATGGTGCAATAACAGAAGGACCTTGTGGAAAAATCGCTACAAAAATTTCCAGCTGACAACGCTGGCTGCAGAGTACATAGTTAGCTACTTGGCCAACCAAGAAGGGGATACGAGGGGAACACACAGCAGTTCCAACACAGGCAGGGCAAAGACTCTCCAAGGCCTGGAACAGTTTTATGACACCCCGCCAGCACCCGCAACCTGATGCGTGGCCTAGTGTCACAAGGACGGAAAATTTTGTTAGATGGTGAAGGAGTACATAGCAGAAAGTGTCAGCGTCCTCAGTGATCCCTCTGTGCCCTACAACTTTTGGTTGTCCAAGCTGGACACGTGGCACGAACTGGCGCTCTATGCCTTGGAGGTGCTGGCCTGTCCCACCACCAGCGTTTTGTCAGAGCGTGTATTTAGTGCTCCTGGGGGCATAATAACTGATAAGAGCATCTGCCTGTCAACTGAAAATGCTGACCGGTTGACTCTTCAAAAAATGAACAAGGCCTGGATTGCCCCTGACTGCTCTACTCCACCAGAGGAAAGCGGCTGAACATAAAGGCACTCTAAATGTGGCTTTTATGGTGTATTGAATATACTGTATTCCCATGCACCCTTTCCACCACTATAAAGGTATATGGTTCAATCTGCATTTTCTCGTCCTCCTCTTCTCCTCCTCCATCATATGAACACGCTTATTCGGCTGCCCTTGCTCCTAATGTTTTAGAGGGTCAGCTCAGCAGAGGGCCCTCACCCATAATGTTTTAGAGGGTCACCAGTAAACCCTCACCCATAATGTTTTTGAGGGTCACCAGCAGGCCCTCAACCATAATGTTTTAGAGGGTCAGCTCAGCTCAGCAGCAGACCCTCACCCCTAAATTTTTAGATGGTAAGCTCGGCAGCAGGGCCTAGCCCACAAAACTTTTTAAATGGTCATCTCGGCAGCAGGCCCTCGCCCACAAAACTTTTTAGATGGTCAGCTCGGCAGCAGGCCCTCACCTCTAAGTTTTTAGATGGTCAGCTCAGCAGCAGACCCTCACCCCTAATGTTTTAGATGGTCAGATCAGCAGCAGGTCCTCGCCCCTAATGTTTTAGAGGGTCACCAGCAAGTCCTTGCTCCTAATGTTTTTGAGGGGCACTAGCAGGCCATCAATCATAATTTTTCAAGGATGTGTATGATGCCCTCCTTTATGTGTAATAAAGGGTGTATTGGCGTGCTGGTACCTTGTAATTTTTTGCAGCCCTTTCTCTTAGTGCATAGGTTTTATGAGTGTAGTAGTCCCACTATCTGAACAATTGTACCACAATGTGGATGAGGCCCTCCTTTATGTGATATACAGGTTGTATCAGAGTGCCTCTTCCTTGTAATTTTTGGCAGCACTTGCACTTTGTATACAAGAAATTATACAGGAAAGAATGTTTCCTAACAATATTTCCTCAAAAATCGATTTTACCTTCAGTTTTGTGCGTATTACTGTCAGTCTGTAAAAGTGGCATACTACTCGGACAACATCGTTCCCAGCAGCGACCTGGGAGTCCAAGTTGCATCCAGACATCAGCCCCATGCTGTTCCGGAACCATTTCAGTGGTGTTTCCATCAATTTCTGACCTTTTCCTATGAACCAGATAACCTCCCCTCTTCAGAGCCTGGTTAAATTCTCGGGTTCTCCCATTGACTTCCATTGTGCTTGGGTGCTCGATAGAGCACCCGAGCATTCAGAGGTGCACCACTTTGGTGCTTGACCAACACTAAGTCCCTAATTATATGTTGGAGTTGTTACATAGAATGGGGAACTCCTAGTGGCCACAAACTGTAACAGTGATGTCATTAGGATTCGTCGCTAAAAAGGGTTGTCTTCCCACCCAAAGGTGTTGTTGTGCTTGGTGATACCTTGGTAGCAGTAAGGAGGAGTTAGTCAGAGGGTTATCTTCTGAAGAAGTCCAGACAGAGATAAATATTGCCTACAAACCCAGGTGACTGACCAGAGCTAAACCCCAAATTGGAACTACAATTGGCCAAGCAGACATGGCATCCTGGGTGAACAGCTACCATCTAATTATATACTCTTGTAGCTTTCTTGCAGTAACCCAGGAGGAATAAAATGACCATTTCTTGTTGGACAATGCGAGTCTATTGTCTCTGTTGCAGTGTGCAACTGTGGTTTCATGTGTTTCCTAGAAGCACTTATGATTTGTGAACTTTTTGACAGGTCTTCTGAAGTTTCAATATTTTGCTGACTGGGTGCCACTACACTGCATCCATGCCACAAGCCTGCTGCTCTCTACCGTGTCACACTTTCCTAATCAGTCTTGCTAAATCTCAAGTCTGCTATGTGCTGCCTAAGGCTGGGTTACATCTGCATAGTTATTCTGGTTTTCTGATCAGTCATAAAAGTAGAGCAATGAAAATTATCTCTCTCATGATGGACAACAATAACTTAAAGTTCGTTGGGTTCCATCGTGGTAGCCTTAGTTTTACCTAAAAAGTCAGCCTTTGATGTAGATGTGGAGTTGTTCTGGAGTAAATTTTTATTATTAAAAATAAAAATTTTAACATGTAGTATACTCATTTCAATAAAACAACCTGCCACAAATATGGCAGAAGGACACTGTTTTGGCATATGTCTGCACAGTCAAATTCTAACAGTGTGTTACAGTATACATGTCTATAAATTTTTTCGGCACACAGACGTGCATGCGTAACTATGACAAGAAGCCATGTAAAAACTGCAAAATAAAAATTGTTATTTATTTTATGTAGAAAGTACAATACACATAGATCTAGCAGAGCTGGGTTTGATCTTTGCACAACTCATATCATTGCGTTATCTATGGTTGCCTATAGGTCCGTAGGTAAACCTACTAAATCACAGTTCTCAAAGGAAACAGTAAAAATGATCAATTCATCTCTATTACATCTGTAAATGTCAGCAAATGCTAAAACCTAATTAAGACTACTGGGAGATCTATGGTACAGCGGTGGCCACATAGGAAACCAATCTATTTACTGGTACCCAGAGCCTATGGTATACTGTTCACTGAAAATCATATCATTACTATACATTATATTATGAGTAAAGCTGGCTAATGTGCTTTATGTGATGATTATCAATTTACATTCCTGCCACAAAAATGCCCTGTTAGTTACAGTATCCTTAGTTTATACTACATATTAGGTGTAGATGCACCTGTAGGGAAGAAAGCCATAGTCATTTTATAACTAATCAAGTATTCATTTTAGCACAGTGCTCCAAAATGTGTTGAGTGCCTCTATATTTCAGAATTATTACATTAACCCAGTGATTTACAAATCCTATAGACCCATATTTTATTCACAATACATCATAAAACACATATCAGATGTTAAAAGAGACAGTTTACTATTTCATAAAAAAATATTAGCTAATTTAGAACTTGATGGCAGCAACACGCCTCAAAAATGTTGGGACAGGGGCAAAAAAAGGGCTGGAAAAGTAAGTAGTTTTATATAAAAAAAAACAGCTGGAGGAGCAATTTGTCACAAGACTGGGTATAAAAAGAGCATGTTCGAAAGGCAGAGTCTCTTAGAAATAAAGATAGGCAGAGGTTCACCAATCCGTGAAAAATTGTGTCTAGAAGTTGCAGAAAAATTTCAGAAAAATGTTCTTCAAAGTAAAATTGTGAAGACTTTGAATGTTCTAACATTTTCAGTACATAATACCATGAAAAGATTCAGCGATTGTGGAGAAATCCATGTGGGCATGGGACAAGGCTAGTGGTCAATATTGGATGCTCATGAAGGCTGAGGCACTCAGGCAGCACTGCATTAAAACTAGCATAATTCTATACTGGAAATCACTGCATGGGCTCAGGAAATCATTGTCTATGAACACAGTTCACCACTCAATCCACAAATGCCAGTAAAAGCTGTGTCATGCAAAGAATAAGAAGGCATATCTCAACATGAGACAGAAACACTGCTGTCTTCTCTGGACAAGGCTCATTTAAACTGCACTGAGGCAAAATGGAAAATTGTTATGTGGGCAGATGAATCTAAATTTGAAATTCCACAAGTCCAGACCTTTCACCAACATTTGGTGCATCGTGAAAGGTCCTGTGTAGAGATGAGCGAATTTCTCAAAAATCGATTTGGCCGGTTCGTCGAATCTTCCGAAAAGATTAGCTTTGATCCAAATTTATTTGTGACGAATCACGTTAAAAAACTGCTATTTCTGGGCTGCAGAGAGCCTTTATAGGGGTTTAGAACATTGTGCTTTGCAGTAACACGCATAGGGAGTGTGCTATGGTAGTGAAATAATACTGTGAGTCAGTATGACATCTCAATTTTTTTTGTGGTAGCCTAAAACTATTCAGTCAGTGCTTTTAAATTTCATTTTTTTTTAAATCTATTGCTGTACTTGCATCCCCATATAATGCTTCTCTGGAAAGGGGTGTGAAAGATAATCTCCTTTCCAAAAGAAAAGGAAAACAGAGTGTCTCATATCAGGATCCCAGTTATCTATGAGTAAATACCATTTAACAGAGCTGAGCAAAGAAAATTTGCTTGGCTGTCTGAGAGGCCTTGGTTGGGGTACTATTTTTTGTTATGGAGGTCACCAAGCATGCATGAGGAGTTTTGTAAGCCAGTCAATGTTCCTCTATTGTCTGTGAAAAAAATATTAAAAATAGCACATCTTACATCTCCTGGCATCAGGTAGCCTTAGGAAAGGTAATTTGAATATCTTTCCCAAAAAAAACTGATGAGCATTGCCTGCCCTACAATACTCCATACACATACTACGAATACTACAGTCATGTGAAAAAATTAGGACACCCTTTGAAAGCATGTGGTTTTTTGTAACATTTTTAATAAAAGGTTATTTCATCTCCGTTTCAACAATACAGAGAGATTAAAGTAATCCAACTAAACAAAGAAAACTGAAGAAAAGTCTTTTCAAGATCTTCTGTAAATGTCATTCTACAAAAATGCCTATTCTAACTGAGGAAAAAGATAGGACACCCTCACATGTATTCCCTCTTAAATTGGCTCAGATCTCACACAGGTATATCACACCAGGTGCACATAATTAGTAGATCGTTACTCTGCATGTTGAATGAGGCTTGCCCTATTTAAACCTCAGACATTTAGTTTGGTGTGCTCCTGACTGTTGAAGTGAGAGTGAGCACCATGGTGAGAGCAAAAGAGCTGTCAGAGGACTTCAGAAAAAAGATTGTAGCAGCCTATGAGTCTGGGAAGGGATTTAAAAAGATCTCAAAAGATTTTGAAATCAGCCATTCCACTGTCCGGAAGATAGTCTACAAGTGGAGGGCTTTCAAAACAACTGCCAACATGCCCAGGACTGGTCGCCCCAGCAAGTTCACCCCAAGAGCAGACCGCAAGATGCTAAAAGAGGTCTCCAAAAACCCTAAAGTGTCATCTCGAGAACTACAGCAGGCTCTGGCTACTGTTGATGTAGAAGTACATGCCTCTACAATCAGAAAGAGACTGTACAAGTTTAACTTGCATGGGAGGTGTGCAAGGAGGAAACCTTTGCTTTCCAAGAGAAACATCGAGGCCAGACTGACATTTGCCAGAGATAAAGTTGACAAAGACCAGGACTTCTGGAATAATGTTCTTTGGACAGATGAGTCCAAAATTGAATTATTTGGACACAACAGCAGAGGACATGTTTGGCGTAAACCAAACACAGCATTCCAAGAAAAGAACCTCATACCAACTGTGAAGCATGGAGGTGGAAGTGTCATGGTTTGGGGCTGCTTTGCTGCAGCAGGACCTGGTCAGCTCACCATCATAGAATCCACGATGAATTCTACTGTGTATCAGAAGGTGCTTGAAGAACATGTGAGACCATCAGTTAGAAAATTAAAGCTGAAGCGGAACTGGACCATGCAACATGACAATGACCCAAAACATACTAGTAAATCAACCAAAGATTGGCTGAAAAAGAAGAAATGGAGAGTCCTGGAATGGCCAAGTCAAAGTCCAGATTTGAATCCCATTGAGATGCTGTGGGGTGACTTGAAAAGGGCTGTACGTGCAAGAAACCCCTCAAACATCTCACAGCTGAAAAAGTTCTGCATTGAGGAGTGGGGTAAAATTTCCTCAGACCGATGTCGAAGACTGGTAGATGGCTACAAGAACCGTCTCACTGCAGTTATTTCAGCCAAAGGAGGTAACACTCGCTATTAGGGGCAAGGGTGTCCTATCTTTTTCCTCAGTTAGAATAGGCATTTTTGTAGAATGACATTTACAGAAGATCTTGAAAAGACTTTTCTTCAGTTTTCTTTGTTTAGTTGGATTACTTTAATCTCTCTGTATTGTTGAAACGGAGATGAAATAACCTTTTATTAAAAATGTTACAAAAAACCACATGCTTTCAAAGGGTGTCCTAATTTTTTCACATGACTGTAGGTGCTCTCCATAATAAAGATAGACTACTCTCGATAATGAATAATACTAAGATCAAGCAGTGAAAACATCATCATACCTCACCCTGTCAATCAAAATGGAACGTCTAGGTGTAACGGCATCACCCCCATTGCCCCTAGAGTTCATTTGCATAAATTAAAACATCATTTTGCTAACCAATTCCGGGCACATAGGCCATGGGACTAACACATAGGGCATAAGCTGCCAAGCGCATATGCATATGCTATGAGGGCCATGTAAACATTGTATAGGCAAAAAAAAACACCAGAAGGAAAGATAACTAGTGAACCAGCAACAGGATCATGGGTGATCAAGGCTCATTGATGTGTGTAGGGATCGAAGACTAGCCTGTCTGGATATGATACAAAAAAAAGGCCTTTTTGTAGCAAAAAATACTGAAAAGTGAATGCTTGCTATGAGATAAAGGTATCAGAACACACAGTGAATCACAATTTTTTCATATGGGGCTACATAGCCACAGACTGGAATGCCCATCCTCACTCCCGTCTACTGCTAAAGTGTCTACTAGAGATGAGCAAATTTTTCAAAAATTAGATTTGGTCGGTTCGCCAAATTTTCCAAAAAGATTTGATTTGATCCAAATTTATTTGTGGAAAATCATGTTAAAAAACAGCTACTTCCTGGCTGCAGAGAGCCTGTATAGTGGTGTAGAACACTGTGCCTTGTAGTAACATGCATAGGGAGTCTGCTGTGGTAGTGAAACAATACCATGAGTCAGTATGACACACACATGACAGGCATCGCTCTTAGAATCACTGCACACGTCACTTCTTTGGGTAGTTACCGGTCCAAAACTGACCAAATAACTCAAGTGTGAGATCGGCCTTACAGGTCGATGCTAGCGCCAGGAATAAGGAACCGTGCAGAGAACCAAGATCCTACTGTAGCGTGAAAGAGCACACTCCTTTTACATTGTTGATTCCACATAGATGTCTACAGAATCTGTTCTATTAAGTGCTTATACAAGTAGAGTCCTACTGACAGAGTGGAGAGGGTGTCAACAGTAAGTTTGTGTTGATATCACTGATTATTTTGCCCTTCCTCTGATCCGTCAGAACAATAACCCCACAAAAACGGATCCTGTCTGTTGAGCATCTGCCTTCACTCAATCAGCATTTGGTCAGTAATCCATCAGTATTGCTAAAGCCAAAACAGAGTGGATCCAAAACAGAGATGACACGTGAATGGAATCTTTGCATGTCTTCTGTGTTTTGTACCCACTCCTGCTTTTGGCTACCAAATCATAAGCCAATTCTGATGGGGACATACAGGCCTTACAGCTGCTACACAGACAGGATCCGTTGTGCGTCCCATTTTTCCTTCCTTCTGACAGATCAGAAGAAGTGTCAAATAAATGATGATGTCAACCAGGCCAACGAGGCAAAATAGTGGCCCAGTCATGGAGTAGGGAGGGTGGGAGAACAGCTTGAGAAGTTCACAGAGTGGCTGAATGACATAGTGTTGAGGTATCAGCAGCATGAGGAGACCACCGAGTGGCCCAGTGTCATAGTGGGGAGGGGGTAGCAGCAACAGCATGAGGAGACCACAGAGTGGTTCATTTACATAGCATTGAGGTGGCAGCAGCATGAGGAAGCCACAGAGTGGCCCAGTGACATAGTGTTGAGTTAGCAGCAGCATAAGGAGGCCACAGACTGGCAAGGTGGCATAATGTGGAGGTAGCAGCAGCAGAAGAGGAGGCCACAGAGTGGTCCAGTGACATAGTGTTGATTTAGCAGCAGCATGAGGAGACCACAGAGTGGTAAGGTGACATAGTGTGGAGGTAGAAGCAGCATGAGGAGGCCACAGACTGGCAAAGAGACATAGTGAAGGTGGAAGCTGCAGCAGCATGATGAGGCCACAGATTGGCAAGGTGACATAGTGTTGAGTTAGCAGCAGCATGAGGAGACCACAGACTGGCAAGGTGACATAATGTGGAGGTGGCAGCAGCAGCATGAGGAGGCCACAGAGTGGCACAATGACAGATTGTGGAGGTGGCAGCAGCAGCATAAGGAGACCTGAGTCGTGAGGTGGCAGCAGCACCAGGAGACCACAGAGTGACCCGATGACAGAGAGGGGAGGATGGTGGCAATAATAGTACCCGCTGACGATGGTGGGTGTAAGAAGTAGCACTTGGTATCAGATGTGTGGCATCAGATGGGTGGCAGCATCAGAATAGTAGCTGAGGCAGGTAGCGAGAAAACCTTTTTTGTTAAGGTTTGGGTGAAGCAGCTTGGATAATCTAATCTGATGCATCAGGCATTGGTGGGTGGAAATCCTGGCTAAATTCACGCTTGGATCATCCTGACAAAGGTCAGTCTCTCCACATTTTGGGTGGACAGGCGAGTTCTCCTTGGGGTAACTATGGCCCCCGCCGCACAAAACACCCACTCTGATGCCGGGCAGGTCAGCTTTTCCAGGTCAAACTTGACCAGTTGCGCCACAAATCTAGTTTGGCTGCCCAGTAGTCCAGTGGATCTTCAATGTGGGGTGGCAGAGTGCTGTCCAAGTATGCCACCAGCTGCTGGTACAGGTTCTGCTCCAGGTCTAGCTGCTGCTGCTGGTGAGTAGTTTCTACACTAGGCAGGTTAAGAAAGCTGCTCATCATTGACTCAAGCTTCTGCTGATGGAGCTTGTACTGCTCCTACCCTCCGACCCCGCCACAGCAGTCATGGCAGTGGAACAAGAGCGCAGAGGGCCCCCCTGGTCATACCTGCGAGAGGACGGATGATGGCGCAGATAGGCAGCGGCCAACTGAATACATAGCATGTCTCTATAGTAGTTCAGTTTGTCCTCCCTTTCAGTGTTTTTAAAAAGGAACCCATTTTGGAGCGGTAGAGCCAGAAGTCATCCCTCTACCGAATGGTGACAATTCAGCTGTAACATTGCTTGTGCTCCAATGTCCTCTTCCTCCTACAGTTCAGCCCCCACTGGGCTCATGTGGCCATGAGATGTAGGTGCCACGTCTCCAGTCCCCTGACCAGCCAGAATTACAAGCATCTGTTCCAGGACATGAAGCAGTTGAATGACATTGTTCATCCCGTAGTCCTGGTGACTGACAAATAACATAGCCTCTACAAAGGGCCTGAGCAATGAGCTGCCACTGACTGACATCTAAGTTACACAGGGGAGTACCCCTGTTCGCTTGGTTCATCAAGATATAATTTATGGCCTTTCTCTGTTTGTACAGTCGGTCCAACATATGGAGGGTGAAATTCCAATGGGTGGAAATGTCACATATCAGCCTATGTTGGGGGATGTTGTTCTGCAGCTCAAGGAGGGTGTTCTTAGCGGTATACGAGTGGCTGAAGTGCATGCACAGTTTCCTGGCCATTTTTAGAATGTCTTACAGATGGGTGGAAGACTTCAGGAAACGCTTGACAAGCCAGGATTCGATTTCTTGATGAAGGACACGGGGCAGTTTTTCCCCTGTGTGCCCTGCACATGTGGTATGCTGGAGGGGCCATGTGAATTGGATGAGGAGGCAGAGGCAGACATTGTCACAGGACTAACGGCGTGATAACGTGGAGGCGGAAGCGGTGTCACCTGGCCAAGTTGCTGGTGTGGTTGTGCAGGAACCACATTCACCCAGTGGGCCGTAAAGGACATTTATTGTCCCTGACCGTAGTTACAGCTCCACACGTTGGCGCTGCCATGCGCTTTGGCAGACACCAACAGGCTCAATGACTGGCCCACCTTCTGTTCTACATGTGTGTGCAGGGCTGGTACTGCCTTTTTGGCAAAGAAATGAGGATTTGGGAATATCCACCTCGGCTCGGCACAAGCCATCGGCTCTCTGAAAGGTGCAGAGTCTACCACTTGGAAAGGGAGGGACTGCAGCACCAACAACTTGGACAGGATCACGTTCAGCTTCTGTGCCTTTGGATTGCACACATACTGTTGTCTCTTGGCAATCGCTTTGTTGATCAATTGCTGATGGAATGACTGACGAGGAGTAGAAGGGTGAGGAGAAGGAGCATCAGGACCAGCAGATGATGGGAAGGACAGACAGCTCCTTTTGGCTAAGGTGGTGGAGCCTTGACTGCCTGAAACCAGGTGCGTGCCACTGGGTGATGCAGTGGTTGCTGCGGCAGGCTGGACCACCACATCGGAGCCACGGTTCTCCCAGACCACTTTATTTTGACGCTGCATATGTTTACACAGGGATGTGGTGCCAACATTGACACCCTGGTCACGCTTCACCTTCTGCCCACAGATTCTATATATGGCCATGATCACCTCCTTCGGCGGCTTAACAAAAAACTGCCACACCACCGAGTAGGTGATTTTACCCCCAACACTATGCACTGACTGACTGCTATCGCCGCTGCCTCCATGAACCCGTGCACCACTACTTCCTGGGCAGGTAGGCTCCTGTGAAGCGGGTGGTCTACCCCGGGCATGTTTGGCTCCCGACCTCCCAGTGCTGCTACCCTGCTGACTCTAGCAACTTGTTGGCTCCTTTGCTGATTCACGGGCAAGCTGCCACCCTCTTCTCCATATGATGATGAAGCCCCTTCATCACCCGACTTCAAAGTGTGTTCAACTTCATCATCCTCATCGAGTATTGTCTGCATGTCACTGATATCCTCCTCAACCATCTCTAGGTCAGGAACCTGACCGCTTGCAACACTAGCTCCCATGCCATGCCTCTTTATCACTACTTCCCAGCCTAGTGGAGGAAGCATCGGATGTCTCCTCCACATCTTGGCTTGCTAGTAGCTGCTCACTGTCTTCTAGTAGCTCGTCCTCACTGTATAGTGGAGCTGAGCCCACAGCATACAGCATTCTCTGGCTGAGGGAACAGAAAAGGACAGAGGCAGGTGAGGGCACAGGGCCTGCTTCCGGGCCCTTCCAACTAAGGATTGTGTCTGATGAACCCACTGACTCTTGGCTGGAAGTAGTAAGTCCAATAGTTCGGCACTGCAGGTAAATACTTTGTGGTGCTCACGTCCTAGGATTGGCATCCCACGAAACAAGAACAAGAAAGGACCGACACTCACTGTAAATTGTCTGCAAAAGGTTCTTATTTATTGTCACATAAAATCCTGTGACGCGTTTCGACACTCACAGGTGTCTTTATCAAACAGCAATACAGACATTACAAAACCCGCCATTAAATAGCAAAACCCCTCATCAAGGTGTGCGCATCACATGATCGTGATGTCATAAGACACACCTCCTAAAAGCAGGTGTTGTCACAACCAGACAGCTGAGAAGCTCTGACAGAGGCCTTTCAGAACCTCCTCTTTGAGTTTCTGTGTTGTGGTATTCAGCTCCTCCTCTCCTTAGCCTCTCTCAGCTGTCATGTGTTGGACTAATTGCTTCCCTTTAAATTCTTCCCCAGAAGGCTTTTCTGGGCGGCTTATATTTCTTCCTGGAGTGTGTGTGCATGCCCATCTGGTTCTCCTCTCCTCTACAAAGTTAAGTGTTAAACTGTTATCTGTTATTTTCTGTTTGCTGGATCCCAGGTGACCCTGACTCCCTCCGTGTCTGGTTTAGGGAGCCGGTGGTCGTGTCCCCTCACTATTGTAGGGTGCTCAGGGGTTATATAGTCAAGGTACGTGGATATGCATACCTCCACCATTCGGATCTATGCATAGGCTAAGCAGCCAGGGAAAGTGCCAGGTCTTCTACAGGGGTCTCCCTTTTGTTCCTTAGTTGTTGGATCCAGCGAGTCATTTATGCATGTTGTTTTGCCTTGTTACCTGTACACATTCCGTGACAGGTGTAGACACACAATTCAAACAAATATTGTAACAAATACATCTCAGCATGGATATGTGAGAGGTTTCCTGGAGGGAAGTACATACAAAAGGGAGGATACGTGGGTGATTAAGAGTGCGGATAATAGGATCGTGACCGATCTATATATAAAAGACACTGACCGAAACAGCATACTGTTTTATACCAGTAATCATCCTACCAACACAAAAAGGGCATTACCATATTCACAATATCAACTAGTGAGACGCATTGTGGGGGATCCTGAACAGTACAAAATTAGATTGAATGAGATGTCAGCCAAATTTGAGGATAGAGGATACCCTGTACATCTTACTTAGTGAACAGAGAAAGAGAATTCCACAGACTAGTGAGGAAAAAGTAAAAATAGAGGTATAATATCACCCATGGATACATAAAGTTTGAACAATAGTGAATAAACACTGGCACATTATCAGTAAATCTTACCCTTTGATCGAAGAATTCCAACAACGACCCATGGTATGCTATAAGAGAACAAAGAATATTTGTGATAAAATCGTCAGAGCAGACATTGGTAGTGAAAAAAAGGGATTTAAAGCAAAAAACGCTAGCGTCTCCGAGACAGGGAACTTTTCCTTGCCTCGGGTGTGTACACTGTTTGAGTGTCATTAAAAGTCCCTACATCACTCATCCAAGATCGGGAGAACATATCCCTATAAAAGTTTTTTTCACGTGTGACAGCAATTATGTCATATATATTCTAAAGTGTCCGTCTGGTCTTTTGTATGTAGGGGAAACGTCTACACGAGAGAAAGATCGCTCTAGTAAGCACAAGTCCACGATCAGGAAGGAGAATCTGTTATTACCAATACCACACCACTTCCATCAAGCGAGACATAATATATTGCAGTTGCGTTTTCAGATCATTAAAGGTGTTAAACAGCCTAGGAGAGGGGGTTATATGAACTCATTATTAAGAAAGAGAGCGGCCTATTGGATCCATAGGCTCCAAACTTTGAAACCTATGGGTCTGAACCGTGAGTACAAATTAAACAGTTTTTTATAAAAAAAAAGTTAGGTAAAAAAGATGTTTTGCATTTTTTTCTTTTTTTTTACAATTTTTTTCGGCTTTGTATTTAACTTTTATAATTTATAGTGATCGATTCTAATTGATCTGTTATTAACATCTATATGTAGATAATGTGGATAGATTTTCATGATGGATATATTTACATATGCTTTTCTACAGGTAAAGTGATAAGAAATTGTGCTGCAATGCAAGCAGGAGAAGATCATATCCATGCAGAGATTTATTTGTTACAATATTTGTTGAATTGTGTGTCTACACCTGTTTTTAGGAGGTGTGTCTTATGACATCACGATCATGTGATGCGCACACCTTGATGATGGGTTTGGCTATTTAATGTCAGGTTTTGTAATGTGTGTATTGTTGTTTGATAAAGACACCTGCGAGTGTCGAAACGCGTCACAGGATTTTATGTGACAATAAATAAGAACTTTTCGCAGACAACTTACAGTGAGTGCCGGTCCTTTCTTGTTCTTGTTTCTTGGCTGGAAGTGTCTGATGTCACTTGCGACAAAGTTGAAATCAAGTCAACCATTCAATAACCGCTGCGCTGGGTTGCTGGTCAAGACATGACCGCTAGCTGACACTGGTTGCTCAGGCCTCTCAAAGTGACCCCTGCTACCACCGCCTCTTACTCTGATGTGAGCTCTGCCTGCGCCAGAAACATTTGGGCCTCTAAAACTCCCCTGTGCAGGGTTGGCACTTCTCTGTCTGACATACTATTACATCAAATAAATAAATAAAAAGGAAATTAAAACACCCCAAAAAAGTCTGTAATTTTCTCACTTCATCACACAATGGCTAATAAGACCTTATTTTCCCACTTTTACACACAAAAAAGGGCTTTAGAACATATAACTCCACGGCTGAATGGCAAATAGGGACTTATTTTTTTCCCACCGCTGAACGGCAAATATATTTTACTTTTGCCACTAATACACGGCAAAAAGGGTTTTAGAACATATAACTGCACTTCTTAATCGCAAATATATTTTACTTTTGCCACTAATACACGGCAAAAAGGGCTTTAGAACATATAACAGAACCTTTTAATCGCAAATATATTTTACTTTTGCCACTAATACAAGGCAAAAAGGGCTATAGAACATATAACTTCACCGCTGAATGGCAAATATATTTAACTTTTGCGACTAATGCAGGACAAAAAGGGCTTTACAACATATAACTGAACCGCTGAACAGCAAATAGGCCCTTATTTTTACCACTTAAACACGCTACAGAAGGTTTTAGAACATATAACTGTACCGCTGAATGGCATTATTTTGGGGGTCTGATTTGGAGGTCTGATGAGGTTTGGGGATCTTATTTTAGGTCAGATGAGGATTGGGGATATGATTTAGGAGTCTGATCTGAGGTCTGATGAAAAATATATTTTTTCCTTTTTTCTCTGCTAATGGAAAATAAGAAAGAAATTATTTTTATCAGACCTCAGATCAGATGAAAAATCATTTTTTTCTCGTATTTTTCTTTGTTAAAACCTAGGTGCATCTTGTAGGGCAAAAAATACGGGACTCGAGAGTAAATGTATAACTTGTGGCTTCTTTTTTTTTTTGGGCTCTTTGTGTCTGTAAGGTTGGCCACCCCTGCTTTAGAACATATAACTCCACCGCTGAATACTGTATACACGCCACAGAAGGATTTAGAACACATAACTGCACCTCTGAACGGCAAATATATTTTACTTTTGCCACTAATACATAGCAAAAAGGGCTTTAGAACATATAACTGCACCGCTGAAAGGCAAATATATTTTACTTTTGCCACTAATACATGACAAAAAGGGCTTTAGAACATATAACTGCACCGCTGAACGGCAAATAGGTCCTTATTTTTACCACTTAAACATGCTACAGAAGGTTTTAGAACATATAACTGTACCGCTGAACAGCAAATATATTTTACTTTTGGCACTGATAGATGGCAAAGGGGGCTTTAGAACATATAACTGCACCGCTGAATGGCAAATATATTTTACTTTTGCCACTAATACATGACAAAAAGGGCTTTAGAACATATAACTGCACCGCTGAACGGCAAATAGGCCCCTTTTTTACCACTTAAACATGCTACAGAAGGTTTTAGAACATATAACTGTACCGCTGAACGGCAAATATATTTTACTTTTGCACTAATACATGGCAAAAGAGGCTTTAGAACATATAACTGAACCACTGAACGGCAAATAGGCCCTTATTTTTACCATTTAAACACGCTACAGAAGGTTTTAGAACATATAACTGTACCGCTGAACGGCAAATATATTTTACTTTTGGCACTAATACATGGCAAAATGGGCTTTAGAACATATAATTGCACCGCTGAATGGCAAATATATTTTACTTTTGCCACTAATACACGGCAGAAAGGGCTTTAGAACATATAACTGCACTGCTGAACGGCAAATATATTTTACTTGTGCCACTAATACACGACAAAAAGGGCTTTAGAACTCATGCAGCTCTTTGCTTCTTCAAGTGCGGCTCTAGCTGTGGAGCTAAGAAGCAGTAAGGCCGGCTCACTCTCCACCCCTTGCTCAAATCTCTTTTCCTGATCAGGCACTCTTACTACTTTGCAGCTCCAGATTACTCTCCACTATGTCCTGATGCACACAGTGTGAGAACGCACTATGACCTGACATTGTGCTCATAAGGTCACAGTGGAGAGTGTGTCAGACGTAGAGAGCAGCAGGTGCCCGAGCAGGAGCCCAGTGCCTGATCAGTAGAGGGAAGAGATTTTTTCTAAATTATAGAACTGAGCAAGGTGGTCTGATCTAAGCATGGGAGGTTCTGATCTGAGCATGGAGGGTGTCCTGATCTGGGCAATGGGGATCTGATCTGAGCATGGGGGGTCCTGATCTGAGCAATGGGTGTCTGATCTGAGCATGGGAGTCAGATCTGAACATGGGAGGGGGATCTGAGCATGGGGGTTCAGATTTGAGCATGGGGCAGATCTGAGAATGGGGGGTCTTGTTTGAGAATGGGTTAGTCAGGTCTGAGTATGGGGGGGTCAGATCTGAGAAGAAAGAGATTTGAGCATGGGGGGGAGATCTGAACATGGGGGGAAATCTGAGCATTGGGGGGATATCTGAGCACTGAGGGTCGGACACTGGGAGTCTGATTTGTGTTGTCTGATCTGAGCATTGGGGGTATTATTTTGGGGGTCTGATTTGGAGGTCTGATGAGGTTTGGGGATCTTATTTTAGGTCTGATGAGAATTGGGGATATGATTTAGGAGTCTTATCTGAGGTCTGATGAAAAATATATTTTCTTTTTTCTCTGCTAATGAAAAATAAGAAAGAAATTATTTTTATCAGACCTCAGATCAGATGAAAAATCATTTTTTTCTCGTATTTTTCTTTGTTAAAACCTAGGTGCATCTTGTAGGGCAAAAAATATGGTGACTCGAGAGTAAATGTATAGCTTGTGGCTTTTTTTTTTTTGGCTCTTTGTGTCTGTGTCATGGAACCATGAACCAGACGTACAACAAGAGATAAGTGGAAATAAGAAGGCTTTATTGAAAATCAAGCTGTAAGCAAAAGTCCAAACGGATGGCTAAACCGAAGCAGGGTCTTGCGTAGACAGAGGTCAGGAACCGGAAGGGTAGTCAGACGAAGCCTGGATCAGGAACCAGCAGGGTAGTCAGACGAAGCCAGGATCAGGAACCAACGGGGTAGTCAGACGAGGCCAGGATCAGGAACCAGAAGAAGCAGCAGTCTTAGAAGCATGTGAACACAGGAGGACCAAGCAAGGAACTGAAGCCACAGACCTCCTATATATATGAGCTAGGCATCCAGCTCCTCCCAGTGGGAAGGAGAAGCCGCAGGGTGGGAGGCTACAAGAAACCCAGAAACCAAGATGGCCGCCAGCACATGTCAAACGAAGGAGAACAGTAAGAAGGTAAGACCATGACAGTACCTCCCCCTCAAGGGCCCCTCCTCCGCGGAGTAAGGAACGGTTTCTGAGGGAAGCGTGCGTGGAAGGCTCGGAGCAAAGCAGGAGCATGGACATCTGCGGAGGGAACCCAGGAACGCTCCTCTGGACCATAAGCACGCCAATGGACCAAAAACTGCAACCGACCGCGGACCAGGCGTGAGTCCAGGATATTGCTCACCTCATATTCCTCACGATTGCCCACTTGGACCGGACGGGGCCGAGGAACCGAGGAAGTGAAACGATTACACACCAATGGCTTCAACAGGGAGACATGAAACACGTTGGAGATCCGCATGCCAGGAGGAAGCGCAAGGGCATAGGCTACCGGGTTTACCCTGCGAAGCACTCTGAAGGGACCAACAAAGCGAGGCGCCAGCTTTGGAGTGGGCACTCGAAGGTTGAGGTTGCGGGTGGACAACCATACACGGTCTCCGACCTGGTAGGAAGGAGCGGGCGCTCGTCTGCGATCAGCCTGGAGTCTCTGGCGCTGCGCAGAGACCTCAAGGGACCTCTGGATCTGTACCCAAGAAGCACGTAGGACGGAAAGGTGATCCTCCACAGCCGGAATATCCTGGGGAGAGAATACCTCCGGTAACACGGCAGGTTGGAACCCATAATTGGCCATGAAGGGAGACGTCCCAGAGGAAGAGTTCACCGCCGTGTTCCTGGCAAACTCAGCCCAAGGCAGGAGGTCAACCCAATTGTCTTGGTGATCGGAGACATAGCAACGAAGGAATTGCTCCAAGGCCTGATTGGATCGTTCTGCGGCCCCATTGGACTGAGGGTGGTAGGCCGAGGAGAAAGAGAGATGAATCCCCAACTGGGAGCAAAAGGCGCGCCAGAACCTGGACACAAACTGACTCCCCCGATCCGACACAATCTCCTTGGGCAAACCGTGCAACCGGAAGACCTCCCTGGCAAAAATCGTGGCCAACTCTTGTGCAGAGGGTAACTTCTTGAGAGGAACACAGTGGCACATTTTGGAAAACCGATCCACAATCATGAGAATGACCGTATGGCCTCAGGATGCAGGGAGGTCCACAATGAAATCCATCCCCAGGTGTGACCATGGGCGCTCCCCGGTGGCTATGGGTTGCAAAAGGCCCAACGGAAGGTGCCGAGGGGACTTACTCTGGGCACAAACGGAGCATGCCGCTACATATGCGGCGATGTCGGAACGTAGAGAAGGCCACCAGAACAGACGTGAAACAGCCCAGGACAGCTGATTCTTTCCAGGATGCCCCGCGGCCTTGGAGTTATGGTAGGTTCGCAACAACCGAGTGCGCAACTCCTCAGGCACAAAACACCTGCCGTTGGGTCTCCCAGAGGGAGCACCAGATTGAGCCGCCAAAATCTGCTCACCCAGGGGAGAGGTCAGGCTGGTGCGAATGGCGGCCAGGATCTGATTCGGAGGTATGACCGAAGTCGGAATCGACTCCTCCCCGGACAGCTCGGAGTACTGCCGTGATAAGGCATCCGCTCTGATGTTCTTGGAACCGGGTAGGTAGGAGACCACGTAATTAAAACGTGACAAGAACAGAGCCCATCTGGCCTGACGTGGTGTCAATCTCTTGGCCTCAGAAAGGTAGGTCAGATTCTTGTGGTCCGTCAGGATGAGAACCGGAACCACCGAACCCTCGAGCAAGTGCCTCCATTCTTTAAGGGCCTGCACGATGGCCAATAACTCCCTGTCACCAATCTGATAGTTGCACTCCGCGGAAGACAGTTTCCGGGAGTAAAACCCACAAGGAAGCAGAGGACCCTCTGGTGTTCTACGCTGAGACAGAAGGGCGCCTACTCCCGTCTCAGACGCGTCCACCTCGAGGACAAAGGGCAACCCAGGGTTGGGATGCGACAGAATCGGAGCCGACACAAAGGCGGACTTTAGAGCCTCAAAAGCTCGGATGGCCTCGAGCGGCCAGACCTGGAAATTACTGCCCTTCCTGGTCAGATCCGTGAGAGGCTTGGCTAGCATAGAAAAGTCCCTGATGAACTTCCGATAATAATTGGCGAAGCCCAAAAAGCGCTGCAGGGCACGGAGACCACTGGGCTGGGGCCACTGTAAGACAGCCGAAACCTTCTCAGGATCCATGGAGAACCCCTCAGCGGAAATGATGTAACCTAAGAAGGTTACCTGGGATCGGTGAAATTTGCATTTCTCAAGCTTACCGAACAGCCTGTTCTCTCGTAACCGTTGCAACACTCGTCTGACATCCATAATGTGGTCCTCCATGGATTCAGAATATACCAAGATGTCATCCAAATAGACCACCACACACTGCTGCAACAGGTCACGGAAAACATCGTTGATGAATTCCTGGAAGACTGCGGGCGCATTGCACAACCCAAAGGGCATAATCAAGGATTCATAATGACCGGTCCTGGTGTTAAACGCGGTCTTCCACTCATCGCCCGCCTTGATCCTTACCAGGTTATATGCCGCCCTCAGGTCGAGTTTGGTAAAGACCGTGGCCCCTTTGAGGCGATCGAACAGCTCGGAAATCAAGGGTATCGGGTAAGCGTTCTTGATCGTGATGCGATTGAGACCCCTGTAATCGATGCAAGGCCTCAACTCACCGCCCTTCTTTTTCACAAAGAAAAATCCAGCCCCTGCCGGGGACGAGGATTTGCGAATGTGTCCGCAAGAAAGCGCCTCCCTCACGTACTCCTCCATGGCCTCATTCTCCGCTACCGACAGTGGATAGACTTTGCCACGAGGAGGAACGGCACCAGATTGTAACTCTATGGCACAATCGTATGGGCGGTGCGGAGGTAGGGCAACCGCGCGCACCTTATCGAATACATCCCAGTACTCTTCGTATTCAGGAGGCAACAGAGAGTCCGAGGAAGTACACAGCAACTTGACAGGCCCATGGATGCAACTATCCCCACACTGCGGTGACCACGAGAGGATCTCGGCCGATCTCCAATCGAAAGTCGGATTATGCTTCTGGAGCCAGGGGTACCCCAAGACCACCGAGTAGTGTGGAGACGAAATCACCTGGAGACAGACCGACTCTCTGTGAACGGCACCAATGGCTATCCCCACTGGAAGGGTCTCATGAGTCACGTGTGGCGGCAGAAGGGGTCTGCCGTCTATCGCCTCAAGAGCCAGTGGGGAACCTCGAGGCTGCAGAGGAATGGAATTGGCGGCAGCGAACACACTATCAATGAACAAACCACCAGCACCAGAGTCCACCAACGCCTGGGTCGTCACCGAGCCCCCGACCCAGGAGAGGACAACAGTGATCAGTGGTTTGTCAACACGGGAAACCGGGGATGAGGAGACTCCACCCAAGATCTGCCCCCGACAGGATCTCAGGTGCGAGCGTTTCCCGGACAGTTCGGACATGCCAACCGAAAATGCCCACCGAGACCACAGTACATGCATCGGCCCTCGCATCTCCGGAGTACCCTCTCCCCCTCGGACAGGCGAGCAAACCCCAGCTGCATGGGTTCACCCCCAGACAAGTCAACCCCAGGAGGCGTGGGAGGAGAGGGAGGCACGGGTGGGACAGCAAACGTAGGCGCCAATCTGTTAGAAGACCTCCGCAGGCTCTCCTTAAAGGAAGGTCTCTCCCTGAGTCTGGTGTCAATCAAAATCAGGAAAGAAATAAGAGACTCGAGCTCCACTGGTAGGTCCTTAGCTGCAACCTCATCCTTCAAGGCATCCGAGAGACCATGAGAGAAAGCAGCGACCAGAGCCTCATTATTCCAGCCCACCTCTGCTGCCAGGGTACGAAACTCAATGGCGTATTCAGCTACGGATCGTGAACCCTGTCTGATGGACATAAGGAGCTTCGCAGCAGAGGCAGCACGAGCCGGCACATCGAATACCTTCCGAAGAGAAGCAACAAAACCGGAAAACTCGGCAACCACCGGATTGTTGTTCTCCCATAAAGGGCTGGCCCAAGCCAAGGCCTTGTCCGAGAGCAGCGAGATCAAGAAGCCCACCTTTGATCTCTCAGTAGGAAAGGCATGTGGCAGCAACTCGAAATAAATGCCCACCTGGTTAAGGAAACCTCGGCACTGAGTTGGCTCTCCCCCAAAGCGCTGTGGAAGGGGGGCAGAACCGATCATACCCCGAGACACCGCAGGCGCAGCAACAGGTGTCAGGGTAGACTCTGGCGCAACAACCGGAGCGGCAGTAGGAGCGGGCCCAGGAGCGACAACCGACCCATCGGCAACGGAAGCGAAATGAGCCGTGCGTTCAAGCAGGGTTTGCAACGCCACAGCGAACCGACCCAACAGGTGATCCTGCTGATCAAGTCTGGCAACCAGCGTAGGTAGCGAGGATGGCCCTGTACCGTCAAAATTCATGGCTTGGTCCTAATGTCATGGAACCATGAACCAGACGTACAAGAGATAAGTGGAAATAAGAAGGCTTTATTGAAAATCAAGCTGTAAGCAAAAGTCCAAACGGATGGCTAAACCGAAGCAGGGTCTTGCGTAGACAGAGGTCAGGAACCGGAAGGGTAGTCAGATGAAGCCTGGATCAGGAACCAGCAGGGTAGTCAGACGAAGCCAGGATCAGGAACCAACGGGGTAGTCAGACGAGGCCAGGATCAGGAACCAGAAGCAGCAGCAGTCTTAGAAGCATGTGAACACAGGAGGACCAAGCAAGGAACTGAATCCACAGACCTCCTATATATATGAGCTAGGCATCCAGCTCCTCCCAGTGGGAAGGAGAAGCCGCAGGGTGGGAGGCTACAAGAAACCCACAAACCAAGATGACCGCCAGCACATGTCAAACGAAGGAGAACAGTAAGAAGGTAAGACCATGACAGTCTGTAAGGTTGGCCACCCCTGCTTTAGAACATATAACTCCACCGCTGAACGGCAAATAGGCCCTTATTTTTACCACTTAAACATGCTACAGAAGGTTTTAGAACATATAACTGCACCGCTGAACGGCAAATATATTTTACTTTTGGCACTAATACATGGCAAAAGGGGCTTTAGAACATATAACTGCACCACTGAATGGCAAATATATTTTACTTTTGCCACCAATACACAACAAAAAGGGCATTAGAACATATAACTCCACCGCTGAATGACAAATAGACTCTTTTTTCCACTTACTGTATACACGCCACAGAAGGCTTTAGAACACATAACTGCACAGCTGAACGGCAAAAAGGCCCTTATTTTTTTCCACTAATGCACGACACAGAAGGCTTTAGAACATATAACTACTTTTGCCACTAATACACTGCAAAAAGGGCTTTAGAACATATAACTGCACCGCTGAACGGCAAATATATTTTACTTTTGCCACTAATGCAGGACAAAAAGGGCTTTAGAACATATAACTGCACTGCTGAACGCCAAATATATTTTTCTTTTGCCACTAATACACGACAAAAAGGGTGTAATTTTCGCACTTCACCACACAAAGGTTAATAAGCCCTTTTTTCCCACTGATATAAGCCAGAAAATGCTTTAGATCATATAACTGCACCGCACAAGGGCAAATAAGCCTAGAAATATTTCCTTATAATAAAACCCTGTTAATGGCTGTAACACCCCAATAACAAGAATGGTTTGCTGGAATTACAGAGCTGAATAATGGCAATTTGGGTGCCCAGTCAGTGCAGCAAGGTTTATTAGGATTGTTCCTATTACCCAGGCTGTAACCTCCCGGAGTGAACCCTGTTCAACATAAATGCTGTAGAATGATACCTCCCTATCCTTTCCCAACACCTTGAATAATCCTTCCCTGCACTTGTAAGTCGTTTTTATAGCACAATGAAGTTTTTTCTAGGACTGTCCCTAGCACCTGCTGGCATCTCTCCCTGCACTACACTGGATAATGGCAGAATCCAAGAAGGCTGAGGCTATTTATAGGGCTGTGACATCACAGGGCTAGCTGCTGATTGGCTGCATGCATGGCATTATGGGTGATCCTGTCTTCCCAGAGTTCCTTGCTCCATGTTCTCACACATGCAGCAGACATTTTAGGAAAAAATGTGATTCGTTACCACGAAGCGTGAGGAAATTCAGATTCGGTGTGAATCAAATTTTTCCTGAAATTCGGATAGAGTTCCACTTTGTCAACTTCGATTTGCTCATCTCGAATTGTCACCCTTTGTGAAAATGAAAAATGTGGGGCTAAAGCAATATTTTATTGGAAGAAAATTTTCATTTTCACAGCCAAGTGTTTTTAAATTTAATAAAACGGTTTTGTGGTCAAAGTGCTCACTACACATCTTAATAAATTTTTTGAGGGGTACAGTTTCAAAAATGGGGTGACTTTTTTAAGGGTTTCCACTGTAGGGGTATGTCAGGATCTTTTCAAATACAAAATAATTCCCAAAAACCATTCTAGCAAAATCTTCTTCCAAAAATCATATGGCGTTCCCTTCCTTCTGACTACTGCCTTGTGCCCCTACAGCAGTTTACTACCACATATAGGGTATTTCTGTAAACTGCAGAATCAGAGTAATGGATATTGAGATTTATTTTGCTGTTAGACCTTGCTGTGTTGCATAAAAAATAAAAAAGATTAACATAAAGAAAACTGCAAACAAAACACAACACCTCAAGGGTTAACAAAGTTTGTAACATCAGTTTTAAATAATTTGAGAGGTGTAGTTTCTAAAATTGGGTCATTTATGGGTGGTTTCCATGATGTAAGCCCCTCAGAATTACTTTATAACTGAATTGGTGCTTAAAAAAATGGTTTGGGAAATTTTCTTGAAAATATGAACTATTGCTTCTAAAATTCTAAGCTGTCTAACATCCCAAAAATATAAAACTACATTTACAAAATGATTCCAACATAAATCAGACATATGGGGAATGTTACTTATAACTAGGGATGAGCGAACTCGAACTGTATAGTTCGGGTTCGTACCGAATTTTGGGGTGTCCGTGACACGGACCCGAACCCGGACATTTTCGTAAAAGTCCGGGTTCGGGTTCGGTGTTCGTCGCTTTCTTGGCGCGTTTGTGACGCTTTCTTGGCGCTTTTAGAAAGGCTGCAAAGCAGCCAATCAACAAGCGTCATACTACTTGCCCCAAGAGGCCGTCACAGCCATGCCTACTATTGGCATGGCTGTGATTGGCCAGAGCACCATGTGACCCAGCCTCTATTTAAGCTGGAGTCACATAGCGCCGCCCGTCACTCTGCTCTGATTAGCGTAGGGAGAGGTTGCGGCTGCGACGTTAGGGCGAGATTAGGCAGATTAACTCCTCCAAAGGACTTGATTAATCGATCGATCTGCAGCTGTGCATCATTGAGCTGCTGAAATTCAATTGCTCACTGTTTTTAGGCTGCCCAGACCGTTTGTCAGTCACTTTTTTCTGGGGTGATCGGCGGCCATTTTGTGTCTTGTGCGGTGCTGCGACCAAGTGCATCCAAGCTGCGACCAAGTGCATTTAACCCTCAATGGTGTGGTTGTTTTTTGGCTAAAGCCTACATCAGGGTGAAGCTGTCACACCAAGTGCATTTAACCAGCAATAGTCTGTTTATTTTTTGGCCATATACTACATCAGGGGCAAGCTGCGCCCGTCACCAAGTGCATTTAACCCTCAGTAGTGTGGTTGGTCAAGCTGTCACACCAAGTGCATTTAACCAGCAATAGTCTGTTTATTTTTTGGCCATATACTACATCAGGGGCAAGCTGCGCCTGTCACCAAGTGCATTTAACCCTCAATGGTGTGGTTGTTTTTTGGCTAAAGCCTACATCAGGGTGAAGCTGTCACACCAAGTGCATTTAACCAGCAATAGTCTGTTAATTTTTTGGCCATATACTAAATCAGGGGCAAGCTGCGCCCGTCACCAAGTGCATTTAACCAGCAATAGTCTGTTCATTTTTTGGCCATATACTACATCAGCGGCAAGCTGCGCCCGTCACCAAGTGCATTTAACCCTCAGTAGTGTGGTTGGTCAAGCTGTCACACCAAGTGCATTTAACCAGCAATAGTGTGGTTATTTTTTGGCCATATCCCAGTCTAATTCTGTCACTAAATCCATACCGGTCACCCAGCGCCTAAATACTAGGCCTCAAATTTATATCCCGCTAAATCTGTCGTTACCGCTGTACTGTTGTGGCTGGGCAAGTTATTTAGTGTCCGTCAAAGCACATTTTTTGTTCAGGGTTGAAATACAATTCCCAATTTAGCAATTTCATAATTTAGTGGTTTCTGCTATATCAGAGCTATTTGAAATCTATCCCTAAAAGGTTATATAATATTCAAGGTGCACATAGGGTCATTCAGAATAACTTCACACACACGCTACTGTGCATTTCCATACTACTTGCCCCAAGAGGCCGTCACAGCCATGCCTACTATTGGCATGGCTGTGATTGGCCAGAGCACCATGTGACCCAGCCTCTATTTAAGCTGGAGTCACATAGCGCCGCCCGTCACTCTGCTCTGATTAGCGTAGGGAGAGGTTGCGGCTGCGACAGTAGGGCGAGATTAGGCAGATTAACTCCTCCAAAGGACTTGATTAATCGATCGATCTGCAGCTGTGCATCATTGAGCTGCTGAAATTCAATTGCTCACTGTTTTTAGGCTGCCCAGACCGTTTGTCAGTCACTTTTTTCTGGGGTGATCGGCGGCCATTTTGTGTCTTGTGCGGTGCTGCGACCAAGTGCATCCAAGCTGCGACCAAGTGCATTTAACCCTCAATGGTGTGGTTGTTTTTTGGCTAAAGCCTACATCAGGGTGAAGCTGTCACACCAGGTGCATTTAACCAGCAATAGTCTGTTTATTTTTTGGCCATATACTACATCAGGGGCAAGCTGCGCCTGTCACCAAGTGCATTTAACCCTCAATGGTGTGGTTGTTTTTTGGCTAAAGCCTACATCAGGGTGAAGCTGTCACACCAAGTGCATTTAACCAGCAATAGTCTGTTAATTTTTTGGCCATATACTAAATCAGGGGCAAGCTGCGCCCGTCACCAAGTGCATTTAACCAGCAATAGTCTGTTCATTTTTTGGCCATATACTACATCAGCGGCAAGCTGCGCCCGTCACCAAGTGCATTTAACCCTCAGTAGTGTGGTTGGTCAAGCTGTCACACCAAGTGCATTTAACCAGCAATAGTCTGTTCATTTTTTGGCCATATACTACATCAGGGGCAAGCTGCGCCCGTCACCAAGTGCATTTAACCCTCAGTAGTGTGGTTGGTCAAGCTGTCACACCAAGTGCATTTAACCAGCAATAGTGTGGTTATTTTTTGGCCATATCCCAGTCTAATTCTGTCACTAAATCCATACCGGTCACCCAGCGCCTAAATACTAGGCCTCAAATTTATATCCCGCTAAATCTGTCGTTACCGCTGTACTGTTGTGGCTGGGCAAGTTATTTAGTGTCCGTCAAAGCACATTTTTTGTTCAGGGTTGAAATACAATTCCTAATTTAGCAATTTCATAATTTAGTGGTTTCTGCTATATCAGAGCTATTTGAAATCTATCCCTAAAAGGGTATATAATTATTAAGGTGCACATAGGGTCATTCAGAATAACTTCACACACACGCTACTGTGCATTTCCAAGTCTAATTCTGTTAGTAAATCCATACCGGTCACCCAGCGCCTAAATACTAGGCCTCAAATTTATATCCCGCTAAATCTGTCGTTACCGCTGTCCTGTTGTGGCTGGGCAAGTTATTTAGTGTCCGTTAAAGCACATTTTTTGTTCAGGGTTGAAATACAATTCCCAATTTAGCAATTTCATAATTTAGTGGTTTCTGCTATATCAGAGCTATTTGAAATCTATCCCTAAAAGGGTATATAATATTCAAGGTGCACATAGGGTCATTCAGAATAACTTCACACACACGCTACTGTGCATTTCCAAGTCTAATTCTGTCACTAAATCCATACCGGTCACCCAGCGCCTAAATACTAGGCCTCAAATTTATATCCCGCTGAATTTGAATACAATACATTGGGCCAAATAATATTTTTGTTGTTGTGGTGAACCATAACAATGAGGAAAACATCTAGTAAGGGACGCGGACGTGGACATGGTCGTGGTGGTGTTAGTGGACCCTCTGGTGCTGGGAGAGGACATGGCCGTTCTGCCACATCCACACGTCCTAGTGTACCAACTACCTCAGGTCCCAGTAGCCGCCAGAATTTACAGCGATATATGGTGGGGCCCAATGCCGTTCTAAGGATGGTAAGGCCTGAGCAGGTACAGGCATTAGTCAATTGGGTGGCCGACAGTGGATCCAGCACGTTCACATTATCTCCCACCCAGTCTTCTGCAGAAATCGCACAGATGGCGCCTGAAAACCAACCCCATCAGTCTGTCACATCACCCCCATGCATACCAGGGAAACTGTCTCAGCCTCAAGTTATGCAGCAGTCTCTTATGCTGTTTGAAGACTCCGCTGGCAGGGTTTCCCAAGGGCATCCACCTAGCCCTTCCCCAGCGGTGGAAGACATAGACTGCACTGACGCACAACCACTTATGTTTCCTGATGATGAGGACATGGGAATACCACCTCAGCATGTCTCTGATGATGACGAAACACAGGTGCCAACTGCTGCGTCTTTCTGCAGTGTGCAGACTGAACAGGAGGTCAGGGATCAAGACTGGGTGGAAGACGATGCAGGGGACGATGAGGTCCTAGACCCCACATGGAATGAAGGTCGTGCCACTGACTTTCACAGTTCGGAGGAAGAGGCAGTGGTGAGACCGAGCCAACAGCGTAGCAAAAGAGGGAGCAGTGGGCAAAAGCAGAACACCCGCCGCCAAGAGACTCCGCCTGCTACTGACCGCCGCCATCTGGGACCGAGCACCCCAAAGGCAGCTTCAAGGAGTTCCCTGGCATGGCACTTCTTCAAACAATGTGCTGACGACAAGACCCGAGTGGTTTGCACGCTGTGCCATCAGAGCCTGAAGCGAGGCATTAACGTTCTGAACCTTAGCACAACCTGCATGACCAGGCACCTGCATGCAAAGCATGAACTGCAGTGGAGTAAACACCTTAAAACCAAGGAAGTCACTCAGGCTCCCCCTGCTACCTCTTCTGCTGCTGCCGCCTCGGCCTCTTCCTCTGCCTCTGGAGGAACGTTGGCACCTGCCGCCCAGCAAACAGGGGATGTACCACCAACACCACCACCACCTCCGTCACCAAGCTGTCTCAACCATGTCACACGGCAGCGTTCAGCTCTCCATCTCACAAACATTTGAGAGAAAGCGTAAATTCCCACCTAGCCACCCTCGATCCCTGGCCCTGAATGCCAGCATTTCTAAACTACTGGCCTATGAAATGCTGTCATTTAGGCTGGTGGACACAGACAGCTTCAAACAGCTCATGTCGCTTGCTGTCCCACAGTATAGTTGTTCCCAGCCGCCACTACTTCTCCAAGAGAGCCGTGCCTTCCCTGCACAACCAAGTATCCGATAAAATCAAGTGTGCACTGCGCAACGCCATCTGTAGCAAGGTCCACCTAACCACAGATACGTGGACCAGTAAGCACGGCCAGGGACGCTATATCTCCCTAACTGCACACTGGGTAAATGTAGTGGCAGCTGGGCCCCAGGCGGAGAGCTGTTTAGCGCACGTCCTTCCGCCGCCAAGGATCGCAGGGCAACATTCTTTGCCTCCTGTTGCCACCTCCTCCTTCTCGGCTTCCTCCTCCTCTTCTTCCACCTGCTCATCCAGTCAGCCACACACCTTCACCACCAACTTCAGCACAGCCCGGGGTAAACGTCAGCAGGCCATTCTGAAACTCATATGTTTGGGGGACAGGCCCCACACCGCACAGGAGTTGTGGCGGGGTATAGAACAACAGACCGACGAGTGGTTGCTGCCGGTGAGCCTCAAGCCCGGCCTGGTGGTGTGTGATAATGGGCGAAATCTCGTTGCAGCTCTGGGACTAGCCAATTTGACGCACATCCCTTGCTTGGCGCATGTGCTGAATTTGGTGGTGCAGAAGTTCATTCACAACTACCCCGACATGTCAGAGCTGCTGCATAAAGTGCGGGCCGTCTGTTCGCGCTTCCGGCGTTCACATCCTGCTGCTGCTCGCCTGTCTGCGCTACAGCGTAACTTCGGCCTTCCCGCTCACCGCCTCATATGCGACGTGCCCACCAGGTGGAACTCCACCTTGCACATGCTGGACAGACTGTGCGAGCAGCAGCAGGCCATAGTGGAGTTTCAGCTGCAGCACGCACGGGTCAGTCGCACTACAGAACAGCACCACTTCACCACCAATGACTGGGCCTCCATGCGAGACCTGTGTGCCCTGTTGCGCTGTTTCGAGTACTCCACCAACATGGCCAGTGGCGATGACGCCGTTATCAGCGTTACAATACCACTTCTATGTCTCCTTGAGAAAACACTTAGGGCGATGATGGAAGAGGAGGTGGCCCAGGAGGAGGAGGAGGAGGAGGAAGAGGGGTCATTTTTAGCACTTTCAGGCCAGTCTCTTCGAAGTGACTCAGAGGGAGGTTTTTGGCAACAGCAGAGGCCAGGTACAAATGTGGCCAGACAGGGCCCACTACTGGAGGACGAGGAGGACGAGGATGAGGAGGAGGTGGAGGAGGATGAGGATGAAGCATGGTCACAGCGGGGTGGCACCCAACGCAGCTCGGGTCCATCACTGGTGCGTGGCTGGGGGGAAAGGCAGGACAATGACGATACGCCTCCCACAGAGGACAGCTTGTCCTTACCCCTGGGCAGCCTGGCACACATGAGCGACTACATGCTGCAGTGCCTGCGCAACGACAGCAGAGTTGCCCACATTTTAACCTGTGCGGACTACTGGGTTGCCACCCTGCTGGATCCACGCTACAAAGACAATGTGCCCACCTTACTTCCTGCACTGGAGCGTGATAGGAAGATGCGCGAGTACAAGCGCACGTTGGTAGACGCGCTACTGAGAGCATTCCCAAATGTCACAGGGGAACAAGTGGAAGCCCAAGGCCAAGGCAGAGGAGGAGCAAGAGGTCGCCAAGGCAGCTGTGTCACGGCCAGCTCCTCTGAGGGCAGGGTTAGCATGGCAGAGATGTGGAAAACTTTTGTCAACACGCCACAGCTAACTGCACCACCACCTGATACGCAACGTGTTAGCAGGAGGCAACATTTCACTAACATGGTGGAACAGTACGTGTGCACACCCCTCCACGTACTGACTGATGGTTCGGCCCCATTCAACTTCTGGGTCTCTAAATTGTCCACGTGGCCAGAGCTAGCCTTTTATGCCTTGGAGGTGCTGGCCTGCCCGGCGGCCAGCGTTTTGTCTGAACGTGTATTCAGCACGGCAGGGGGCGTCATTACAGACAAACGCAGCCGCCTGTCTACAGCCAATGTGGACAAGCTGACGTTCATAAAAATGAACCAGGCATGGATCCCACAGGACCTGTCCGTCCCTTGTCCAGATTAGACATTAACTACCTCCCCTTAACCATATATTATTGTACTCCAGGGCACTTCCTCATTCAATCCTATTTTTATTTTCATTTTACCATAATATTGCGAGGCTACCCAAAGTTGAATGAACCTCTCCTCTGTTTGGGTGCCGGGACCTAAATATATGCCAATGGACTGTTCCAATGTTGGGTGACGTGAAGCCTGATTTTCTGCTATGACATGCAGACTAATTCTGTGCTGACATGAAGCCAGATCCTCTGTTACGGGACCTCTCTCCTCTGCCTGTGTGCTGGGCCTAAATATATGCCAATGGACTGTTGCAGTGGTGGGTGACGTGAAGCCTGATTCTCTGCTATGACATGAAGACTGATTCTCTGCTGACATGAAGCCAGATTGTCTGTTACGGGACCTCTCTCCTCTGCCTGGGTGCTGGGCCTAAATTTATGAAAATGGACTCTTACAGTGGTGGGTGACGTGAAGCCTGATTCTCTGCTATGACATGAAGACTGATTCTCTGCTGACATGAAGCCAGATCCTCTGTTACGGGACCTCTCTCCTCTGCCTGGGTGCTGGGCCTAAATATCTGACAATGGACTGTTGCATTGGTGGCTGACGTGAATCCTCATTCTCTGCTATGACATGCAGACTAATTCTCTGCTGACATGAAGCCAGATTGTCTGTTACGGGACCTCTCTCCTCTGCCTGGGTGCTGGGCCTAAATTTATGAAAATGGACTCTTACAGTGGTGGGTGACGTGAAGCCTGCTTGTCTGCTATGACATGAAGACTGATTCTCTGCTGACATGAAGCCAGATCCTCTGTTACGGGACCTCTCTCCTCTGCCTGTGTGCTGGGCCTAAATATATGCCAATGGACTGTTGCAGTGGTGGCTGACGTGAAGCCTCATTCTCTGCTATGACATGCAGACTAATTCTCTGCTGACATGAAGCCAGATTGTCTGTTACGGGACCTCTCTCCTCTGCCTGGGTGCTGGGCCTAAATTTATGAAAATGGACTCTTACAGTGGTGGGTGACGTGAAGCCTGATTCTCTGCTATGACATGAAGACTGATTCTCTGCTGACATGAAGCCAGATTGTCTGTTACGGGACCTCTCTCCTCTGCCTGGGTGCTGGGCCTAAATTTATGAAAATGACTCTTACAGTGGTGGGTGACGTGAAGCCTGATTCTCTGCTATGACATGAAGACTGATTCTCTGCTGACATGAAGCCAGATTGTCTGTTACGGGACCTCTCTCCTCTGCCTGGGTGCTGGGCCTAAATTTATGAAAATGGACTGTTGCAGTGGTGGCTGACGTGAAGCCTGATTCTCTGCTATGACATGAAGACTGATTCTCTGCTGACATGAAGCCAGATCCTCTGTTACGGGACCTCTCTCCTCTGCCTGGGTGCTGGGCCTAAATATCTGACAATGGACTGTTGCATTGGTGGCTGACGTGAAGCCTCATTCTCTGCTATGACATGCAGACTAATTCTCTGCTGACATGAAGCCAGATTGTCTGTTACGGGACCTCTCTCCTCTGCCTGGGTGCTGGGCCTAAATTTATGAAAATGGACTGTTGCAGTGGTGGGTGACGTGAAGCCTGATTCTCTGCTATGACATGAAGACTGATTCTCTGCTGACATGAAGCCAGATTGTCTGTTACGGGACCTCTCTCCTCTGCCTGGGTGCCGGGGCCTAAATATCTGAGAATGGACTGTTCCAGTGGTGGGTGACGGGAAGCCAGATTCTCTGCTATGGGACCTCTCTCCAATTGATTTTGGTTAATTTTTATTTATTTAATTTTAATTTTAATTTATTTCCCTATCCACATTTGTTTGCAGGGGATTTACCTAAATGTTGCTGCCTTTTGCAGCCCTCTAGCCCTTTCCTGGGCTGTTTTACAGCCGTTTTAGTGCCGAAAAGTTTGGGTCCCCATTGACTTCAATGGGGTTCGGGTTCGGGACGAAGTTCGGATCGGGTTCGGATCCCGAACCCGAACATTTTCGGGAAGTTCGGCCGAACTTCTCGAACCCGAACATCCAGGTGTTCGCTCAACTCTACTTATAACTATTTTGTGAGGTATTACTATCTGTCTTAAAAGTAGAGAAATTCAAATTTAGAAAATTGAGAATTTTTCCAAATTCTTTGGTAAATTTGGGATTTTTCTTATAATGAAAGTTGAAATATTTCCCAAATTTACCCCTCTCATAAAGTACAATGTGTCACGAGAAAACAATCTCAGAATGGCTTGGATAAGTAAAAGCATTCCGAATTTATCATTAGGGAGTGAATTTCATATTTTGAAGTTTATGTGCGGGTTAGTGTTACAACGGACCATAACACAATTCCATGATGGAATGCATAACGGAATGCATTTAGAGGCATTCCGTTATTCATTCCGTCATAATAGAAGTCTATGGCCTGCATAAAGGATCCGTCCGGTTTACGTTATGCAGGCCACAGACTTCTATTATGACGGAATCAATAACGAATGCCTCTAAAGGCATGTGTTAGAATATACTGTCGGAAATGAGTTTTCACGCTCTAACTCATATCCGACAGTATATTCTAACATAGAGGCGTTCCCATGGTGATGGGGACGCTTCAAGTTAAAATATACCATCGGATTGGAGAAAACTCCGATCCGATGGTATAAAAGGGACTCCAGACTTTACATTGAAAGTCAATGGGGACGGATCCGTTTGAAATGGCACCATATTGTGTCAACGTCAAACGGATCCGTCCCCATTGACTTGCATTGTAATTCTGGACGGATCCGTTTGGCTACGCACGGCCAGGCGGACACCAAAACAACTTTTTTTTCATGTCCGTGGACGAAAAAACGGTCACGGATCACGGACCTACGGACCCCGTTTTTGCGGACCGTGAAAAAATACTGTCGTGTGCATGAGGCCTAAGGCTGAGTTGATACTTGAGTTATTTAGTTAGAATATACTACAAACTGTGTACATGACTGCCCCCTGCTGCCTGGCAGCACCCGATCTCTTACAGGGGGCCGTGATCAGCACAATTAACTCCTCAGGTGCCGCACCTGAAGGGGTTAATTGCACTATCATATCCCCCTGTAAGAGATCAGACCCCCCCCTCCCCAGTTTGAATATCATTGGTGGCCAATGCGGCCCCCCCTCCCTCCCTCTATTGTAATAATAGGTTGGTGGCCAGTGTGCGCCCCCGGCCCCCCCCCCCTTCCTCCCTCTATTGTAATAATTCGTTGGTGGCACAGTGTGCACCCCACATCGCCTCCCCCCCTTCCTCCCTCTATTGTAATAAATCGTTGGTGGCACAGTGTGCGCCCCCCATCGCCCCCCCTTCCTCCCTCTATTGTAATAAATCGTTGGTGGCACAGTGTGCGCCCCCCATCGCCCCCCCCTTCCTCCCTCTATTGTAATAATTTGTTGGTGGCACAGTGTGCGCCCCCCATCGCCCCCTCCCTCTATTGTAATAAATCGTTGGTGGCACAGTGTGCGCCCCCAATCGCCCCCCCCTCCCTCCCTCTATTGTAATAAATCGTTGGTGGCACAGTGTGCGCCCTCCCTCTATAGCATTAACAACATTAGTGGCCAGTGTGCGGCCTCCCATCTCCCCCCCCCCCCCGATCATTGGTGGCAGCGGAGTTCCGATCGGAGTCCCAGTTTAATCGCTGGGGCTCCGATCGGTAACCATGGCAACCAGGAAGCTACTGCAGCCCTGGTTGCCGTGGTTACTTAGCAATAGTACAATAGTAGAAGATTCATACTTACCTGCTGGCTGCTGCGATGTCTGTGTCCGGCCGGGAGCTCCTCCTACTGGTAAGTGACAGTTCATTTAGCAATGTGCCGCACAGACCTGTCACTTACCAGTAGGTGGAGCTAGTGATGGGAAGTTCGGATCTTTCAGATGAATCGGTTCATTTGAATCAGCTCATTCAAATGAACAGATTCATGAATCGGATCTTCGGTTCACTTCCTGAGCCGGCAGAAGCAAGTGAACTGAAGATCAATGCGCATGCTCAGCTCATCGAATCTTCGGTTCACTTGCTGAGTCGGCTCTCAAGTGAACCGAAGGTCAGGAGGGACTGGCTCCTGGCAAACACAGCTCTGCTGCAGTGAAGCAGACTGTGATGTAGTGGCTATAGTTATTGCGGGACTCAGATAATTGTCTGAGAGTTTTAGTTAAAAGTATCGTGTCACCGAGTCCCTACCAGACTTCCTGCACTGCTACAGCATGTAGCAGAGCTGTGTGTGTACAGGGTGCATGTAGCAGTGTAGCATGATGATTCTCTGAGTCCCTGCGACTCCCCCTGTGCTGTGAGTCAGTGCTGGCTGCCTCTGATTGGTTGGAGGGTGGGGAGGGGCGGGGCTAGCGTCCACTGTCGGCTCCTATTACACTGCCTGCTGCTGCCTCTATGTTGATCTGACTGAGCCGTTTCATTCGGATCAGCTCAGTCAGAGGAACCGACTCGTCCGGATCAGTGAACTGAATCGGTTCAAAAGAACGATTCGTTCATGATCCGGACATCACTAGGTGGAGCTCCCGGCCGGACACGAACATTGCAGCAGCCAGCAGGTAACTATGAATCTTCTACTATTGTACTATTGCTAAGTAACCATGGCAACCAGGACTGCAGTAGCGTCCTGGTTGCCATGGTTACCGATCGGAGCCCCAGCGATTAAACTGGGACTCCGATCGGAACTCCGCTGCCACCAATGATCGGGGGGGGGGGAGGGTGGGGGATGGGAGGCCGCACACTGGTCACCAATGTTGTTAATGCTATAGAGGGAGGGGGGGCCGATGGGGGGCGCACACTGTGCCACCAATGATTTATTACAATAGAGGGAGGAAGGGGGGGGCCGATGGGGGGTGCACACTGTGCCACCAACGATTTATTACAATAGAGGGAGGCAGGGGGGGGGCCGGGGGGGCCGATGGGGGGCGCACACTGGCCACCAACCTATTATTACAATAGAGGGAGGGAGGGGGGGCCGCACTGGCCACCAATGATATTCAAACTGGGGAGGGGGGGGTCTGCCCCCTGCTGCCTGGCAGCCCTGATCTCTTACAGGGGGATATGATAGTACAATTAACCCCTTCATGTGCCGCACCTGAAGGGGTTAATTGTGCTGATCACAGCCCCCTGTAAGAGATCGGGTGCTGCCAGGCAGCAGGAGGCAGTCTTGTACACAGTTTGTAGTGTATTCTAACTAGAAGCGTCCCCATCACCATGGAAACGCCTCTGTGTTAGAATATACTGTCGGATATGATTTTTCACGAAGTGAAAACTTAGATCTGAAAAAGCTTTTATGCAGACGGATCTTCGGATCCGTCTGTATGAAAGCAACCTACGGCCACGGATCACGGACACGGATGCCAATCTTGTGTGCATCCGTGTTCTTTCACGGACCCATTGACTTGAATGGGTCCGTGAACCGTTGTCCGTAAAAAAAATAGGACAGGTCCTATTTTTTTGACGGACAGGATACACGGTGCATTTTCCGATTTTTCCACGGACCCATTGAAAGTCAAAGGGTCCGCGAAAAAAAACGGAAAACGGCACAACGGCCACGGATGCACACAACGGTCGTGTGCATGAGGCCTTACAGGTAGGTGTTAGCGTCAAGAAGAAACACACTCCTTTTACACCCTCATCAGCTGATTCCACATAGATGTCTACAGAACCTGTTCTATTAAACGCTTATACAAGTAGAGCCCCCTGGACAGAGTAGAGAGGGTGTCAGCAGTAAGTTTGTGTTGACGTCACTGATTAATTCTCCCTATTCTCCGATCCGTCAGAACAATTACCCAGAAAAAACAGATCCTGTCTGTGGAGCATACACCTTTACTCGGTCAGCATTTGCTCAATAATCCATCAGTATTGCTAAAGGCAAAAAAACGGAGTAGATCTAAAACAGAGTTGACACGTGAAGGGAATATTTGCATGTCTTCTGTGTTTTCTACCCACTCCTGCTTTTGGCTACCAAATCATAAGCCAATTCTGATGGGACCATACAGGCCCTAATGCTGCTACACAGACAGGATCCGTTGTGCGTCTCATTTTTCCTTCCTTCTGACAGATCAGAAGTGTCAAATAAATTATGTCAGCCGAAAGCCAAAATAGTGGACCAGTCATGAAGTGGGGAGGGTGGGAACCACATGAGAAGTCCACAGAATGGACATATGACATAGTGGTGAGGTGAAAGCAGCATGAGGAGACCACAGAGCGGCACAATCACAGATTCTGGAGGTGGCAGCAGCATGAGGACACCACAGAGCGGCACAATGACAGAGTCTGGAGGTGGCAGCAGCAGCATCAGCATCAGGATGAGGCCACAGAGCGGCACAATGACAGTCTGGAAATTTCGGCAGTATCAGGAGGCCACAGAGTGGCAAGGTGACATACTGTGGAGGTGGGTGGCCATACCAGAAACCGCTGAAGTTAGTGGGTAAAAGATGGAGCACTTGGCATCAGATGTGTGGCATCAGGTGGGTAACAGCATCAGAATAGTAGCTGAGGCAGGTAGCCAGAAGAAACCGGTCTCTTTTGTCAAATTGTTGGTGTGGCATCATGGATGCTCTGGTCTGTTGCATCAGGCATTGGTGTGTGGAAATCCTGGCTGATCCACGCCTGATTCATCTTGATGCAGTGTCCCACTATGTGCTATATGTGGGCACTTTAAACTCTTGCTAAATGTCATGTCAAATGTATTGTGGTTTCATGCTGCAATTCCCTTTAACAGGCTGGCAGTGTCATTTACCTTTATTTGCCCCTAGGTGGTGCTTGCACCACTTATATATATAGCTGGGAGGGGGTGTAAAGTTAGGCTTCTTTCACATGGGCGTCGTGGGTGAGGGCCGGATCGGATGCAGGTGCGTTCAGGGAAAATCTTGCTAGTAGGCACGCAATTTCAGTCAGTTTTGACTGCGACTGCGTTCCGTTGTTCACTGAAGTTCGGGTTTGGGTTTGGCGTACTGTATATTTCATTATTTTCCATTATAACATGGTTATAAAGGAAAATAATATCATTCTTTAAACCCTTAAGGACACATGACGTACATGTACGTCATATTTGGACGGGACTTAAAGATCCATGACTCATGGATCTTTAAGTCCCGTACAGATATGACATACATGTACATCATGGGTCCTTAAGCATGACGTACATGTACTTCATGAGGTCTGCGAGGCTCTGGGGGAAGATGGGGGTGGAATCGCGGCACCATGCCTGCTCTTACCAGCAGGAAGCCATGCCAGGTAAGGGTAGCATGGTCCCTATCCGTCCCCCTGCAGCTCCAAGCGCTGCGATTGGCCGATCAGGCACATCGCAGCTCAGAAAGTTGTCAGAAGCTGCGGGGCGGGTGGGAGGAGGTCAGGGGATGGTGGCCGGTGCTGAACTGGTCAGCACCAGTCACATCCAAGATGAGGCAGGGGACACTAGTGTTTTGGGTCCCCTGCCAGCGCTCCAGCCAAAGGCAGTGCTATAGCTTCACAGAAAGAGGCTGAACTTCCCTGCATGCAGTCATTCTAGCTTGTGACTGCATGCAGAGAGGTTCTGTGCCTTTCTGTGCTGATGTGGCTTGCTGGGACTTGTGGTGTACCACCACTGCGAATTTAACCCTTTTGCTGCTGAAAAGAAGAAAAAAGAAGAACATCTGGAATAGCTGCACAGATTTTTTTTTTTTCATTTGCAGCTGTTCCAGATCCCTCCATCCCTTTCCCTGTTCCTTCCCACCCCTCCATTTTTTTTGGCAGGAAACTAATTATTTTATTACAAATTTTCTTCTAAATATAATTTTACATTTTCTTTTTACATACACACCCCACACTAAATAAAGGTTTACAAATTTCACACGTCACACCCCAATAAAATCAAAATGGCCTGTCTATCCCAACGTCTATACTCAGCTGAAGAGGCATACGCCTTGCTTGCCTCCGATACTGAGTCTGCCAATGAGGGGGAAGAGGATGTCAATTTTCTCTACTCCTCTACCCCCTCATCATCATCATCTGCTGATGAGGGACCCTCTAGAAGGCGCCCCAGGGTAGCAGAGGAGGCAGCCCCCCCAGAGTGAGCCCACATGGACCCCACCCCCTGACGATTATCAGCCCCAAGTTCCTGAGTAAATTTAATGGTGGCCCAAACCAATTTGTACGCTCAACAATTAATTGCTCAAAACCCTAGTTCGCCATACGCTAGACCCCTAGGTTGGACCCCAGTAGATGCAGCAGAGATGATGATGTTTTGGGGACTCGTTCTGCATATGATCATAATAAAATAAAAAAAACGTTAGGCAATATTGGAGTTCTGACATATTCTACCAGACTCCAATTTACAGTCAGACCATGACCCAGAAGCGATTTGAATCAATCTAAAAATTCCTACACTAGATTGACAATTCAAAGGTCCCACCACAAAATGACTCAACATTTGACTGACTGTTCAAGGTTAGGCCTGTCATTGACCAATTCAGCACCAAGTTGGCTGAGGTGTGCAACCCTGATAAAAATGTATGTGTAGATTAGTCTCTATTGTATAAAGGGAGGATTAGATTCCACCAATACCTGCCTAGCAAACGGGCAAGGTATGGCATAAAAATATACAAACTCTGTGAGAGTAGCTCCGGGTACACCCACAAGTTACACATTTACGAAGGGACAGATTCCAGGATAGAACCCCCAGAATGCCCCCCTGTCCTAGGAGTTAGTGGGAAGATTGTGGGGGAATTACTGCACCCACTGCTGGATAAGGGTTACCATCTCTATGTGGATAACTATTATACCAGCATACCCCTATTCAGGTCCCTAACTGCTAGGAGTACTGTGGCTTGTGGCATAGTACGCAAAAATCAGAGAGGCCTCCCTAGATCCACTGAGAATAGGCAAAAGTAGGGCTCTCCACAATGAGAATATGCTGGTGGTTATGTACAAGGACAAGAGGGATGTCCTTGTACTGACCACCATTCACACTAGCGCCAGCTCCCCTGCCACTGTACGAGGTATTACTACCACTATCAACAAGCCAGACTGCATCCTTGATTACAACAGGCACATGGGAGGGGTGGATCTTCCAGAACAACTTATGAAGCACTATAGTGCCACACGAAAAAAAAAGTGTGGTACAAAAAGCTGGCTATGCACATTGTACAGATGGCAATGTGCAATGCGTACATCCTATTTCAATCTTCAGGCCACAGAGGAACTTTCCTTCAGTTCCAAGAGGTGGTTATCAAGGCGCTAATTTATCAAACCCAGGCAGGGGAAGGTCCCAGTACTTCTGGAAGTCATGGTGCCAGTGTCGTACCAGGGCAACATTTTCCAGGTCAAGTCCCCCAGGCAGCAAGGAAGGGAAGAACCCCAAAAAGATGTAGGGTGTGTCACAAAAGAGGGATAAGGAAAGACACCATTTACCAATGTAAATCTTGCCCTGAAAATCGTGGCCTGTACATGCAGGACTGCTTCAGAATCTACCATTCTTACATGGAATATTAATTTAATTTCATCCTTTATACTCACTGTAATATTTCCATTTTATAACTCATTTAGTCGACCTCGCTTGCATATCCACTTTCCAACAACCACAACATATTATTTTCTGTGAAACACCTGTTTGCTAAAAAGTACCCTTTCCGCCACTTAAAATGTTCATACAGGGGTGTTCTTTCTGAAATGGGGTCACTTCTTGTGGTTTTTTATTTCTGGGGACCTCAGGAAAAATTTTTAAATGCTATATAGCAGCAAAAATCCATGTCTGCCAATTCAGGCCTGCAAAAACCATATTATGCACTTTGCTTCTATAGGCCTGCTGTGCGCCAATACAGCAGGCTACAAGCACATATGGGGTGTTTGCAAAATGGGGAACATATACAGGGGTGCATTTTCTCCTTCAATCCCTTGTGAAGGTGAAAAATTGGGTCTGCTAGTAATTTTTCATTTTTACAAATATGTGCTTTGAAATGCTGCTCTCAAGTAATTCTGCCTTCTGTGAGACACTTGTATGCTAAAAAGTACCCTTTCCACTACTTAAAATGTTTGTACGGAGGTGCTCTTTCTGAAATGGGATCATTTCTTGGGGTTTTTCATTTCTGGGGACCTCAGGACATTTTTTAAATTGACATGGCAACTAAAATCCTTGTCTGCCAATTGAGGCCTGCAAAAACCATATTTTGCACTTTGCCTCTAGAGGCCTGCTGTGCGCCAATACAGCAGGCTACGAGCACATATGGGGTGTTCGCAAAATGGGGAACATATACAGGGGTGCATTTTCTCCTTCAATCCCTTGTGAAGGTGAAAAATCGGGGTCTGCTAGTAATTTTTAATTTTTACAAATGTGTGCTTTGAAATGCTTCTCTCAAGTAATTCTGCCTTCTGTGAGACACTTGTATGCTAAAAAGTACCCTTTCCACTACTTAAAATGTTTGTACGGAGGTTCTTTTTATGAAATGGGGTCATTTCTTGGGGTTTTTCATTTCTGGGGACCTCAAAACATTTCTTAAATGCGACATGGCAGCTAAAATCCATGTCTGACAATTGGGGTGTTGGCGTATTCGGGGGGAAATGGGGAACAAAATGTGGGGTGCATTTTGTCCTGTTACCCCTTGTGAAAGTGAAAAATGTGGGTGTAATGCAACCTTTTCTGGAAAAAATAAAAAAAAAATATTTTCACAGCCAAGCGTTTCTTAATTCTGTGAAACGCCTGATGGGTCAAAGTGTTCACTACACACCTTGAAATATTCTTAGAGGGGTGTAGTTTCTGGAATGGGGTCATTTTATGGGGGTTTCCACTCTAAGGGTGTCTTCATATGGGACATAGCTCCCAATTACCATCCCAGTTAAATCCGCTCTCCAAAAGCCTTATGGTGCTCCTTCCACTCTGAAGCCTGCTGTGCGGCACTTGTATTCACTCCCTTAGGGCCCATTCACACATCCGCAATTCTATTCCCCATTTTTGGAACGGAATTGCGGACCCATACATTTCTATGGGGCCGCACGACATTCTACACATACAACATGCTGCTGAGTCTCCCAGCAGGCAGACATGTCACTCAGGGCAGCTCTTGTAGCCTCTCCCTTAGCAGTGTCTTTATACAGCTGGGACTTGTAGTTCTACACATACAACATGCTGCTGAGTCTCCCAGCAGGCAGACATGTCACTCAGGGCAGCACTTATATTCATTCCCTTAGCAGTGTCTTTATACAGCTGGGACTTGTAGTTCTACACATACAACATGCTGCTGAGTCTCCCAGCAGGCAGACATGTCACTCAGGGCAGCACTTATATTCATTCCCTTAGCAGTGTCTTTATACAGCTGGGACTTGTAGTTCTACACATACAACATGCTGCTGAGTCTCCAAGCAGGCAGACATGTCACTCAGGGCAGCACTTACATTCACTCCCTTAGCAGTGTCATTATACAGCTGGGACTTGTAGTCCTACACATACAACATGCTGCTGAGTCTCCCAGCAGGCAGACATGTCACTCAGGGCAGCACTTGTATTCACTCCCTTAGCAGTTTAGGGGGAGGGGCAGTAAGTAAACAAAGGGCCAGAAGAGAACCAGGGAAATGAGGAAATAGATTATTATTTTTTGCCTAAAACTTGATTAGCTTAGTTATATATCACTGACCTTAAGATTTGCAGTGCTATATCTTTTTTTTCCATAACTCGGACAATCCCTTTTACGGTGAAAAATGGCATGGTCCTTAAGGGGTTAATATAGAATGCTATTAATAATATAGAAAGTATAATGTAAATTGAGGGTAAAAAATTATAAAAACATAACTCACCTTAACCACTTGACCGCGCAGCCGGGATCCTCTTCTTTATTCTTCTTGAAGGACCTGCAAAAGTACCTTCGCTGACGTCACCGCGCTCACCACGTGTAATAAAGAATGCTATTATTTTCCATTATAACCATGTTATAACGGAAAATAATAAAGTAAATAGGGTCCCGGGTCATACATCCCTTGTCTCCTTAGAAACCATGCGTGAAAATCGCATCGCATTCGCACTTGCTTGCATATGCGATGCGATTTTCACACAGCCCAATTCATTTCTATGGGGCCTGCGTTGCGTGAAAAACGCAGAATATACAGGTCCTTCTAAAAAAATTAGCATATTATGATAAAGTTCATTATTTTCTGTAATGTACTGATAAACATTAGACTTTCATATATTTTAGATTCATTACACACAACTGAAGTAGTTCAAGCCTTTTATTGTTTTAATATTGATGATTTTGGCATACAGCTCATGAAAACCCAAAATTCCTATCTAAAAAAATTTGCATATTTCATCCGACCAATAAAAGAAAAGTGTTTTTAATACAAAAAAAGTCAACCTTCAAATAATTATGTTCAGTTATGCACTCAATACTTGGTCGGGAATCCTTTTGCAGAAATGACTGCTTCAATGCGGCGTGGCATGGAGGCAATCAGCCTGTGGCACTGCTGAGGTGTTATGGAGGCCCAGGATGCTTCGATAGCGGCCTTAAGCTCATCCAGAGTGTTGGGTCTTGCGTCTCTCAACTTTCTCTTCCCAATATCCCACAGATTCTCTATGGGGTTCAGGTCAGGAGAGTTGGCAGGCCAATTGAGCACAGTAATACCATGGTCAGTAAACCATTTACCAGTGGTTTTGGCACTGTGAGCAGGTGCCAGGTCGTGCTGAAAAATGAAATCTTCATCTCCATAAAGCTTTTCAGCAGATGGAAGCATGAAGTGCTCCAAAATCTCCTTATAGCTAGCTGCATTGACCCTGCCCTTGATAAAACACAGTGGACCAACACCAGCAGCTGACGTGGCACCCCAGACCATCACTGACTGTGTTTACTTGACACTGGACTTCAGGCATTTTGGCATTTCCCTCTCCCCAGTCTTCCTCCAGACTCTGGAACCTTGATTTCCGAATGACATGCAAAATTAGCTTTCATCCGAAAAAAGTACTTTGGACCACTGAGCAACAGTCCAGTGCTGCTTCTCTGTAGCCCAGGTCAGGCGCTTCTGCCGCTGTTTCTGGTTCAAAAGTGGCTTGACCTGGGGAATGCGGCACCTGTAGCCATTTCCTGCACACGCCTGTACACGGTGGCTCTGGATGGATGTTTCTACTCCAGACTCAGTCCACTGCTTCCGCAGGTCCCCCAAGGTCTGGAATCGGTCCTTCTCCACAATCTTCCTCAGGGTCCGGTCACCTCTTCTCGTTGTGCAGCGTTTTCTGCCACACTTTTTCCTTCCCACAGACTTCCCACTGAGGTGCCTTGATACAGCACTCTGGGAACAGCCTATTCGTTCAGAAATTTCTTTCTGTGTCTTACCCTCTTGCTTGAGGGTGTCAATGATGGCCTTCTGGACAGCAGTCTGGTCGGCAGTCTTACCAATGATTGCGGTTTTGAGTAATGAACCAGGCTAGGAGTTTTTAAAAGCCTCAGGAATCTTTTGCAGATGTTTAGAGTTAATTAGTTGATTTAGATGATTAGGTTAATAGCTCATTTAGAGAACCTTTTCATGATATGCAAATTTTTTTAGATAGGAATTTTGGGTTTTCATGAGCTGTATGCCAAAATCATCAATATTAAAACAATAAAAGGCTTGAACTACTTCAGTTGTGTGTAATGAATCTAAAATATATGAAAGTCTAATGTTTATCAGTACATTACAGAAAATAATGAACTTTATCACAATATGCTAATTTTTTTAGAATGACCTGTAGAACATGCTGCGATTTTCACACAATGCACAAGTGATGCATGAAAAACATCGTTCATGTACGCAGCCACATTGAAATGAATGGGTCCGGATTCAGTGCGGGTGCAATGCGTTCACCTCACGCATTGCACCCGCATAGAATATTCGCCCGTGTGAAAGGTGCCTTAGGCTGGGTTCACACGGGCGAGATTTCCGCGCGGGTGCAATGCGTGAGTGGAAACGCATTGCACCCACACTGAATCCAGACCCATTCACTTCTATGGGGCTATGCACATGAGCCGTGATTTTCACGCATCACTTGTGCGTTGCGTGAAAATCGCTGCATGCTCTATATTGTGCGTTTATAACGCAACGCAGGCCCCATAGAAGTAAATGGGGCTGCGTGAAAATCGCAAGCATCCGCAAGCAAGTGCGGATGCGGTGCGATTTTCACACATGGTTGCTAAGATGACAGTCTATTCACTGTATTATTTTCCCTTATAACATGGTTATAAGGGAAAATAATAGCATTCTTTAATTACAGAATGCTTAGTAGAAGGTCAATTGAGGGTTAAAAAATAAAAATAATTAACTCACCTCCTCCTCTTGATTGTGTAGCTGACGATCTCTTCTTACTTCTTTAATCATGAGCTGCCGGCTAAAGGACCTGTGGTGACGTCACATAACATGGTGATGGACCATGTGATTGGACCATGTGATGAGCTCAGTAATGTCACCACAGGTCCTTTGACAGGTCCTGAAGAAAGAACAGGAGACCAGCAGCTATGTGATCAATTGGAAGAGGTGAGTTAATTTTTAATATTTTTTTTTAACCCTCAATTGACCTTCTACTATTAAAGAATGCTATTATTTTCCCTTATAACCATGTTATAAAGGAAAATAATTACATCTACACAACCTTGAACCCAAACCTGAACTTCAGTGAAAAGTTCGGGTCTGGGTACCACATTCAGTTTTTTATTATGCGCGTGCAAAACGCATTGCACCCGGCGATAAAAACTGAACAACGGAACGCATTCGCAGTCAAAACTGACTGCAATTGGGTACCTACTCGCGTGGGTTTGCCGCAATGCACCCGGGACGCATCCTGAGTAGGGATGAGCGAACCCGAACTGTATAGTTCGGGTTCGTACCGAATTTTGGGGTGTCCGTGACACGGACCCGAACCCGGACATTTTCGTAAAAGTCCGGGTTCGGGTTCGGTGTTCGTCGCTTTCTTCGCGCTTTTGTGACGCTTTCTTGGCGCTTTTTGAAAGGCTGCAAAGCAGCCAATCAACAAGCGTCATACTACTTGCCCCAAGAGGCCATCACAGCCATGCCTACTATTGGCATGGCTGTGATTGGCCAGAGCACCATGTGACCCAGCCTCTATTTAAGCTGGAGTCACATAGCGCCGCCCGTCACTCTGCTCTGATTAGCGTAGGGAGAGGTTGCGGCTGCGACAGTAGGGCGAGATTAGGCAGATTAACTCCTCCAAAGGACTTGATTAACTGATCGATCTGCAGCTGTGGATCATTGAGCTGCTGATCCTCAATTGCTCACTGTTTTTAGGCTGCACAGACCGTTTGTCAGTCTCATTTTTCTGGGGTGATCGGCGGCCATTTTGTGTCTTGTGGTGCGCCAGCACAAGCTGCGACCAAGTGCATTTAACCCTCAATGGTGTGGTTGTTTTTTGGCTAAAGCCTACATCAGGGTGAAGCTGTGACACCAAGTGCATTTAACCAGCAATAGTCTGTTCATTTTTTGGCCATATACAAAATCAGGGGCAAGCTGCGCCTGTCACCAAGTGCATTTAACCCTCAATGGTGTGGTTGTTTTTTGGCTAAAGCCTACATCAGGGTGAAGCTGTCACACCAAGTGCATTTAACCAGCAATAGTCTGTTCATTTTTTGGCCATATACAAAATCAGGGGCAAGCTGCGCCTGTCACCAAGTGCATTTAACCCTCAATGGTGTGGTTGTTTTTTGGCTAAAGCCTACATCAGGGTGAAGCTGTCACACCAAGTGCATTTAACCAGCAATAGTCTGTTCATTTTTTGGCCATATACAAAATCAGGGGCAAGCTGCGCCTGTCACCAAGTGCATTTAACCCTCAATGGTGTGGTTGTTTTTTGGCTAAAGCCTACATCAGGGTGAAGCTGTCACACCAAGTGCATTTAACCAGCAATAGTCTGTTCATTTTTTGGCCATATCCCAGTCTAATTCTGTCACTAAATCCATACCGGTCACCCAGCGCCTAAATACTAGGCCTCAAATTTATATCCAGCTAAATCTGTCCCTAGTGCTGTAGCTGGGCGAGTTATTTAGTGTCCGTTCAAGCACATTTCTTGTTCTGGGTTGAAATACAATTCCCAATTTAGCAATTTCATAATTTAGTGGTTCCTGCTATATCAGAGCTCTTTGAAATCTATCCCAAAAAGGGTATATAATATTGAAGGTGCACATAGGGTCATTCAGAGTAACTTCACACACACCCGCTACTGTGTATTTCCAAGTCTAATTCTGTCACTAAATCCATACCGGTGACCCAGCGCCTAAATACTAGGCCTCAAATTTAATTCCCTCTAAATCTCTCGTTACCCACCGCTGTACTGTTGTTGCTGGGCAAGATATTTAGTGTCCGTCAAAGCACATTTTTTGTTCTGGGTTGAAGTACAATTCCCAATTTAGCAATTTCATAATTTAGTGGTTTCTGCTATATCAGAGCTATTTGAAATCTATCCCAAAAAGGGTATATAATATTGAAGGTGCACATAGGGTCATTCAGAATAACTTCACACACACCCGCTACTGTGTATTTCCAAGTCTAATTCTGTCACTAAACCCATACCTGTCACCCAGCGCCTAAATACTAGGCCTCAAATTTAAATCCCTCTAAATCTCTCGTTACCGTTGTCCTGTTGTAGCTGGGAAAGTTATTTAGTGCCCGTCAAAGCACATTTTTTGTTCTGGGTTGAAGTACAATTCCCAATTTAGCAATTTCATAATTTAGTGGTTCCTGCTATATCAGAGCTATTTGAAATCTATCCCAAAAAGGGTATATAATATTGAAGGTGCACATAGGGTCATTCAGAATAACTTCACACACACCCGCTACTGTGTATTTCCAAGTCTAATTCTGTCACTAAATCCATACCGGTGACCCAGCGCCTAAATACTAGGCCTCAAATTTAATTCCCTCTAAATCTCTCGTTACCCACCGCTGTACTGTTGTTGCTGGGCAAGATATTTAGTGTCCGTCAAAGCACATTTTTTGTTCTGGGTTGAAGTACAATTCCCAATTTAGCAATTTCATAATTTAGTGGTTTCTGCTATATCAGAGCTATTTGAAATCTATCCCTAAAAGGGTATATAATATTGAAGGTGCACATAGGGTCATTCAGAATAACTTCACACACACCCGCTACTGTGTATTTCCAAGTCTAATTCTGTCACTAAACCCATACCTGTCACCCAGCGCCTAAATACTAGGCCTCAAATTTATATCCAGCTAAATCTGTCCCTAGTGCTGTAGCTGGGCGAGTTATTTAGTGTCCGTTCAAGCACATTTCTTGTTCTGGGTTGAAATACAATTCCCAATTTAGCAATTTCATAATTTAGTGGTTCCTGCTATATCAGAGCTCTTTGAAATCTATCCCAAAAAGGGTATATAATATTGAAGGTGCACATAGGGTCATTCAGAGTAACTTCACACACACCCGCTACTGTGTATTTCCAAGTCTAATTCTGTCACTAAATCCATACCGGTGACCCAGCGCCTAAATACTAGGCCTCAAATTTAATTCCCTCTAAATCTCTCGTTACCCACCGCTGTACTGTTGTTGCTGGGCAAGATATTTAGTGTCCGTCAAAGCACATTTTTTGTTCTGGGTTGAAGTACAATTCCCAATTTAGCAATTTCATAATTTAGTGGTTTCTGCTATATCAGAGCTATTTGAAATCTATCCCAAAAAGGGTATATAATATTGAAGGTGCACATAGGGTCATTCAGAATAACTTCACACACACCCGCTACTGTGTATTTCCAAGTCTAATTCTGTCACTAAACCCATACCTGTCACCCAGCGCCTAAATACTAGGCCTCAAATTTAAATCCCTCTAAATCTCTCGTTACCGTTGTCCTGTTGTAGCTGGGAAAGTTATTTAGTGCCCGTCAAAGCACATTTTTTGTTCTGGGTTGAAGTACAATTCCCAATTTAGCAATTTCATAATTTAGTGGTTCCTGCTATATCAGAGCTATTTGAAATCTATCCCAAAAAGGGTATATAATATTGAAGGTGCACATAGGGTCATTCAGAATAACTTCACACACACCCGCTACTGTGTATTTCCAAGTCTAATTCTGTCACTAAATCCATACCGGTGACCCAGCGCCTAAATACTAGGCCTCAAATTTAATTCCCTCTAAATCTCTCGTTACCCACCGCTGTACTGTTGTTGCTGGGCAAGATATTTAGTGTCCGTCAAAGCACATTTTTTGTTCTGGGTTGAAGTACAATTCCCAATTTAGCAATTTCATAATTTAGTGGTTTCTGCTATATCAGAGCTATTTGAAATCTATCCCTAAAAGGGTATATAATATTGAAGGTGCACATAGGGTCATTCAGAATAACTTCACACACACCCGCTACTGTGTATTTCCAAGTCTAATTCTGTCACTAAACCCATACCTGTCACCCAGCGCCTAAATACTAGGCCTCAAATTTAAATCCCTCTAAATCTCTCGTTACCGTTGTCCTGTTGTAGCTGGGAAAGTTATTTAGTGCCCGTCAAAGCACATTTTTTGTTCTGGGTTGAAGTACAATTCCCAATTTAGCAATTTCATAATTTAGTGGTTCCTGCTATATCAGAGCTATTTGAAATCTATCCCAAAAAGGGTATATAATATTGAAGGTGCACATAGGGTCATTCAGAATAACTTCACACACACCCGCTACTGTGTATTTCCAAGTCTAATTCTGTCACTAAATCCATACCGGTGACCCAGCGCCTAAATACTAGGCCTCAAATTTAATTCCCTCTAAATCTCTCGTTACCCACCGCTGTACTGTTGTTGCTGGGCAAGATATTTAGTGTCCGTCAAAGCACATTTTTTGTTCTGGGTTGAAGTACAATTCCCAATTTAGCAATTTCATAATTTAGTGGTTTCCTGCTATATCAGAGCTATTTGAAATCTATCCCAAAAAGGGTATATAATATTGAAGGTGCACATAGGGTCATTCAGAATAACTTCACACACACCCGCTACTGTGTATTTCCAAGTCTAATTCTGTCACTAAATCCATACCGGTGACCCAGCGCCTAAATACTAGGCCTCAAATTTAATTCCCTCTAAATCTCTCGTTACCCACCGTGTACTGTTGTTGCTGGGCAAGATATTTAGTGTCCGTCAAAGCACATTTTTTGTTCTGGGTTGAAGTACAATTCCCAATTTAGCAATTTCATAATTTAGTGGTTCCTGCTATATCAGAGCTATTTGAAATCTATCCCAAAAAGGGTATATAATATTGAAGGTGCACATTAGGGTCATTCAGAATAACTTCACACACACACGCTTCTGTGCATTTCCAAGTCTAATTCTGTCACTAAATCCATACCGGTGACCCAGCGCCTAAATACTAGGCCTCAAATTTAATTCCCTCTAAATCTCTCGTTACCCACCGCTGTACTGTTGTTGCTGGGCAAGATATTTAGTGTCCGTCAAAGCACATTTTTTGTTCTGGGTTGAAGTACAATTCCCAATTTAGCAATTTCATAATTTAGTGGTTTCTGCTATATCAGAGCTATTTGAAATCTATCCCTAAAAGGGTATATAATATTGAAGGTGCACATAGGGTCATTCAGAATAACTTCACACACACCCGCTACTGTGTATTTCCAAGTCTAATTCTGTCACTAAATCCATACCGGTGACCCAGCGCCTAAATACTAGGCCTCAAATTTAATTCCCTCTAAATCTCTCGTTACCCACCGTTGTACTGTTGTTGCTGGGCAAGATATTTAGTGTCCGTCAAAGCACATTTTTTGTTCTGGGTTGAAGTACAATTCCCAATTTAGCAATTTCATAATTTAGTGGTTTCTGCTATATCAGAGCTATTTGAAATCTATCCCTAAAAGGGTATATAATATTCAAGGTGCACATTGGGTCATTCAGAATAACTTCACACACACACGCTTCTGTGCATTTCCAAGTCTAATTCTGTCACTAAATCCATACCGGTCACCCAGCGCCTAAATACTAGGCCTCAAATTTATATCCCGCTGAATTTGAATACAATACATTGGGCCAAATAATATATTTGTTGTTGTGGTGAACCATAACAATGAGAAAAACATCTAGTAAGGGACGCGGACGTGGACATGGTCGTGGTGGTGTTAGTGGACCCTCTGGTGCTGGGAGAGGACGTGGCCGTTCTGCCACATCCACACGTCCTAGTGTACCAACTACCTCAGGTCCCAGTAGCCGCCAGAATTTACAGCGATATATGGTGGGGCCCAATGCCGTTCTAAGGATGGTAAGGCCTGAGCAGGTACAGGCATTAGTCAATTGGGTGGCCGACAGTGGATCCAGCACGTTCACATTATCTCCCACCCAGTCTTCTGCAGAAAGCGCACAGATGGCGCCTGAAAACCAACCCCATCAGTCTGTCACATCACCCCCATGCATACCAGGGAAACTGTCTCAGCCTCAAGTTATGCAGCAGTCTCTTATGCTGTTTGAAGACTCCGCTGGCAGGGTTTCCCAAGGGCATCCACCTAGCCCTTCCCCAGCGGTGAAAGACATAGAATGCACTGACGCACAACCACTTATGTTTCCTGATGATGAGGACATGGGAATACCACCTCAGCATGTCTCTGATGATGACGAAACACAGGTGCCAACTGCTGCGTCTTTCTGCAGTGTGCAGACTGAACAGGAGGTCAGGGATCAAGACTGGGTGGAAGACGATGCAGGGGACGATGAGGTCCTAGACCCCACATGGAATGAAGGTCGTGCCACTGACTTTCACAGTTCGGAGGAAGAGGCAGTGGTGAGACCGAGCCAACAGCGTAGCAAAAGAGGGAGCAGTGGGCAAAAGCAGAACACCCGCCGCCAAGAGACTCCGCCTGCTACTGACCGCCGCCATCTGGGACCGAGCACCCCAAAGGCAGCTTCAAGGAGTTCCCTGGCATGGCACTTCTTCAAACAATGTGCTGACGACAAGACCCGAGTGGTTTGCACGCTGTGCCATCAGAGCCTGAAGCGAGGCATTAACGTTCTGAACCTGAGCACAACCTGCATGACCAGGCACCTGCATGCAAAGCATGAACTGCAGTGGAGTAAACACCTTAAAACCAAGGAAGTCACTCAGGCTCCCCCTGCTACCTCTTCTGCTGCTGCCGCCTCGGCCTATTCTGCTGCTGCCGCCTCGGCCTCTTCCTCCGCCTCTGGAGGAACGTTGGCACCTGCCGCCCAGCAAACAGGGGATGTACCACCAACACCACCACCACCACCTCCGTCACCAAGCGTCTCAACCATGTCACACGCCAGCGTTCAGCTCTCCATCTCACAAACATTTGATAGAAAGCGTAAATTCCCACCTAGCCACCCTCGATCCCTGGCCCTGAATGCCAGCATTTCTAAACTACTGGCCTATGAAATGCTGTCATTTAGGCTGGTGGACACAGACAGCTTCAAACAGCTCATGTCGCTTGCTGTCCCACAGTATGTTGTTCCCAGCCGGCACTACTTCTCCAAGAGAGCCGTGCCTTCCCTGCACAACCAAGTATCCGATAAAATCAAGTGTGCACTGCGCAACGCCATCTGTAGCAAGGTCCACCTAACCACAGATACGTGGACCAGTAAGCACGGCCAGGGACGCTATATCTCCCTAACTGCACACTGGGTAAATGTAGTGGCAGCTGGGCCCCAGGCGGAGAGCTGTTTGGCGCACGTCCTTCCGCCGCCAAGGATCGCAGGGCAACATTCTTTGCCTCCTGTTGCCACCTCCTCCTTCTCGGCTTCCTCCTCCTCTTCTTCCACCTGCTCATCCAGTCAGCCACACACCTTCACCACCAACTTCAGCACAGCCCGGGGTAAACGTCAGCAGGCCATTCTGAAACTCATATGTTTGGGGGACAGGCCCCACACCGCACAGGAGTTGTGGCGGGGTATAGAACAACAGACCGACGAGTGGTTGCTGCCGGTGAGCCTCAAGCCCGGCCTGGTGGTGTGTGATAATGGGCGAAATCTCGTTGCAGCTCTGGGACTAGCCAATTTGACGCACATCCCTTGCTTGGCGCATGTGCTGAATTTGGTGGTGCAGAAGTTCATTCACAACTACCCCGACATGTCAGAGCTGCTGCATAAAGTGCGGGCCGTCTGTTCGCGCTTCCGGCGTTCACATCCTGCTGCTGCTCGCCTGTCTGCGCTACAGCGTAACTTCGGCCTTCCCGCTCACCGCCTCATATGCGACGTGCCCACCAGGTGGAACTCCACCTTGCACATGCTGGACAGACTGTGCGAGCAGCAGCAGGCCATAGTGGAGTTTCAGCTGCAGCACGCACGGGTCAGTCGCACTACAGAACAGCACCACTTCACCACCAATGACTGGGCCTCCATGCGAGACCTGTGTGCCCTGTTGCGCTGTTTCGAGTACTCCACCAACATGGCCAGTGGCGATGACACCGTTATCAGCGTTACAATACCACTTCTATGTCTCCTTGAGAAAACACTTAGGGCGATGATGGAAGAGGAGGTGGCCCAGGAGGAGGAGGAGGAGGAGGAGGAAGAGGGGTCATTTTTAGCACTTTCAGGCCAGTCTCTTCGAAGTGACTCAGAGGGAGGTTTTTGGCAACAGCAGAGGCCAGGTACAAATGTGGCCAGCCAGGGCCCACTACTGGAGGACGAGGAGGACGAGGATGAGGAGGAGGTGGAGGAGGATGAGGATGAAGCATGGTCACAGCGGGGTGGCACCCAACGCAGCTCGGGTCCATCACTGGTGCGTGGCTGGGGGGAAAGGCAGGACGATGACGATACGCCTCCCACAGAGGACAGCTTGTCCTTATCCCTGGGCAGCCTGGCACACATGAGCGACTACATGCTGCAGTGCCTGCGCAACGACAGCAGAGTTGCCCACATTTTAACCTGTGCGGACTACTGGGTTGCCACCCTGCTGGATCCACGCTACAAAGACAATGTGCCCACCTTACTTCCTGCACTGGAGCGTGATAGGAAGATGCGCGAGTACAAGCGCACGTTGGTAGACACGCTACTGAGAGCATTCCCAAATGTCACAGGGGAACAAGTGGAAGCCCAAGGCCAAGGCAGAGGAGGAGCAAGAGGTCGCCAAGGCAGCTGTGTCACGGCCAGCTCCTCTGAGGGCAGGGTTAGCATGGCAGAGATGTGGAAAACTTTTGTCAACACGCCACAGCTAACTGCACCACCACCTGATACGCAACGTGTTAGCAGGAGGCAACATTTCACTAACATGGTGGAACAGTACGTGTGCACACCCCTCCACGTACTGACTGATGGTTCGGCCCCATTCAACTTCTGGGTCTCTAAATTGTCCACGTGGCCAGAGCTAGCCTTTTATGCCTTGGAGGTGCTGGCCTGCCCGGCAGCCAGCGTTTTGTCTGAACGTGTATTCAGCACGGCAGGGGGCGTCATTACAGACAAACGCAGCCGCCTGTCTACAGCCAATGTGGACAAGCTGACGTTCATAAAAATGAACCAGGCATGGATCCCACAGGACCTGTCCGTCCCTTGTCCAGATTAGACATTAACTACCTCCCCATAACCATATATTATTGGACTCCAGGGCACTTCCTCATTCAATCCTATTTTTATTTTCATTTTACCATTATATTGCGAGGCTACCCAAAGTTGAATGAACCTCTCCTCTGCCTGTGTGCTAGGCCTAAATATATGCCAATGGACTGTTGCAGTGGTGGGTGACGTGAAGCCTCATTCTCTGCTATGACATGCAGACTGATTCTCTGCTGACATGAAGCCAGATCCTCTGTTACGGGAGCTCTCTCCTCTGCCTGGGTGCTGGGCCTAAATTTATGACAATTGACTGTTGCAGTGGTGGGTGACGTGAAGCCTGATTCTCTGCTATGATATGAAGACTGATTCTCTGCTGACATGAAGCCAGATTGTCTGTTACGGGACCTTTCTCCTCTGCCTGGGTTCTGGGCCTAAATTTATGAAAATTGACTGTTGCAGTGGTGGGTGACGTGAAGCCTGATTCTCTGCTATGATATGAAGACTGATTCTCTGCTGACATGAAGCCAGATTGTCTGTTACGGGACCTTTCTCCTCTGCCTGGGTTCTGGGCCTAAATTTATGAAAATTGACTCTTACAGTGGTGGGTGACGTGAAGCCTGATTCTCTGCTATGATATGAAGACTGATTCTCTGCTGACATGAAGCCAGATTCTCTGTTACGGGACCTCTCTCCTCTGCCTGGGTGCTGGGCCTAAATTTATGACAATGGACTGTTGCAGTGGTGGCTGACGTGAAGCCTGATTCTCTGCTATGACATGCAGACTGATTCTCTGCTGTCATGAAGCCAGATTGTCTGTTACGGGACCTCTCTGCTCTGCCTGTGTGCTAGGCCTAAATATATGCCAATGGACTGTTGCAGTGGTGGCTGACGTGAAGCCTCATTCTCTGCTATGACATGCAGACTGATTCTCTGCTGTCATGAAGCCAGATTGTCTGTTACGGGACCTCTCTGCTCTGCCTGTGTGCTAGGCCTAAATATATGCCAATGGACTGTTGCAGTGGTGGGTGACGTGAAGCCTCATTCTCTGCTATGACATGCAGACTGATTCTCTGCTGACATGAAGCCAGATTGTCTGTTACGGGACCTCTCTGCTCTGCCTGTGTGCTAGGCCTAAATATATGCCAATGGACTGTTGCAGTGGTGGGTGACGTGAAGCCTCATTCTCTGCTATGACATGCAGACTGATTCTCTGCTGACATGAAGCCAGATTGTCTGTTACGGGACCTCTCTGCTCTGCCTGTGTGCTAGGCCTAAATATATGCCAATGGACTGTTGCAGTGGTGGGTGACGTGAAGCCTCATTCTCTGCTATGACATGCAGACTGATTCTCTGCTGACATGAAGCCAGATTGTCTGTTACGGGACCTCTCTGCTCTGCCTGTGTGCTAGGCCTAAATATATGCCAATGGACTGTTGCAGTGGTGGGTGACGTGAAGCCTCATTCTCTGCTATGACATGCAGACTGATTCTCTGCTGACATGAAGCCAGATTGTCTGTTACGGGACCTCTCTGCTCTGCCTGTGTGCTAGGCCTAAATATATGCCAATGGACTGTTGCAGTGGTGGGTGACGTGAAGCCTCATTCTCTGCTATGACATGCAGACTGATTCTCTGCTGACATGAAGCCAGATCCTCTGTTACGGGAGCTCTCTCCTCTGCCTGGGTGCTGGGCCTAAATTTATGACAATTGACTGTTGCAGTGGTGGGTGACGTGAAGCCTGATTCTCTGCTATGATATGAAGACTGATTCTCTGCTGACATGAAGCCAGATTGTCTGTTACGGGACCTTTCTCCTCTGCCTGGGTTCTGGGCCTAAATTTATGAAAATTGACTCTTACAGTGGTGGGTGACGTGAAGCCTGATTCTCTGCTATGATATGAAGACTGATTCTCTGCTGACATGAAGCCAGATTCTCTGTTACGGGACCTCTCTCCTCTGCCTGGGTGCTGGGTAGTGTTGAGCGCGAATATTCGAAAAGCAAATTTTTTTCGCGAATATCGCAACTTCGCGATTTCGCGAATATTTCGAATATAGTGCTATATATTCGTAAAAACGAATATTCGTTTTTTGTTTCCCCCCCCCCCCCCACAAAATTACAGTACACATATAATTGATTGTTTCCCAAAGGTCCAACAGCTCAGATCTTACTCACATTGCCTAGAAAGTGATTGAGGCGCGAATCTTCGTAAGGCGATTTTATTAGCGCACATGCGAATATCGGCACGTCCCAGAACAGAGGCAAAGGGCTTTGCATTCATACATTAGTGAATTGAGTTGCGAATCTTCGTAAGGCGATTTTATTAGCGCACATGCGAATATCTACACTTGTCCCAGAACAGAGGCAAAGGGCTTTGCATTCATACATTAGTGATTGAATTGAGCTGCGAATCTTCGTAAGGCGATTTTATTAACGCAAATGCAAATATCTACACTTGTCCCCAGAACAGAGAGGCAAAGGCCTGTGCATTCATATAGTATAGCACCATATTCGCGAATACGTAGAACTTCGTAAAATTCGATTTACGAATATTCGTATTTTTTATTTTACTTTCCACCTTACAGATTACATTGATCTGTACTCTGTCAACTACTGTCATCACCCCCCACTGTATCTCGATTGATTCCCAAAAGTCTCACATTCCCTAGAAAGTGATTGAGGTGCGAATCTTCGTAAGGCGATTTTATTAGCGCACATGCGAATATCTACACTTGTCCCAGAACAGAGGCAAAGGGCATTGCATTCATACATTAGTGATTGAATTGAGTTGCGAATCTTCGTAAGGCGATTTCATTAGCGCACATGTGAATTTTGCATAGCATATGTATTATGCGATAATTCGAATTATCGCATATGCGAAATAATAACGAATTTGAATAATCGCGAATATTTTACGAATATTCTTTCGAATATTCACAAAATTTCGCGAATTCGAATATGGGACATGCCGCTCAACACTAGTGCTGGGCCTAAATTTATGACAATGGACTGTTGCAGTGGTGGGTGACGTGAAGCCTGATTCTCTGCTATGACATGCAGACTGATTCTCTGCTGACATGAAGCCAGATTGTCTGTTACGGGACCTCTCTCCTCTGCCTGGGTGCTGGGCCTAAATATATGCCAATGGACTGTTGCAGTGGTGGCTGACGTGAAGCCTCATTCTCTGCTATGACATGCAGACTAATTCTCTGCTGACATGAAGACAGATTCTCTGTTACGGGACCTCTCTCCTCTGCCTGGGTGCCGGGGCCTAAATATCTGAGAATGGACTGTTCCAGTGGTGGCTGACGTGAAGCCTCATTCTCTGCTATGACATGCAGACTAATTCTCTGCTGACATGAAGACAGATTCTCTGTTACGGGACCTCCCTCCTCTGCCTGGGTGCTGGGCCTAAATATATGCCAATGGACTGTTGCAGTGGTGGCTGACGTGAAGCCTCATTCTCTGCTATGACATGCAGACTAATTCTCTGCTGACATGAAGACAGATTCTCTGTTACGGGACCTCCCTCCTCTGCCTGGGTGCTGGGCCTAAATATATGCCAATGGACTGTTGCAGTGGTGGCTGACGTGAAGCCTCATTCTCTGCTATGACATGCAGACTGATTCTCTGCTGACATGAAGCCAGATTCTCTGTTACGGGACCTCTCTCCTCTGCCTGTGTGTGTGCTGGGCCTAAATATATGCCAATGGACTGTTGCAGTGGTGGCTGACGTGAAGCCTCATTCTCTGCTATGACATGCAGACTGATTCTCTGCTGACATGAAGCCAGATTCTCTGTTACGGGACCTCTCTCCTCTGCCTGTGTGTGTGCTGGGCCTAAATATATGCCAATGGACTGTTGCAGTGGTGGCTGACGTGAAGCCTCATTCTCTGCTATGACATGCAGACTAATTCTCTGCTGACATGAAGACAGATTCTCTGTTACGGGACCTCCCTCCTCTGCCTGGGTGCTGGGCCTAAATATATGCCAATGGACTGTTGCAGTGGTGGCTGACGTGAAGCCTCATTCTCTGCTATGACATGCAGACTGATTCTCTGCTGACATGAAGCCAGATTCTCTGTTACGGGACCTCTCTCCTCTGCCTGTGTGTGTGCTGGGCCTAAATATATGCCAATGGACTGTTGCAGTGGTGGCTGACGTGAAGCCTCATTCTCTGCTATGACATGCAGACTGATTCTCTGCTGACATGAAGCCAGATTCTCTGTTACGGGACCTCTCTCCTCTGCCTGTGTGTGTGCTGGGCCTAAATATATGCCAATGGACTGTTGCAGTGGTGGCTGACGTGAAGCCTCATTCTCTGCTATGACATGCAGACTAATTCTCTGCTGACATGAAGACAGATTCTCTGTTACGGGACCTCCCTCCTCTGCCTGGGTGCTGGGCCTAAATATATGCCAATGGACTGTTGCAGTGGTGGCTGACGTGAAGCCTCATTCTCTGCTATGACATGCAGACTAATTCTCTGCTGACATGAAGACAGATTCTCTGTTACGGGACCTCTCTCCTCTGCCTGGGTGCCGGGGCCTAAATATCTGAGAATGGACTGTTCCAGTGGTGGGTGACGGGAAGCCAGATTCTCTGCTATGGAACCTCTCTCCAATTGATTTTGGTTAATTTTTATTTATTTAATTTTTATTTTAATTCATTTCCCTATCCACATTTGTTTGCAGGGGATTTACCTACATGTTGCTGCCTTTTGCAGCCCTCTAGCTCTTTCCTGGGCTGTTTTACAGCCTTTTTAGTGCCGAAAAGTTCGGGTCCCCATTGACTTCAATGGGGTTCGGGTTCGGGACGAAGTTCGGATCGGGTTCGGATCCCGAACCCGAACATTTCCGGGATGTTCGGCCGAACTTCTCGAACCCGAACATCCAGGTGTTCGCTCAACTCTAATCCTGAGCCAAAACGTGAGGCCCGTGTGAACCCAGCCTGCATATATACAGGGAGTGCAGAATTATTAGGCAAGTTGTATTTTTGAGGATTAATTTTATTATTGAAAAACAACCATGTTCTCAATGAACCCAAAAAACATTCACAAATATACATTTCTGACATTCAAAAACAAAACAAAAACAAATCAATGACCAATATAGCCACCTTTCTTTGCAAGGACACTCAAAAGCCTGCCATCCATGGATTCTGTCAGTGTTTTGATCTGTTCACCATCAACATTGCGTGCAGCAGCAACCACAGCCTCCCAGACACTGTTCAGAGAGGTGTACTGTTTTCCCTCCTTGTAAATCTCACATTTGATGATGGACCACAGGTTCTCAATGGGGTTCAGATCAGGTGAACAAGGAGGCCATGTCATTAGATTTTCTTCTTTTATACCCTTTCTTGCCAGCCACGTTGTGGAGTACTTGGACGCGTGTGATGGAGCATTGTCCTGCATGAAAATCATGTTTTTCTTACCTTGCAGACTTCTTCCTGTACCACTGCTTGAAGAAGGTGTCTTCCAGAAACTGGCAGTAGGACTGGGAGTTGAGCTTGACTCCATCCTCAACCCAAAAAGGCCCCACAAGCTCATCTTTGATGATACCAGCCCAAACCAGTACTCCACCTCCACCTTGCTGGCGTTTGAGTCGGACTGGAGCTCTCTGCCCTTTACCAATCCAGCCATCTGGCCCATCAAGACTCACTCTCATTTCATCAGTCCATAAAACCTTTGAAAAATCAGTCTTGAGATATTTCTTGGCCCAGTCTTGACGTTTCAGCTTGTGTGTCTTGTTCAGTGGTGGTCGTCTTTCAGCCTTTCTTACCTTGGCCATGTCTCTGAGTATTGCACACCTTGTGCTTTTGGGCACTCCAGTGATGTTGCAGCTCTGAAATATGGCCAAACTGGTGGCAAGTGGCATCTTGGCAGCTGCACGCTTGACTTTTCTCAGTTCATGGGCAGTTATTTTGCGCCTTGGTTTTTCCACATGCTTCTTGCGACCCTGTTGACTATTTTGAATGAAACGCTTGATTGTTTGATGATTACGCTTCAGAAGCTTTGCAATTTTAAGAGTGCTGCATCCCTCTGCAAGATATCTCCCTATTTTTGACTTTTCTGAGCCTGTCAAGTCCTTCTGACCCATTTTGCCAAAGGAAAGGAAGTTGCCTAATAATTATGCACACCTGATATAGGGTGTTGATGTCATTAGACCACACCCCTTCTCATTACAGAGATGCACATCACCTAATATGCTTAATTGGTAGTAGGCTTTCGAGCCTATACAGCTTGGAGTAAGACAACATGCATAAAGAGGATGATGTGGTCAAAATACTCATTTGCCTAATAATTCTGCACGTAGTGTATTTGTCTTTTTTTACTGAAATATGCCCCAATATGCTTTCAACAGAAATAACTGCAACAGGGCAGTGAGTATATATGTTTCTTTTTTTACTGAAATTTGCCACTATTCGCTTTAACCAGAATTAACAGCAGAAATGCACAGAGAATATATTTTTCTTTTTTTTCTGTAATACGCCCCTATGCGCTTTCACTAGAAATAACTGCAACAGTGCAGTGCGTATATATTTTTCTTTTTTTTTCTGTAATACGCCCCTATATGAAAATAACTGCAACAGTGCAGTGTGTGTATATATTTTTTCTTGTTGTACTGTAATACACCCCTATACACTTTCAACAGAAATAACTGCAGAAGTAAAATGTGAATATATTTTTCTTGTCATACTGAATAAGATACTAAGATATAAGCCACTAAAGGCTTTTCAACATAACACTTACAGCCCAATAACAAATAGCTGGAACGACAGAGCTGTCTAATGGCTAATTGGATCCCCAAATAATCTTTCCCTGCACTTGTAAATCACTTTCCTATCAATGTCCCTAGCGCCTTCTGACGTCTCTCCCTGCACTAAGATGCTGGAAATGGTTCCTCCCTATCCTTTCTCTGATCTTATAAATCCTTTTTTAAATTTTTTTTTTTAAAAGCATAGAGATTTTTCCAATAGCTGTCCCTAGCGCCTTCACACATCTGTCCCTGCACTCTGAACGCTGGAAAATGGCAGAATCTAAAATGGCTGCCGTATTTATAGGGCTGTGACATCACAGGGCTGGCTGGCTGCCGATTGGCTGGGCGATCCCACCTTCCCAGAGTTCCTTGCCCCATGTCCTCAGTCCTCACACGTGTAGCTGCAATTTTAGGGAAATTGCGATTCGTTACCACGAAGCGCGAAGAAATTCGCATTTGTTGCAAATCGACGTTTTCCTGAAATTCGGATCAAATTGCACTTCGTCAGCTTCGATTCGCTCATCTCTAACCACAACACGAACCCACACATGAACTTCAAAATATGAAATTTGCTCACCCCTAGTTATAACATAAAGCAATACATGCAGGGTTAACCACTTCAGCCCCGCTAGGTGAAACCCCCTTCATGACCAGAGCACTTTTTACACTTCGGCACTACACTCCTTTTACCGTTTATCGCTCGGTCATGCAACTTACCACCCAAATGAATTTTACCTCCTTTTCTTCTCACTAATGGAGCTTTCATTTGGTGGTATTTTATTGCTGCTGACATTTTTACTTTTTTTGTTATTAATCAAAATGTAACGATTTTTTTGCAAAAAAATGTCATTTTTCACTTTCAGCTGTAAAATTTTGCATAAAACACGACATCCATATATAAATTTTTCGCCAAATTTATTGTTCTACATGTCTTTGATAAAAAAAAAATGTTTGGGCAAAAAAAAATGGTTTGGGTAAAAGTTATAGCATTTACAAACTATGGTACAAAAATGTGAATTTCCGCTTTTTGAAACAGCTCTGACTTTCTGAGCACCTGTCATGATTCCTGAGGTTCTACAATGCCCAAACAGTAGAAAACCCCCACAAATGACCCCATTTCGGAAAGTAGACACCCTAAGGTATTTGCTGATGGGCATAGTGAGTTCATAGAACTTTTTATTTTTTGTCACAAGTTAGCGGAAAATGATGATGATTTTATATATTTTTTTTTTTCTTACAAAGTCTCATATTCCACTAACTTGCGACAAAAAATAAAAAATTCTAGGAACTCACCATGCCCCTCACGGAATACCTTGGGGTGTCTTCTTTCCAAAATGGGGTCACTTGTGGCGTAGTTATACTGCCCTGGCAATTTAGGGGCCCAAATGTGTGAGAAGAACTTTGCAATCAAAATGTGTAAAAAATGACCGGTGAAATCCAAAAGGTGCACTTTGGAATATGTGCCCCTTTGCCCACCTTGGCAGCAAAAAAGTGTGACACATCTGGTATCGCCGTACTCAGGAGAAGTTGGGGAATGTGTTTTGGGGTGTCATTTTACATATACCCATGCTGGGTGAGAAAAATATCTTGGTCAAATGCCAACTTTGTATAAAAAAATGGGAAAAGTTGTCTTCTGCCAAGATATTTCTCTCATCCAGCATGGGTATATGTAAAATGACACCCCAAAACACATTCCCCAACTTCTCCTGAGTACGGCGATACCAGATGTGTCACACTTTTTTGCTGCCAAGGTGGGCAAAGGGGCACATATTCCAAAGTGCACCTTTTGGATTTCACCGGTCATTTTTTACACATTTTGATTGCAAAGTTCTTCTCACATATTTGGGCCCCTAAATTGCCAGGGCAGTATAACTACGCCACAAGTGACCCCATTTTGGCAAGAAGACACCCCAAGGTATTCCGTGAGGGGCATGGCGAGTTCCTAGAATTTTTTATTTTTTGTCACAAGTTAGCGGAAAATGATGATTTTTTTTTTCTCTTTTTTCCTTACAAAGTCTCATATTCCACTAACTTGCGACAAAAAATAAAAAATTCTAGGAACTCGCCATGCCCCTCACGGAATACCTTGGGGTGTCTTCTTTCCAAAATGGGGTCACTTGTGGCGTAGTTATACTGCCCTGGCAATTTAGGGGCCCAAATGTGTGAGAAGTACCTTGCAATCAAAATGTGTAAAAAATGGCCTGCAAAATCTGAAAGGTGCACTTTGGAATATGTGCCCCTTTGCCCACCTTGGAAGCAAAAAAGTGTGACACATCTGGTATCGCCGTACTCAGGAGAAGTTGGGGAATGTGTTTTGGGGTGTCATTTTACATATACCCATGCTGGGTGAGAGAAATATCTTGGCAAAAGACAACTTTTCCCATTTTTTTATACAAAGTTGGCATTTGACCAAGATATTTTTCTCACCCAGCATGGGTATATGTAAAATGACACCCCAAAACACATTCCCCAACTTCTCCTGAGTACGGCGATACCAGATGTGTGACACTTTTTTGCTGCCAAGGTGGACAAAGGGGCACATATTCCAAAGTGCACCTTTTGGATTTCACCGGTCATTTTTTACACATTTTGATTGCAAAGTTCTTCTCACACATTTGGGCCCCTAAATTGCCAGGGCAGTATAACTACGCCACAAGTGACCCCATTTTGGAAAGAAGACACCCCAAGGTATTCCGTGAGGGGCATGGCGAGTTCCTAGAATCTTTTATTTTTTGTCGCAAGTTAGTGGAATATGAGACTTTGTAAGGAAAAAAGAGAAGAAAAAAAAATCATCATTTTCCGCTAACTTGTGACAAAAAATAAAAAATTCTAGGAACTCGCCGTGCCCCTCACGGAATACCTTGGGGTGTCTTCTTTCCAAAATGGGGTCACTTGTGGCGTAGTTATACTGCCCTGGCAATTTAGGGGCCCAAATGTGTAAGAAGTACCTTGCAATCAAAATCTGTAAAAAATGGCCTGTGAAATCCGAAAGGTGCACTTTGGAATATGTGCCCCTTTGCCCACCTTGGCAGCAAAAAAGTGTGACACATCTGGTATCGCCGTACTCAGGAGAAGTTGGGGAATGTGTTTTGGGGTGTCATTTTACATATACCCATGCTGGATGAGAGAAATATCTTGGCAAAGACAACTTTTACCATTTTTTTATACAAAGTTGGCATTTGACCAAGATATTTTTCTCACCCAGCATGGGTATATGTAAAATGACACCCCAAAACACATTCCCCAACTTCTCCTGAGTACGGCGATACCAGATGTGTGACACATTTTTGCAGCCTAGATGCGCAAAGGGGCCCAAATTCCTTTTAGGAGGGCATTTTTAGACATTTGGATCCCAGACTTCTTCTCACACTTTCGGGCCCCTAAAAAGCCAGGGCAGTATAAATACCCCACATGTGACCCCACTTTGGAAAGAAGACACCCCAAGGTATTTAATGAGGGGCCTGGCGAGTTCCTAGAAATTTTTTATTTTTTGCATAAGTTAGCGGAAATTGATTTTTTTGTTTTTTTTCTCACAAAGTCTCACTTTCCGCTAACTTAGGACACAAATTTCAATCTTTCATGGACTCAATATGCCCCTCAGCGAATACCTTGGGGTGTCTTCTTTCCGAAATGGGGTCACATGTGGGGTATTTATACTGCCCTGGCTTTTTAGGGGCCCTAAAGCGTGAGAAGAAGTCTGGAATATAAATGTCTAAAAATGTTTACGCATTTGGATTCCGTGAGGGGTATGGTGAGTTCATGTGAGATTTTATTTTTTGACACAAGTTAGTAGAATATGAGACTTAGTAAGAAAAAACAAAAACAAAAACAAACAAAAAATTTCCGCTAACTTGTGCCAAAAAAAATGTCTGAATGGAGCCTTACAGGGGGGGGGGGGGGTGATCAATGACAGGGGGGTGATCAATGACAGGGGGGTGATCAATGACAGGGGGGTAATCACCCATATAGACTCCCGGATCACCCCCCTGTCATTGATCACCCCCCTGGTAAGGCTCCATTCAGACGTCCGTATAATTTTTACGGATCCATGGATCGGATCCGCAAAACACATGCGGACGTCTGAATGGAGCCTTACAGGGGGGTTATCAATGACAGGGGGTGATCAGGGTGATCAGGGTGATCACCCCCCTGTCACTGATCACCCCCCCTGTAAGGCTCCATTCAGACATCCGCATGATTTTTTACGGATCCATGGATACATGGATCGGATCCACAAAACACATGCGGACGTCTGAATGGAGCCTTACAGGGGGGTTATCAATGACAGGGGGTGATCAGGGTGATCAGGGTGATCACCCCCCTGTCACTGTTCACCCCCCCTGTAAGGCTCCATTCAGACATCCGCATGATTTTTTACGGATCCATGGATACATGGATCGGATCCACAAAACACATGCGGACGTCTGAATGGAGCCTTACAGGGGGGTTATCAATGACAGGGGGTGATCAGGGTGATCACCCCCCTGTCACTGATCACCCCTCCTGTAAGGCTCCATTCAGACATCCCCATGATTTTTTACGGATCCATGGATACATGGATCGGATCCACAAAACACATGCGGACGTCTGAATGGAGCCTTACAGGGGGGTTATCAATGACAGGGGGTGATCAGGGTGATCAGGGTGATCACCCCCCTGTCACTGATCACCCCCCCTGTAAGGCTCCATTCAGACATCCGCATGATTTTTTACGGATCCATGGATACATGGATCGGATCCACAAAACACATGCGGACGTCTGAATGGAGCCTTACAGGGGGGTTATCAATGACAGGGGGTGATCAGGGTGATCAGGGTGATCAACTCCCTGTCACTGATCACCCCCCCTGTAAGGCTCCATTCAGACATCCGCATGATTTTTTACGGATCCATGGATACATGGATCGGATCCACAAAACACCTGCGGACGTCTGAATGGAGCCTTACAGGGGGGTTATCAATGACAGGGGGTGATCAGGGTGATCAGGGTGATCACCCCCCTGTCACTGATCACCCCCCCTGTAAGGCTCCATTCAGACATCCGCATGATTTTTTACGGATCCATGGATACATGGATCGGATCCACAAAACACATGCGGACGTCTGAATGGAGCCTTACAGGGGGGTTATCAATGACAGGGGGTGATCAGGGTGATCACCCCCCTGTCACTGATCACCCCCCCTGTAAGGCTCCATTCAGACATCCGCATGATTTTTACGGATCCATGGATACATGGATCGGATCCACAAAACACATGCGGACGTCTGAATGGAGCCTTACAGGGGGGTTATCAATGACAGGGGGTGATCAGGGTGATCACCCCCCTGTCACTGATCACCCCCCCTGTAAGGCTCCATTCAGACATCCGCATGATTTTTTACGGATCCATGGATCGGATCCACAAAACACATGCGGACGTCTGAATGGAGCCTTACAGGGGGGTGATCAATGACAGGGGGGTGATCAGGGAGTGTATATGGGTGATCACCCGCCTGTCATTGATCACCCCCTGTAAGGCTCCATTCAGACGTCCGCATGTGTTTTGCGGATCCGATCCATGTATCCATGGATCCGTAAAAATCATGCGGACGTCTGAATGGAGCCTTACAGGGGGGTGATCAATGACAGGGGGGTGATCAATGACAGGGGGTGATCAGGGAGTGTATATGGGTGATCACCCTCCTGTCATTGATCACCCCCCTGTAAGGCTCCATTTAGACGTCCGTATGCGTTTTGCGGATCCGATCCATGTATCCGTGGATCTGTAAAAATCATACGGACGTCTGAACGGAGCCTGACAGGGGGGTGATCAATGACAGGGCGGTGATCAATGACAGGGGGGTGATCAGGGAGTTTATATGGGGTGATCATGGGTGATCAGGGGTTTATAAGGGGTTAATAAGTGACGGGGGGGGTATAGTGTAGTGTGGTGTTTGGTGCGACTGTACTGACCTACCTGAGTCCTCTGGTGGTCGATCCTAACAAAAGGGACCACCAGAGGACCAGGTAGGAGGTATATTAGACGCTGTTATGAAAACAGCGTCTAATATACCTGTTAGGGGTTAAAAAATTCGGATCTCCAGCCTGCCAGCGAGCGATCGCCGCTGGCAGGCTGGAGATCCACTCGCTTACCTTCCGTTCCTGTGAGAGCGCGCGCCTGTGTGCGCGCGTTCACAGGAAATCCCGGCCCTCGCGAGATGACGCATATATGCGTGACTCTGCGCAGGGCCGCCACCTCCGGACCGCACATCTGCGTTAGGCGGTCCGGAGGTGGTTAAAGAACTTCTGAAGTCCATCCCTCAGTGGGTCAGAGCTGTGTGTATAGAGGGACTACACACTTAGGCCTCCTGCACACGAACAAAATTGCTACCCGCAATGCACGAACACCGACCGTGGGGCAGCCGCAGCGGATTGCGGACCCATTCACTTAAATGGGTCCGCGATCCGCCCGTTCCGCAAAGAGATAGGACATGTTCTATCTTTTTGCGGAATGGAAGTATCGGACGAAACCCCACGGAAGCACTCCGTAGTGATTCCGTAGGGTTCTGTTCCATGCTTCCGTTCAACACCATTCCGCATCTCCGGATTTGCAGACCCATTGAAGTGAATGGGTCCGCATCCGTGATGCGGAATGCCCATGTAACGGCGCCCGTGTATTGCGGATCCGCAAATGCGGTCTGCAATACGGCAACGGGCAGCACACATTCGTGTGCAGGAGGCTTTAGGCTGGAGATTTTGATGTTAAAGTTTATCTGTGTAGATCTTCTTTGCAAGGAGACATGCCTAAAATAATCTAACATGCACTTTATAAATTATGCTTCTAATGTTTATAGCAGTCATGAAATCTGTCTAAAACTATTTTCAATGAATAAATAATAAAATAAAATTTCCCAGAAGTTATGAGTCTACTGGTCATAGCTCAGTTGGCTGAGATGAAAAATTAGTGAGAGTCTGTTGATACTGTATTTCTCAGCAGGTCACTTTGTAAATGATACTAGCACAGGAGGCAAACAAATTAAGGTTGCCATGGAAACTTGATTCCATAAAAAAGTTTTAAAAAAAGACTATGCTGCACCCTTGAAGATTTCTGCCATAAGAGAATCTTTATATTTTAGGCTTTGAAATCCAGTAGGAGTTTAAAGTGCAAAACCACTAAATTTACCCACAAACAATGCTTCTGACCCTGCGGACCTCATCAGTAGAGGCAGCAACATGTTTTTTTTCCTGAAGCAATGTCCACATTGTAACAAAGCCTGTTATCTTCATGTACAGCGGCGCTAAATGACTCCACAGAGAGCTGGAAAACATAATATTGCTTAAAAGAATTTTCTTTTTTAGCAAAATAGCTATTTAGTTATTTGGTACAGAGCTATAAGTTACCTTAAATACTGCTAAGGCTACTTTCACACTAGCGTTCGTCGGTCCGCTCGTGAGCTCCGTTTGAAGGGGCTCACGAGCGGACCCGAACGCAGCCGTCCAGCCCTGATGCAGTCTGAATGGAGCGGATCCGCTCAGACTGCATCAGTCTGGCGGCGTTCAGCCTCCGCTCCGCTCGCCTCCGCACGGACAGGCGGACAGCTGAACGCTGCTTGCAGCGTTCGGGTGTCCGCCTGGCCGTGCGGAGGCGTGCGGATCCGTCCAGACTTACAATGTAAGTCAATGGGGACGGATCCGTTTGAAGATGCCACAATATGGCTCAATCTTCAAGCGGATCCGTCCCCCATTGACTTTACATTGAAAGTCTGGACGGATCCGTACGAGGCTATTTTCACACTTAGCTTTTATATGCTAAAATAATGCAGACGGATCCGTTCTGAACGGAGCCTCCGTCTGCATTATTATGATCGGATCCGTTCAGAACGGATCTGATCGAACGCTAGTGTGAAAGTAGCCTAAAAGAGTGTTTTTATTGCTGTAGAAAGAAAACCAGTAAAACAAAGTTGCAGCTTAAATTGATTAAAAATGACCTCCTTAAGAAAACATGCTTTGTATGTATACAGCTCCTGTGCAGATATATGTGTTTCCGTGGTAACAGACTACAGTCATGTATTACTCCCATTCATATACCTCCTCTTCTTACTATCATACTGTTTGTACAGTACAAACACACACAACTGCGAAGAAGCTGGGCAATTCTCCAGGTTGCTAGTAGCAACACGACAGATTTGTTGACAGCTGTTAAAGGGGTTTTCCAAAAGTTTTTAACTGATGAGTAGTGACGAGTGAATTATAAAGAAAATAGTCTCGACTGCTTGTGCTTTGTGATTAATTACTTTGTCAAAAAGCACATTTCTTGGTAAGTAGTGGGTACAATGACAGGGAGCAGCCATTGTGTCGCTCCACGTCATTGTAACCCTCTGATGCCGCGTTCATACATGATCGCGTCATCTGATATAAATAACAGAGTGTAAAATAATAAATAAATCATACTTACCTCATCCATTTGCTCACGTCGGAGGGGGCGCCACCATCTGGCACAAAATCTTGCGCGACCTGTGACGTCATACGTGGGCCCTTGCGGGATTTCGTGCGAGATCTTTAAGCAGGTTGGTGGCGACAGGTCTGTCACAAGCAAATGGATGAGACAAGTATGATTTTTTTAGTTTTTTACGCTATTTCAGCTAAAATTGATTCGATACTATGAAGCACAAGGAAATTCGGCTTTGAGGCAAATCAAATGTATCTTGAAATTTGCTTAACACTACTGATCAGTGGCAGATTACAATAGGGACGTTCGGGTCGGCAGCCCCGGGCCCAGCACCGCTGGGGGGCCCAACGCTGACCCGAACGCCCACATACTGCGGCGGGGCACGGGAGCGCATAGCTCCCTGTCCCGTCGCCGATCACCGGCATTCACCGCATAGGCTCCAGGCCTTGTAGGCCTGAGGCCTATGCGGTAGTGAAATCCCGGCGCAGGCGTGCGTGATGACGTCATCGCGCGCCTGTGCCGGGACGCAGCACTGTGACGCGCCTTCCTCTGCGAGCAAGCGCCTGGCCCTGGACATAGGTGAGTATTTATCTTTTCATTTTTTGTTCATTTTTTATTTTTTTATTTCATGTGCCTACTTGGGGGGGACACACAGGAGGACATATTAGGGAAGATAAATCGATTACATGGGGGGGGGAATGTGGGGGCTGTATGGGGCCAAATTATTATGGGAGGGAATACTATGTGGGGGCAAATTACTAGATGGGGCAGTGTGGGGGCAAATTACTAGATGGGGCAGTGTGGGGGCAAATTACTAGATGGGGCAGTGTGGGGGAAAATTGATATGTGGGGGCAGTGTGGGGGCAATTATTATGAGGGAATACTATGTGGGGGCAAATTACTAGATGGGGCAGTGTGGGGGCTAATTATTATGGGAGAGACTACTATGTGGGGGCAAATTTCTATATGGGGGCAGTGTGGGGGAAACTATTGTGTGGGGAAAATTGCCATGTGGGGGCAGTGTGGGGTAATTTCTATGTGGGGGCAGTGTGGGGTAATTTCTATGTGGGGGCAGTGTGGGGTAATTTCTATGTGGGGGCAGTGTGGGGGAAACTATTGTGTGTGGGAAATTGCCATGTGGGGACAGTGTGGGGTAATTTCTATGTGGGGACAGTGTGGGGTAATTGCTATGGAAAAATTGCTATGTGGGGGCAAATTACTATGTGGGGGCAGTGTGGGGAAAACTATTGTGTGGGGGCAGTGTGGGGAAATTGATATGTGGGAACAGTGTGGGGAAATTGCTATGTGGGGGCAAATTACTATGTGGGGGCAGTGTGGTGGAAATTACTATGTGGGGGCAGTGTGGTGGAAATTACTATGTGGGGGCAGTGTGGGGCAAATTACTGTGTGGGGGCAAACTACTATATGGGGGCAGTTTGGGGGAAATTACTGTGTGGGGGGAAATTACTATGGGGGGATTACTATGTGGGGGCAGTGTGGTGGAAATTACTATATGGGGGTGTTGCTATTGGGGAGGCACTGTAGGGGCAATTCTATTATTTCTGGGGACACTATACAGGGATTATTGCCTGGAGCACAATAGAGGGTGGTATTATTACTGGGGGCACTCTAGGGGACATTATAGCTGCTGTAGACACTATAGGAACATTTGGGGTAATTTATCAAACTGGTGTAATGCAGAACTGGCTTAGTTGCCCATAGCAGCCAATCAGATTCCACCTTTCATATTTGACAGCTCTTTTGGAAATCCAGTTCTACTTTACACCAGTTTGATAAATTACCCCAATTATATCTACAGGGTCACTATTTTTTCAGCAGTATAGTTCCTGGGGCATTGGGGAGCACAACGGGCACAGTATTGGGGGTGGCAGGATGACACTGTGGGGACACCAGGATGAGGAGGTTGATGGAAAAATTGAGAAATCTATCGTGTCTGTGTTACAAACTGTAGAGACAAGATGCGGCTGAAAGAATTTGCCATGGTGGTCTGGGTCAAATGGAGGAGAAGAGGAAAGAGAAGATCTACATGACAGGATATGTCACTGGATGTAACAGGTATGTGGTGCTGTATTCTCCTCCATGTCTTTTTTATTACAATTATATGTATTTAAAATTTGACGACCAAATTCTTCAGTTTAGGAAGTTTTTTTTTTTGTCTGAAGATGTCATATGGCCTAAGAAGAGACTGTGGCGCCCATTAAGCACCGCAGCCTCTTCATACAAAAAAAAAAAAAACTAAACTAAAATAGAGGGGGGGGGGGGGCAAGTTGGGTAGACAGTCCCGGGCCTATCATGCACTTAATTCGCCCCTGCTACTGATGACCTATCAAGCTAAGCCATGTGACTGATGAATGTGATGTCACATGGCATAGGCAAAGCTACAAGAAGGCAGCAGCACTACTATGAGAGCCAGTGCCTTGTCAAACCATCTGATTGTGGTGGTCCTGGGTGTCAGACCCCCACTGATTAGATACTGATTACCTACCTAGAGGACATCATCAGTTAAAATATCTCAGAAATCCCCTTGAAAAGTGACTGCCATTATCACTAGGACATATCCTTGCCTGCTAGTCGGTGGGTGTCCGCCTACCCTTTCAAAGAAGAGAACAAAGGTCTGACTAAGGCCTTATTCACACAGTCAGCGATTTGATTAGTGATTTCCATTAGTAATTGTGAGCCAAAACCAGTTGAGGGTCAAAGACAAAGAATAGCTGCAAATCTTTCCATTATATCTTATCTCTGAGTAGGTTCCATTTCTGGTTTTGGCTCACAATCACTGATGGAATTCATTGACCAAACACTGACCTGTGAATAAAGGGCCCTTTACACGGGTCGAGTATCCCGCAGACATCCGCCAGTCTTGATCTTCCGTGTGCTGGCGAAAGATGCGCCTAATTTGTTAAGAGCCAGAAACTGAAGTCTACACCAGCTACAGGCTGGTGTAGAGTTCAGCTATAACGTCCACCACTTTTTGAAGAAAGTGACGTCCTTCTGCTAAGCCACCCTCCTTTTCCCAGCACTCCTGAAAAGTGCAGAGAAGCTCAAAGAGTCACAAATTATGGTGCACACATGCCTGCGCCATAATGTGCGACTTTTTTACACCACAATTTGTGGCATATAGGCCTTGATAAATGTCTCTCATTGACAGAAAAACCCAGGCAGATAGAACTTCTACCTTCTTACTATTATTAGGAGGGGGTACAACAAGCACCATGCTATTCTACTGTACATTGTTGGGGCATGAACTGGTACAAGTAGCAGGTCCCATTTTAATGGGGTCTTATTTATGTATGTACAGTAGGCCTCACCCTAACCACATCCTCATAAAACAGAAGAATGTATTACTTTAGTCCCTGCAATCTTCATAATAGCTAACTGGAAAATATTAGGCTAAAGGGATTTTTCTCAACTGGATCATTGGTGGCCTATCAGTAAATGCCAAATAGGTGCGGATGCCACCGCTGGTACTCACAGCTATCTCTAGAACAAAGCTCCCAAAAAGAACAAGAGCTCACTGTTCATGTATGTCTGCCTTCTATTCATTTCTACGAGTGTGCAGAAAATAGCCAACGCTCTCAGCTATTTTCGGAAGTCCCATAGAAATTAATTGAAAGCGCACCACGCAAGCGTGGCCACCACTTCATTTAGTGCAATGGGACTTCCGTAAATAGCCAAGCCAGTGCTCAGCTATTTTCAGCACTGCCATAGAAATTTATGGAGGGTGGCCACGCATGCTTGGTGCACTGTCGCTTTCTTTGGGAGCTTCATTTTAGAGAGGTACAGATCCAAGAGGTGGGGCTCACCCCTATCTGATATTGGGGGCATATCCTAGCGATATGGCACCAATGTTACAGCTGAGACAATCCCTTTAACTTCTGGGTTTATTTATGAGTATTAAGCCCAATTCACTGGAAAAATGTATACCAAAGGATACGCTTTTGGCATACATTAAATTCATATATTATAGAAGCTTTCTCTTATACACAAAAAATATTGAATGGTGTGAACAGAATCCAAATAGATGCACTACCTGTATATACTGCGGGGATTCGCTCTGGTAGACAGGACAGGCGGGTGCAGTATAGAGGCAAAGACACATTTGTAACTCAAAAACTCCAGTGTTTATTCACACTAGTTGCAGGTTCACAGTATGACCGTCCATTTTCAGTATTCGTGTTAGTTCACACCCAAAACAGTTCATACAGAAATTCACCTTTGATCCTGGGTGTTTAATCCACACCGGCTAGATGCTCAGCCTCAGAAAGTCCACCTGCAGGCTTTAGGCGGCCTGCTCGTCTTCAGCTTTCAGACCATACACAGGCCTCAGATCTCAGCAGAGTTTCACACAGCTTCAGTGTCAGAGAAGAGTAATCCACCCACCTGACACTGCTGGCTATTTTTTATAGAATCCAGGAAATAGCCGTCACTCAGATCCAAAGCACACCCGCACGGGGAGGACACAAGACCACAGTGTAATGGAGTAAATCCCAGCGAGTGCTTGTAATAGTCTTCAATTCTTTATTTCTTTATTTCATGTCAAAATAATACATATTTAATGGACGCATTTCGGCCCGTCCAGCCTTCGTCAGCATGAATACATAAAATAAATCTACATTCTTATATAGCGATACAAATCACACATGCAATGACGTCAGATGCCCATCTAGGGGCGATAAACCACATGATATCAATTAAGCAATAACCACACGTCATGTCCTAGTTACAAATCAACAACTAACTCCATAAATAATAATAAACAAATACCAAAACTTGATGTAACTCATATTTGCCATGTGTCATCTTTGATTCACTATCTGCAAGACAAATGGAAAAATAGTAAAAAAAAATCTATATTCATCGCAATCTACATCCGCACAATCTCATACAGGGCCGGCGTCAGCACCCGGCATACCTGGGCAAGTGCCGGGGCTCACTGCTCCTGGGGGGCCCACTGCGCTGCTAAAAGCACTTCCATCAATACAGATGTAGCTATTGTGTAAGCCACTGCTTCGGGCCCTGAGGGCAAGGAGCATCAACAGCATGCAGAAGCTGGCTGCTTCTGCCCACTTACAAGCTCCTGTGCTGCAGAGCTTTAGACACAGCCTTCTTCACTCTAGCAAAGCAGAACATCTTGCCTGAGAAGCTTCAGACACGCCCCCTCCTCACTCCAGCAGAGCAGGACATCTTGCCTGAGAAGCTTCAGACACGCCCCCTCCTCACTCCAGCAGAGCAGGACATCTTGCCTGAGAAGCTTCAGACACGCCCCTTCCTCACTCTAGCAGAGCAGGATATCTTGCCTGAGAAGCTTCAGACACGCCCCCTCCTCGCTCCAGCAGAGCAGGACATCTTGCCTGAGAAGCTTCAGACACGCCCCCTCCTCACTCCAGCAGAGCAGGACATCTTGCCTGAGAAGCTTCAGACACGCCCCCTCCTCGCTCCAGCAGAGCAGGACATCTTGCCTGAGAAGCTTCAGACACGCCCCCTCCTCACTCCAGCAGAGCAGGACATCTTGCCTGAGAAGCTTCAGACACGCCCCCTCCTCGCTCCAGCAGAGCAGGACATCTTGCCTGAGAAGCTTCAGACACGCCCCCTCCTCGCTCCAGCAGAGCAGGACATCTTGCCTGAGAAGCTTCAGACACGCCCCCTCTACACAGGACGTGCTGCCTGAGGATGAGAGAGACCGCAGGGCTGGTGCAGCAGTGTGAATAGATGCAGACAAGTCTGTGAGTGAGGCAGCATTGTGACTGTCTCTTCTCTGAGGGACGGGGTGGGGGGGGGTAACTTAATCACTCACAGGCAGAAAAAAAGGTTTTGAAGTCAAATACATTACAGGGCCATATATAAAAGGGAACAGTGGGCATCCAATGAATAACCAGGTGGGTAAATGAATAGTGGTGAAATCCAAAGGGCAAAGAGTCTGTCACAGTAATGAGAATATTTGCATCTCATCTGTGTTATGAAGCCACTCCTGCTTTTGACTTAAAAATACTGACCAAATACTGACCATGTGAAAGAGGCCTTACGGAAGTTACGGATGATCAAAATACAGAATCTTATTTTTTTCTGTTCTTCTGATGGATCAATAGAAAATAAAAATAAATTGTGATGTCAACAGGGACAATAGTGGCCCCATAACAGAGTGGGGATGGGGGCCAACAGCAATGACAGTAACAGAGACAATAGTGGCCCCATAACAGAGTGGAAAGGGGGGTAGCATCAGTGGCATACAGCACAAGATGGTGGCAGATTGCACTGGTAGCAGAACCCAACAGTGTGATAGCAAGGCCCAGTGGTATGCATATTATTTTAAAAATTCAACATGTACATAACAGTAGGCCAAGAAGTCCCATTGTAGGAATGGCAGTAGAGGCAACAGGCTGGTGGCAGCATAAGAATTGTGGCAGCAGCACGTGGCCCATTTTGCTGAATATTCTGGTGTGCCTGCACACTACAGTATGTTCGTTAGTGGCAGAATAATTTACAGTATTCTGTTGCATCAGGCACTGACATCTGGAAATCCGGGTTGATCCAGGCCTGATTCGTTTTTATGAAGGTTAGTGTCTCAACATTTTGGGAAGGAATGCGAGTTCTCTTAGGGGTAACTATGCGCCCCGCCACACTGAACACCCGCTCTGATGACACACCACTGGCTGGGCAGGAATGCATGCCCAGGGAAAAGTTTGCCAGTTGCTGCCACGCTTCAAGTTTGCATGCAAAGTTGTCTAAGGGATCTTGGATCATCGGTGACATGGTGCTGTCCAGGTATGCTGAGTAGTTTCTTCATTAGGTGGCTGAAGAAAACTGCTCATCAGAGACCACAGACTAAAGTTGCTGCATATGCAGCTGGTGATGCTTCTACCCCCCCCCCCCCCATCAACCAGTCATGGCGGTGGAGCGTGGGCACAGAGGGTCCCCCCCTGGTCAGACCTTCCTGAGGCCGGGTTATGGCACTCATAGGCAGCAACTAACTGACTACACAGAATGGCTCTATAATAGTCCATTTTTGCAGGTAGTCTCCAGAGTAGCAGATGGTGTACCCCTCCATGTTTGGCTGCAGATCTCCCACTGCCTTCACATTGCTGTCTCACGGGCATGCTGTCACCCACGCCTGCTGATGATGACGATGCCCCCTCTTCACCTGGCTCCCACGTGCAATAGGCTACATCATCATCTACTTCTGTTTGGTCAGTTGTGCCACCGTCCCCTGTCACTTGCGCATGTCCCTGACCTCTTGCAACATGTGCTCCCAACTAGACTGTCATCATCAGTAGTTGCTCACCTAGAAGAGTTTGCAGCAGACCACTCCTCCAAGCCTGTGCTCGCAGCTGTCGCATGATGGCATTGGTAGCATAAAAGGGGCAGTGGCAACAGCCGTACAGAACATAATGGTTAGAAAGTGACATAGGTGGCATGATGCAGGCCACAGCAGCACTTGTAAAGAATTCAATAGTTGGCAAGTGGCATTAGTGGCATAATGCAGGCCACAGCAGCCGCCATACAGAACATGATGGTTGAAAAGTGGCATTAGGAAAAGTCACAGTAAACAAACAGACAGCAGTGGCATGAAGGAAGTTACAGCAGCAGTCATACAGAACATGATGGTTGGCAAATGGCATTAGTGCCATGATGCAGGCCACAGCAGCAGCAGTACAGAACGTGATGGTAGGCAGACAGACAGCAACAGTGGCAAGATCGGGCACCACCAGCAAGGATAGTGCTGTTTGTTGCACAGCTCATGCGCTTCAATAGACCTTTGGGACCTATACTTGTGTTTGAACGGCCAGGGCTAAATTAAACCCTGCAGATCTTAAACAAAGCTGTGGTTTTGTGTGCCCACCTTGTGGAGAAAAAGCATCATGCGGGAAATGCTCGCACAGAGCTACAGGCAGCCAAGCTGGGCTTAGCTCTGGCACGTTTTGGCCCTAATTCACCCAGAGCATCAGCATCACCAGATCCCAAAGCATATGTGGCTTTGGCTGTTCATTGGGAGGTATGTGGCCTCTGCTCTTTATTGCTGCCACCACCACCTCCTCAGCACCTTGATCCAACTTACAGGTCCTGTCTAGAACACAATCTTCATCAGAGACCTCACCCTCCCTGTCGGTTTTAGCAGACTATGAGATATCATGGTGGGCTCCTGAGCCTCTTCCCCCACTATGCATTTTCAGTCATTGCCCCACCACCAATGCCATGGCTACAGGTGTCATAATGTTGTGGCTACATATGCCACTATTACCACCACTATCAACACAGGTATTCATGGGGTCACCAGCCTCCTCCCCAAACTCCTCCTCAAGACAGCCCAAATGGTGAGGGCTCTCACACAAGTCGTGAACAGAGAGACTCTCTTGACTATCTGTCATAGGACGCGGTGGGGTTTTCTTGCCACTTCTTAGGAAAAAGGAAGGCACCCATCAAGGAAGGAGCAGTGAAGACTGGGAGGATTCTATTGAAAGCCTTCTTTGGGACTGCAAGTAGGAGTAGCAGGAGGAACATTGTGAACCCTGGCTCCACAACAAAGTGTTGGACTCCGAAGTTACCTCTGCAATGAGCAGGATACAGGGTATAGTTACACTAACGCCAAATTATGCAGTGGGTCAGGATATGGGTATAATAGTCTATAGTTTTGTTCAGTGACTCCAATTTCAGCGTGCGTGGGGTACTGTCACAGGGCCCTCCAAGGTGTTATAACTCACACCCCAGGTTAAGAATGCCAGAGTGATGATAATGGTGTCTCCTACCTGGGTATGGCTAAACTCCTGGCTCACTAGCAATAAATTGAGTGTAGTGCTAGTAGTAGTAATAGAGTGATTTTGTAGTAGAAATTGAGATCCAGACCTTTGGTAAAGTTCAAACTTGTCTTTACTGATTGTAACTTTCATCCAAACAAGATACAGCTTTAGTCTTTGGTCCCAGCAGGTATTGGCAATGCTTGGCAGGAATTTATCTTCTGCTCTATCAACCTGGAGCTTGCAGGAAAGGACGTCTGCTTTGTAGTTCTATACTGTGGCAGGAATTTGGCTTCTGTACTTTCTATCTTCTGCTGTATGGGGATTGACTAGCTGAGGAGGAATATGGCTTTTCCTGGGTCTCTGGAACTTGACTCACAGTTATCTTCTCAGGGATGCTTTCTTTGTGGAACTGGAGTTTGTCTGCTTGATTCATCCAACTGAGGCTGCAGGGTTCAGGCTGGGGGTTGTGATCAATGTCTCAGCTAAAACAAGATCCTGGCTTTCCTCTCTATCTCAGGAAGCTCCTACTTGCACACCCTACCCCTAGCAGGGGGTGGGCTACACTCCTAACTTCCTTCTCTCCCCATGCTGCAGGATGTGGGCGCAGCCCACTTTGCTCACAGAAGGGGAGCTAAGCTGGAACAAACTATTCCAGCTTAGATGTACTAAACTGAACCTAAGTCCTTACTAACACATTGCTGCCACCTGATGGTTAACATGGAAATTACAGCAATTATTAGATTTAACAAGGTTTTATGCACATCTGTGAAGACATAATGCAAAATTACATCAGATGACAAGGTAAATGCTCTTAACAGATTGTAGCGGGGTAGAAGAGTTTAGTAACACAACTCTGGGGTGTTACACCTCTACATCATCCTGCTGCGACTGAGATATGGAGTGAGCCATCCAATCCACAATCTCATCCTCTTTCTCTTCACCAAAAATGTTGGTGTTGCTTCTACCCACATTCTGGCTCTGGGTTTTTCATCTGTAGCCTGGACATTTTTGGGCCTCTTAGATAATCTTGTGCACTACCTTGCATATTAGTGTAGTTATCATTATCAAGTATATATGCTGCTAGTTTGATCTAGGCCTAAATTCTTTATCCCTCCCAGATACTTTTGTGTGCTGGCCTGTGTATTGGTGTTGATTAGTGTTGGGCGCGAATATTCGAATAGCAAATATTAATCGTGAATATCGGCACTTCAATTTTAAATATTCTAGATTTTATTTTCATCAGTAACCTCCCTTCTTGCTTGTGGGCCAATAAGTAGACTGCAATGTCTTTGTCTGAGCTTAGCAAGATCCCTATACATAGTGCTGTGATGTCACAAGTTCGCAACAATACTTAGTGCACCAATCCCTAATAAGTAGTCAGACCTGTTAAAATGTGAAGTTGCACATATTGCGCCAAAATATTTGCATCATTAGTGCTGATTTTGCAATTGTGAATATTTTGGAGCACTCTATCTGCATATAAAGCTATTGTAATGTTCTGCTGTGCCAACCATTTTCTCCAGTCTCAGGAAACTTCCAGCAGCTTGAAAAATGTAGCTATATTTCACGTGCATTACAAAAATTACAATACAATTACATTGCCGATTTTTCGCGATTAAGAAAATAATCTCAAATTCAGGAATTCGCTAATTCATGACGAATACTCTACCAAATTTCACAAAATATTGCAAATTCGAATATTGCCCCTGCCTCTCATCACTACTGCTGATTACCTATATGCTGGTTTAATCAAATTAAACAAGTCCCAATAAAAGTTTAAATTGTGACTATGTGGAAACTACGTAAATGGACAATTGAGGCATGGTGGGCTCATTGCGATCAAATGGATGAGGTAAGTATCATTTAATTATTTTATTTTTATTTTACACTGTGTTATTACTGTCAGATGCTGCAATCCGCTATGATGAACGCGGCATCTGAGAAGTACAATGTCAGAGAGCAGCACAATCATTGCATCCACTACTTACAAAGAAATGCGCTTTGTGAAGTAATTCGTTCACTCAAAAAAACTAAAATAATGTGGTTGCATAAGTGTGCACACCTTCTTATAACTGGGGATGTAGCTACGTTCAGAATTAAGCAATCACATTCAAAATCATGTTAAATAGGAGTCAGCATACACCTGCCATCATTTAAAGTGCCTCTGATTAACCCCAAATAAAGTTTAGCTGCTCTAGTTGGTCTTTCCTGAAATTATCTTAGTCGCATCTCACAGCTCAAGGTATCAGTCAGGAGAAGGGTACAAAAGAATTTCCAAGGAATTAGATATACCATGGAACACAGTGAAGACAGTCATTATCAAGTAGAGAAAATATGGCACAACAGTGACATTACCAAGAACTGGACGTTCCTCCAAAATGAAAAGACGAGAAGAAAACTGGTCTGGGAGGCTACCAAGAGGCCTAAAGCAACAATAAAGGACCTGCAGGAATATCTGGCAAGTACTGGCTGTGTGGTACATGTGACAACAATCTCCCGTATTCTTCATATGTCTGGGCTATGGGGTAGAGTGGCAAGACGAAATTCTTTTCTTACGAAGAAAAACATCCAAGTCAGGCTACATTTTGCAAAAACACATCTGAAGTCTCCCAAAAGCATGTGGGAAAAGGTGTTATGGTCTGATGAAACCATGGTTGAACTTTTTGTCAATAATTCCAAAAGATATGCTTGGCCCAAAAACAACACTGCACATAACAAAAAGAACACCATACCCACAGTGAACCACGGTGGTGGCAGCATCATGCCAAGGGGCTGTTTTTCTTCAGTTAGAACTGGGGCCTTAGTTAAGCTAGAGGGAATTATGAACAGTTTCAAATACCAGTCAATATTGGCACAAAACCTTCAGGCTTCTGCTAGAAAGCTGAACATGAAGAGGAACTTCATCTTTCAGCATGACAATGACCCAAAGCATACATCCAAATCAACAAAGGCTTCACCAAAAGAAGATTAAAGTTTTGGAATAGCCCAGCCAGAGCCCAGACCTGAATCCGATTGAAAATCTGTGGGGTGATCTGAAGAGGGCTGTGCACAGGAGATGCCCTCGCAATCTGACAGATTTGGAGTGTTTTTGCAAAGAAGAGTGGGAAAATCTTGCCAAGTCAAAATATGCCATGCTGATAGACTCATACCCAAATAGACTGAGTGCTGTAATAAAATCAAAAGGTGCTTCAACAAAGTATTAGTGCACACTTATGCAACCATATTATTTTATTTTTATATTTTTTCTTCCCTCTACCTAAAAGATTTCAGTTTGTTTTTCAATTGAGTTGTACAGTTTATAGGTCACATTAAAGGTGGAAAAAGTTCTGAAATGATTTATCTTTGTCTCATTTTTTGACATCACAGAAACCTGACATTTTAACAGGGGTGTGTAGACTTTTTATATCCACTGTAGATAGATAGATACATATTTTTTTCACTTTCATATGTCCTTTACATTATGTAAACCATATGTTTATGCATAGTCCTACTCATCACACCTGTTATGTTCTTATTACATAATTGTAATATACTATTATTTACTCTCATCACTTGTCTATGGTATTTCTTGATTCGCTATATATGTTTGACTGTCAAGCTCTCTTTGTCATAAATAATTTACATTTCAACATGAATAGTGTATGCCATATATGTCAATATGACTAAAATGTCTATCAGTTTCAGTTATTTTATCAACTAGCAATTTTCTTCAGCATTTCAATGATTCCTTCTTACCACTTTAGTTAAAAGGAACCTGTCACCATTAAAATGTAAAATAATCTACATGCCGCTTTTATAGATTATGGGCGCACCCATCTTGCCTGAGCTACTGTTCTGATGAATTTAAACTGAATTTCATAGATTTACCATAAAGTAGGCACATGGACAAAACAACTTCACTCAAAAAACTCATTGACGTCATGCTTTGTGAGCTGTAACCATCAACTATTTTCAATGGTGGATCTTGTGATAGCCATGTAAAGGTGTTACCTTTGATTTAATATCTGCTTAGTATAAGAAATTGACTAGAGTGGGTGCAGAGGTTGTAGTTGCACCCAGGACCTGGTACCATAGGAAGTCTAACAGCATCTCGGTCATAAAATAGTACATTGAAATGCATATTGGGCACACAGGGCCGCCATCAGGGGGGTACAGCTGATACCCCAGTAAGGGGCCCGGGCCCCTGGGCGGCCCGGCCAGTCCCCAGTCAATTCTGGTTTGCAGGCTTGCAGCCAGGTGCGGCGGTGGGAACTTCTGGTCTCTGGAACTTTTGTGGAAACCTGCCCTAGTGCCCTCTTAGCCAGCCCCAGGAAGGGGTCAGTGCCGGCTCCATGCTCCAGCCTCCACTGTCTCCATCACATGTTGGACGGTTCAGACCCCACTGATTCATTAAGGTGACAGTCCATTAGGTTGTTTCCATGATGTTATCATTACATTAGACAACATAATGATCAATATGAAAATAAATAATTTGGAGCCTTTGAAATAGCTCAGCTCAGTATGCCACCATTAACAGTAAAATGATAAGTTATAATTTTACTGTTAATGGTGGCATACTGAGCTGAGCTCTTTTTAAAGGCTCCAAATTATTTATTTTCATATTGATCCTTATGTTGTCTAGGCAGCTCTATGTTGTGTGGTCTTTGCTCGGGGGTAAAAGGCAAAGCTGTTTTCTGGATTATTGGATTATCCCACAGGGCCATGATCCCCCATCACGTATTGTTATTAACCCCTCCCTTGCCAGCCCACCTATCCCCATTTCTGCTTTGAAATAAAAAAAAAATAGGCCATAAAGGGGTTAATTAAGTATTGGGGGGGTGGGGGGTGTTATTGTGCATATTGTGTTTGGGAGCCATTTAACAAGTTTGACCAGTTGGGTTTGAGAGTGGTTGAGTGTCATCCAGAGATCCCCATAAAAGTGTCCCCATAACAGTGCGTCATCCACAGATCCCCATAACAGTGCGTCATCCACAGATCCCCCATAACAGTGCGTCATCCACAGATCCCCACATCAGTGCGTCATCCACAGATCCCCCATAACAGTGCGTCATCCACAGATCCTTCATAACAGTGCGTCATCCACAGATCCCCCATAACAATGCGTCATCCACAGATCCCCATAACAGTGCGTCATCCACAGATCCCCCATAACAGTGCATCATCCACAGATCCCCATAACAGTGCGTCTTCCACAGATCCCCCATAACAGTGCGTCATCCACAGATCCCCCATAACAGTGCGTCATCCACAGATCCCCACATCAGTGCGTCATCCACAGATCCCCCATAACAGTGCGTCATCCACAGATCCTTCATAACAGTGCATCATCCACAGATCCCCCATAACAATGCGTCATCCACAGATCCCCCATAACAGTGTGTCATCCACAGATCCCCCATAATAGTGTGTCATCCACAGATCCCCCATAACAGTGTGTCATCCACAGATCCCCCATAACAGTGTGTCATCCACAGATCCCCCATAACAGTGTGTCATCCACAGATCCCCCATAACAGTGTGTCATCCACAGATCCCCCATAATAGTGTGTCATCCACAGATCCCCCATAACAGTGTGTCATCCACAGATCCCCCATAATAGTGCGTCATCCACAGATCCCCCATAACAGTGCGTCGGTGCACTGAGAAAGAGAGAGAAAGGAGAGGAAAGAATCCGCAAAAGCAAGCAGAGGACGGCACATCAGACGACTGAATAGCTTCTTTTGTAAGTAAATTGCTTTATTATAAATGCAGTTTAATGTCTGTTTTTGTCTTTTATTATATTCTGGCTTTTGCCTAAAAGGACAGTAAAAAAGTTTTTTTTCAGTTATGTAAGATGTAGTTAGTGTAGGGTCCTTCTCAAAAGAGCACCTTGTGTATTGTAGGAGTTTTGTTTATTTCTTAGATGATTTGTTAGGGGAGATATAAGAAAGAGTAAAAGAGTTAACCTTATGCTTTGGCCTCATGCACACGACCGTTGTGTGCACCCGTGGCCGTTGTTCCGTTTTCCGTGATTTTCTGCGGACCCATTGACTTTCAATGGGTCCATTGAAAACTCGGAAAATGCACCGTTTGTCATTCGCCTCTGTGATCTGTGTATCCTGTCCATCAAAAAATTTTGGGACGGACAACGGTTCACGGACCCATTCAAGTCAATGGGTCTGTGAAAGAACACAGATGCACACAAGATTGGCATCCGTGTCCGTAATCCGTGGCCGTAGGTTACTTTCATACAGACGGATCCGAAGATCCGTCTGCATAAAAGCTTTTTCAGAGCTGAGTTTTCAATTTGTGAAAACTCAGATCCGACAGTATATTCTAACACAGAAGCGTTCCCATAGTGATGGGGACGCTTCTAGTTAGAATATACAACAAACTGTGTACATGACTGCCCCCTGCTGTCTGGCAGCACCCGATCTCTTACAGGGGGCTGTGATCCGTACAATTAACCCCTCAGGTGCCGCACCTGAAGAGGATAATTGTGCGCATCATAGCCCCCTGTAAGAGATCCGGGGCTGCCAGGCAGCAGGGGGCAGACCCCCCTCCCTCCCCAGTTTAAATTTCATTGGTGGCCAGTGCGGCCCCCCTCCCTCCCTCTATTGTAATAATAACATTGGTGGCACAGTGTGTGGCCTCCCCCGGCCCCCCTCCCTCCCTCTATTGTAATAAGAACATTGGTGGCAGTGTGCGGCCTCCCCCGGCCCCCCTCCCTCCCTCTATTGTAATAAGAACATTGGTGGCAGTGTGTGGCCTCCCCCACCCTACCCACCCCCCCGATCATTGGTGGCAGCGGAGTTCCGATCGGAGTCCCAGTTTAATCGCTGGGGCTCCGATCAGTAACCATGGCAACCAGGATGCTACCAGGATGCTACTGCCAGGCGTGGCAGAAGCCGTGGCCATGAGTGCGGTGAAACTGTGCCTTCTGCCAGAGCACAAGAAAAACAATCATCCACGATACCTTGCTTCATGTCCCAGTTTGCAGGGCGGCACAAGACACCACTCTTGAAGTCATACCAGTGTGCGACCAGGTGGTCGGTTGGATTGCAGCAAATAATGATTCCAGTCGCTTAAGCACCACCATGTTTTTCACCAAGTCGTCCAGTCTCAGTAGCCAAGAGTCTGGTCAACCCAATCCTCACCCTGATCCTCCTTCCTCCCACCATGGAGAGTCTGGGCAAACAAGTGATCCCACATTTGGATATTCCGAGGAGCTCTTTTCAGCGCCATTCCTTGATTTGGCCCTCTTGCCAAGCCCGCTTGAAGAGGGACAGATCTTGTTCCCTGATTCCCATACTCTTGAGCCTCCACAATCACAAAAAGATGAGTGTGGGGAACGGCAACTACTGTTTCATGAGGTGGATGATGATGAGACACAGTTGCCAATAACTCAATGGCAATTACTGTCTCAAGAGGTTCATGAAGAGGATGAGACACAGTTGTCAATCACTGAGGTAGTGGTTTGATCAACAAGTCAAGAGGATGAGCAGAGTGAGGAGGTGGTGGACGATGAAGTCACTGACCCAACCTGGGAAGGTGGAAAGCAGAGCGAGGACAGCAGTACAGAGAGGGAGGAATCTGCTGCACCGCAACAGGTTGAAAGAGACAGTGGGGTGATAAAAGGGAAAAGGTGGGCCAGACCAAACAGGCCTGCAACTTTTCCCGGAGCACACCCTTGTGGAAATCTCCCTTGCCAAGGGGTAGGTGTTCTGCAGTCTGGCGCTTTTTTGAGGAAAGTGCGGACGACAAAAGAATTGTAATTTTCAACCTGTGCTATACAAAAATGAGCAGGGGCGTGAACACTAGCAACTTCACACCAACCACCATGATCCGCCACATGGCGTCAAAGCACCTTAATAGATGGCCCGAACGCCTGGGTCGGCAATCTGTGTCTTGGGGTCACACCAATGCCTCCTCTTCCCCTGTGTTACGTTCTGGCCAATCGACTTCGAAGGAGCAGGCCCGGATGCCACCCGCCCTGCACCTGGACCTTCTCAAGCACTATCAGTGACCACATACACTTCCGTGTCCCAGCGCAGAGTCCAAATGTCCTTACCCAGACATTTGAACGCAAGCGCAAATACCCAGCCACCCACCCACAGGCCATAGCACTAAATGTGCAGCTTTACAAAATACTGGCCCTGGAATTGTTGCCATTTAGGCTTGTGGACACTGAGGCCTTCCGCAGCCTGATGTCGGCGGCCGTCCCGCATTACACAGTCCCCAGCCGCCAGTATTTTTCAAGGTGTTCTGTGCCTGCCTTACACCAACATGTGTCCCGTAACATCACACGTGCCCTGACCAACGCAGTTACTGGGAAGGTCCACTTAACCACGGACACATGGACAAGTGCATTCTGCCAGGGATTCTACATGTCCCTGACGACACACTGGATGAATGTTGTGGAGGCCGGGAGCGATTCGTACCCTGGGATGGCACAGATGCTACCGACGCCAAGGATTGCAGGCCCTACGTTGATCAGGGTTTCCGCCAGCACCTACGTTTGAGACTCCAACCTCCACTTCTCCTCCCCCTCTTCCTCCTCCACTTCCACCTCCGAATTATCCGCGTGCAGCACCAGTCAGTCATCAATCGGTAGCTGGAAGCAGTGTAGCACTGCAATGGGGAAGTGGCAAGAGGCCTTGCTGAAGCTGATAGGCTTAGGGTACAAACAGCACAAGGCCGCAAAGCTGTGGCAGGAAATAAGAGACCAGACTGAGCTATGGCTCTCGCCACTTAACCTAGAACCAGGCATGGTTGTGTCTGATAATGGACATAACTTGATTGCAGCTTTGGAGCTCGGCAAGCTCACACACATCAAATGCCTAGCCCACATCTTAAACTTAGCGGTTCAGCGTTTTCTCAAAAACTACCCCAATTAGCCTGAGCTACTGGTGAAGGTGCGCTGTGTGTGTGTGCCTATTTCCGCAAGTTATCGACAACAGTACCCATCAGTTGATCATCCCTCCCTTCTTCTAGCTTGTAGGCCAATGAGAAGGCTTTGTCACAGCTTAGCAACATCCCTAGCAACCAATAGAAAAGTTACCTACCCCACAACGGTATTTCACACGCATTACGCGAATAATTCATTGCTGATTTTTCGCAATCAAGAATATAACGTTGAATTTGCAAATAAATGACAAATATTCTACTAAATATTTGCGAAATATCGCAAAATCGAATATTGCTCCTGCAGCTCATCACTAATTTTGGTCAGGCTTTGTGAGCAGCAGAGGGCAGTAGTGGAATACCAGCTGCAACATGGTCGTCGCCTTTCCAGTCAGCTTCCACTATTCACAAGCGAGAAGTGGGCATGGATGTCTGACCCCTGTGAGGTTTTAAGAAACTTTGAGGATTCAACACAGATGGTGAGCGGCGATAATGTTATTATCCGCTGAACCATCCCACTTCTGTGTCTACTCAAACACTCGCTGCTCACAATTAAGGACCACGCTTTGCATGTGGAAGAAGTGGAAATAAGGAAAGACATTACACAGGGTGGTAGCCAGACCACCCTCAGTTTGTCTTCTCAGCGCAAATTGGACAATGAAGAGGAGGAGCAGGAGCAGGAGACGGCTACCTCCGCTACAGGGGGTAGTACCCATGGAAGTTTCATTTCATCTATTCAGCATGGGTGGGCAGAAGAGGAGGAAGAGGATGAGGAGATTGAGAGTGATCATCCGAATGATGACAGTGAAGTCTTGCCTGTTGGTACTCTGGCACACATGGCTGACTTCATGTGAGACTGCCTTTCCAGCGACCTGCGCATTATACGCAATTTAGACAACAAGAATAACTGGTTGTTCACCCTTCTCGTCCCCCGCTACAAAGATAACTTCTCATCTCTTATTCCTCTGGTGGAGAGGACGAGCAAAACAGTGCAATACCAGAAGATCCTTGTTGAAAAATTGCTCCTAAAATTTCCATCTGACAAAGCTGGCGGCAAAGTCCGTACTTTCTTGGGCAACCGAGGAGGGGAGACAAGGGGAATATACAGCAGTTCCAACAGAGGCAGGGCAACACTCTCCAAAGCCTGGGACAGTTTCATGACACCCCACCAGCACCCTCACCCTGATGCAAGGCCAGGTGTCTCAGGGAGGGAAACATTTTGGAAGATGGTGAAGGAGTACATATCAGACCGTGTCAGCGTCCTCAATGATTCCTCAGTGTCTTACAACTACTGGGTGTCCAAGCTGGACATGTGGCATGAACTGGCGCTCTACGCCTTGGAGGTGCTGGCCTGCCCTGCCGCCAGCATTTTGTCTCAATGGGTATTTAGTGCTGCCGGTAGCATAATAACTGATAAGCACATCTGCTTGTCAACCAAAAATGCTGACAGGTTGACTCTTATAAAAATAAACAAGGCCTGGATTGACCATGACTTCTCGACTCCACTTGAGGAAAGCTGATGAACATAAAGGCACTTTAAATGTGTTGTTTATAATTTACTGAATACACTGTATTCCCATGCACCCCTTCCACCACAAACAAGGGTATATGGTTGAATCTTCCTTTTCTCATCCTCCTCCTCCTCTTCCATCATATCAACATGCTTATTTGTCGCATATGATGCCTTCGCATATATACCCTTTGCATATAATGTTTTACAGGGTCAGCTCAGCTGCAGGCCCTCGCATATAACTTTTTAGAGGGTCAGCTCACCAGCATGCCCTCAACTACAATGTTTTACAGGGTCAGCTCACCAGCAGGCTCTCTCATATAATGTTTTACAGGGTCAGCTCACCAGCAGGCCCTCACATATCATTTTTTAGAGGGTCAGCTCACCAGCAGGCCCTCGCATATAATGTTTTACAGGGTCAGCTCACCAGCAGGCCCTCGTATATAATGTTTTACAGGGTCAGCTCACCAGCAGGCCCTCGCATATAATGTTTTAAAGGGTCAGCTCACCAGCAGGCCCTCGTATATCATGTTTTACAGGGTCAGCTCACCAGCAGGCCCTCGCATATAATGTTTTAAAGGGTTAGCTCACCAGCAGGCCTGCACCTAAAATCTTTTACAGGGTCAGCTCACCAGCAGGCCCTCGCATATAATGTTTTACAGGGTCAGCTCACCAGCATGCCCTCGCATATAATATGTTTTAAAGGGTCAGCTCACCAGCATGCCCACGCATATAATGTTTTACAGGGTCAGCTCACCTGCAGGCCCTCGCATATAATTTTCTAGAGGGTCAGCTTACCAGCAGGCCCTCACCTACAAGTCCAGTCTCACTATCCAAGAGTCTGGTCAACACAATCCTCACCGCCGGGGTTGCGTAACTAGTTATCATAGAGGAGTCTCGTTCGTTATCGGAATTAACCAGACAAATCGCTCCACCAACTAAGAACATCCATGCACCACCACCCACAGAATCAAGAAAGAGCTATCAATCTGTCAATCCTTTCTGTGTAATGGCCGGGTGAGTTTTCCTGTGTTGAATCAAATTAAGCGTCAATTCCTTTATGTTTAAGTTTTGCAACCATACTCCCCAGCGGAACCCAAAAACTTTGGTTTCCTGGAAGCTGCTCGGCGGGTCATGGGAATAACGCCGCTAGATTGCCGGTCGTCATCGTTTATGGGCGGAACTAAGACTGTATCTGATCATTTTCGAACCTTCGACTTTAGTTTTTTGATTAATGAAAACATTCTTGGCAAATGCTTTTGCTTTGGTTCGTCTTGCACCGGTCCAAGAATTTCACCTCTAGCGGCGCAATACGGATGCCCCCGGCCGTCCCTCTTGATCATGCCCCCAGTTCCAAAAACCAACAAAATAGAACCGGAGTCCCATTCTATTATTCCTAGCTGAAGTATTCAGGCGACCCGGACTGCTTTGAACACTGTAAATTTTTTCAATGGTTAGCTGAGCAGCAGGCATTATCTCACAATTTTTGTAATGGTCAGCTCAGCAGCAGGACCTCAACCATAATGTTTTAGAGGGTCAGCTCAGCAGCAGGCCCTCGCATATAATTTTATAGAGGGTTAGCTCACCAGAAGGCCCTCACCTACAGTTTTTACAGGGTCAGCTAACCTACAGGCCCTCACCTATAATCTTTTAAAGGGTCAGCTCACCAGCTGGTCCTCACCTACAAACTTTTAGAGGGTCAGCTCACCTGCAGACCCTCATCTAATTATACCTAATAGGTAATTTGCGCACATGCTGCCTTGCTTGGAAGTGGTAGCCATAGCTGTTTCTCAGGCTCCCTCTCCGGAATCGAACCCCGATTCCCTGTTACCCATGGTCACCGTGGATGGTGCTGAAAATAACATTGAAAGTATATAGGGCAGACATACGAATTAATCGTCGCCGTCATGGGGACGTGCGATCGGGCCCAGGTTATTTAGAGTCACCATAGCGGCAGCAGGGCCTCACCCATAATGTTGCCCTTTCACTTAGTGCATAGGCTTTAAGAGTGCAGGAGTCCCACTACCTGAACAATTGCACCACAATGTGCATGAGGCCCTCCTTTATGTGATATACAGATTGTATCAGAGTGCCTCTTCCTTGCAATTTTTGGAAGCACTTGCACTTTATATACAATTATATATACAGGAAAGAATGTTTCCTCAAAATGTTTCCTCTAAAATTGATTTTATCTTCGGTTTGGTGCTTATTATTGTCAGTCTTAAAAGTGCCGTACTACTCGAAATACATCGTTCCCAGCAGCGACCTGGGAGTCCAAGATGCATCCAGACATCCTCCCCATGCTGTTCCCAAACCCTTTTGGTGGTGTTTCCATCAATTTCTGACCTTTTGCTATGAACCAGGCACCCTCCACTCTTCAGAGCAGAGGGTGCCTGGTTAAATGCTCGGGTTCTCCCATTGACTTCCATTATACTCGTGTGCTCGGCCCGAGCCCACGAGCACCCGAGCACTATGGTGCTCGATCAATACTAGTAGCTACCCAAGTCTGTAATATCTTTTTTTTCTTTGCATAATAACAAAACATGTTAGAATTCTTTTGAAAATTGAGATACAATTCCATCTGGCATATAAATCTCTATTCAGTGTAGTGTATGTAGGATATTATAGTATGCTGTATTATGTGTGTGCATAATCTCTTTTTGATAGCTCCCTTAATACTTGTAGACTGGTTCAATTTTATACAAGGATGTATGCTAGCATTTCCTTTTTACCTTTTTACAATTACATGAGCCTATATCTAGCTTTGCACGGACTGTTTCCCACTGAGCCTATACTGGAAGAGTGCTCATACATAATGTATACTTTCCATTTCTATATGAAATTTGCTAATTTCATAAATAACAATGTAAGTGCTTTATATAGATCGAAATTTGCTCAGTATTGGAAATGTTAAATAATCCACACTCCATATTTTATATGCTATGGGATGTTAGAATTTTAATAAATCGGAGGCAATAAAAAGAAAGCAGTGAAAGGGAGATTTCTATCATGCATTTTTTTAAACATATATGCCCTAGATCACATTGTTTTTGATAAAAAAAAAACAGTAAAGGCAAAGAAAGTGAGTGCACCTAGAGGTGCTGTCAATAAATTCCGAAAGATTTCGTACATGTGTTGGCATGTAGGTATTGTAAGAAGGTACAAAAAATCATTGTGGATGATAGGTATTTGTCACCAAGATTCCTTACCTCGGTGGAGTAGGAGTCAGTTTTCATGCGTCAGCATCAGTTGCTGTGTTACACCTTGCTATCTAATATAACTATAAATAGCTGATCCGGGATGGCTCTTACTGGAAGTGGTCAAAGTGCTGGGTGGGTGACTACTCCCCATGGTCCAAGCCGGGTTTTGACAGGCCTATAAAAAAATTGCCAGCAGTGTCAGGTGGGAAAATTACTCCTTTCTGACATTGGAGCTGTGTGAAACTCTGCTGAGATCTGAGGCCTGTGTGTGGGCTGAAAGCTGAAGACAGTGTGTAGGCAAGCAGGCCGCCTAAAGCCTGCAGGTGGACTTTTTGAGGCTGATCATTCAGCCGGGTGTTGATTAAACACCCAGGATCAAAGGTGAATGTTTTTCTGTATGAACTGTTTTGGGTGTGAACTAACACCAATACTGAAAATGGACTGTCATACTGTGTGAATAAACACTGCAGTTTTTGACTCGTGCCCCACAACAACATGGAGGCTGTTGTAAAGGCCCTCATGGAAGCTATTTTTCAGCAGCGGGAGACAAACCTGCACGAATGTGAGGCTAATATGCAGCAGCAAAAGAACAACCAGTTACTGCTACAACATGTGATGGCTTTGCAGACAGCAGGAGCAACCCCGAGCGTCTACAATGCCCGGAAGGCAGTATGTGCAGAGATTCCTAAGATGACACTCGTAGACGACATTGAAACCTAACTGGCAATGTACGAGAAAGCTACCCCAAGACCAGTGGGCCGAGGTCGTCGCTCCGTTCCTGGCCTCCGATTCCCAGTGGGTGTATTTCGACTTGCCGGACGATCAAGTGGCAAGTAAAGGGTGAGATTTTAGCCAGACTGGGGGTGAATGTGTTGTTCCGGGCCAACCGGGTACATCAGTGGGGGTTTAATCCAGCTGAGCCTGCGAGGACCCAGTATTATGACTTACTCCACCTCTTGCAAAAGTGGCTACAGCCTGATGTGCTGAGACCCACGGCTATGCTGGATAGACTATTGGCCGATATCTTCTGGAGGTCTCCGCCACCCCCTCTCCAGCACTGGATCAGGCAGGTGTCTCCTGGCAATGCCCTGGAGATGGTGGACCTGGTGGAGCACTATGAGGTGTCACAACTTGTCCTGTGAATGTGCGGAGATCTGTCAGACTGGCTGCACGTGTCTGACTCCTCTCTTTGTTTTGGTTTGGATTTGAGCTGGATTCACCTTCCCTCAGGTGTACTGGGTTGATTGTTAGCGAGGCTATTTATTCCTCCTTCTCCCAGTGGCCTGTGCGAGTTATAGTTCATTCCTGTGGGCTTTGGATGTGTTGTGGATCATCTGCTCCAGCTCAGCTTAACATAAGTGCTCTCTGTTTCTTCCCTTGGTGTCTTTTATCTAGGCCTTTATGGAGACGCTTGCCTTCTCCTGTTTGAATAAGCAGGTCGCCCCTTCCCTTTTCGCTACTGCTCAGGGTTTTCCCAGAGTGTATAGACTTAGGCACGAGGGCATGTGCATAGCCACCATTAGGGTATGCACATGTGCACAGCAGTATAGTGAAAGCCTTAGGGAATCGCTAGGAGGTGACCCTTTTCTCCCTAGCTTTTGGGCCTAGTCAATTGTTTTGTTTGTTTTCCCTGTGTTTGGTTATTTCCCTGCTTACCTACCTACCGTGACATTATAATCCGCCATAAAACTGTCATTTCCCTGCTGTTCACGAAATGGAGGCTTTAGATGCTTTGGTTGATCGCATACAGGAATTATCGCTGGAGGTTGCTGACCTCCACAGTTCTGTTGTGCAGTGTCTGGCGTCTGGCGCCGTTGGAGGAAATCAGGTCTGCTTTGAGCCTAAAATCACTCTCCCTGATAGGTTCTCAGGGGGTGGTGATGACTTTATTCAGTTCAGGGAGTCCTGCAGGTTGTATTTTCATCTGTGGCCAATTATATCTGGTGACGAGAACTAAAGAGTAGAGATCATTATAGTTCATTCCTGTGGGCTTTGGATGTGTTGTGGATCGTTTGCTCTAGCTCAGCTCAAGATAAGTCCTCTCTGTTTCTCCCCTTGGTGTCTTTTATCTAGGCCTCTAGGGATATGCTTGCTTCCTCCTGTTTGAGGAAGCAGGTCGCCTCTTCCCTTTTCCCTACTGCCCAGGGTTTTCCCAGCGGGTATAGACTTAGGCACGAGGGCATGTGCATATCCACCATTAGGGTATGCACATGTGCATAGCAGTATAGAGAAAGCCTTAGGGATAGCTAGGAGGTGACCCTTTTTATCCCTAGCTTTTGGGCCTAGTCAATTGTTCTGTTTGTTTTCCCTGTGTTTGGTTATTTCCCTGCTTACCTACCTACCGTGACAGATGTTGGTTGAGGTGCCTAATTGGTGTTTAATGTGCTTTGTTGGCTGGACCCATGGTTCGTGACGCCAGCACTAGAGTTGAGCGAACACCTGGATGTTCGGGTTCGAGAAGTTCGGCCGAACTTCCCGGGATCCGAACCCGATCCGAACTTCGTCCCGAACCCGAACCCCATTGAATTCAATGGGGACCCGAACTTTTCGGTACTAAAATGGCTGTAAAACAGCCAAGGAAAGAGCTAGAGGGCTGCAAAAGGCAGCAATATGTAGGTAAATCCCCTGCAAACAAATGTGGATAGGGAAATGAATTAAAATAAAAATTAAATAAATAAAAATTAACCAAAATCAATTGGAGAGAGGTCCCATAGCAGAGAATCTGGCTTCACATCACCCACCACTGGAACAGTCCATTCTCAGATATTTAGGCCCCGGCACCCAGGCAGAGGAGAGAGGTCCCGTAACAGAGAATCTGTCTTCATGTCAGCAGAGAATCAGTCTGCATGTCATAGCAGAGAATCAGGCTTCACGTCAGCCACCACTGCAACAGTCCATTGTCATAAATTTAGGCCCAGCACCCAGGCAGAGGAGAGAGGTCCCGTAACAGAGAATCTGGCTTCATGTCAGCAGAGAATCAGTCTGCATGTCATAGCAGAGAATCAGGCTTCACGTCAGCCACCACTGCAACAGTCCATTTTCATAAATTTAGGCCAAGCACCCAGGCAGAGGAGAGAGGTCCCGTAACAGACAATCTGGCTTCATGTCAGCAGAGAATCAGTCTTTATATCATAGCAGAGAATCAGGCTTCACGTCAGCCACCAATGCAACAGTCCATTGTCAGATATTTAGGCCCAGCACCCAGGCAGAGGAGAGAGGTCCCATAACAGACAATCAGGCTTCACGTCAGCCACCAGTGCAACAGTCCATTGGCATATATTTAGGCCCAGCACCCAGGCAGAGGAGAGAGGTCCCGTAACAGAGAATCTGGCTTCATGTTAGCAGAGAATCAGTCTGCATGTCATAGCAGAGAATCAGGCTTCACGTCAGCCACCACTGCAACAGTCCATTTTCATAAATTTAGGCCAAGCACCCAGGCAGAGGAGAGAGGTCCCGTAACAGACAATCTGGCTTCATGTCAGCAGAGAATCAGTCTTCATATCATAGCAGAGAATCAGGCTTCACGTCACCCACCACTGTAAGAGTCCATTTTCCTAAATTTAGGCCCAGCACCCAGGCAGAGGAGAGAGGTCCCGTAACAGACAATCTGGCTTCATGTCAGCAGAGAATCAGTCTTCATGTCATAGCAGAGAATCAGGCTTCACGTCACCCACCACTGCAACAGTCCATTTTCATAAATTTAGGCCCAGCACCCAGGCAGTGGAGAGAGGTCCCGTAACAGACAATCTGGCTTCATGTCAGCAGAGAATCAGTCTTCATGTCATAGCAGAGAATCAGGCTTCACGTCACCCACCACTGCAACAGTCCATTGGCATATATTTAGGCCCCGGCACCCAGGCAGAGCAGAGGTTCATTCAACTTTGGGTAGCCTCGCAATATAATGGTAAAATGAAAATAAAAATAGGATTGAATGAGGAAGTGCCCTGGAGTACAATAATATATGGTTAAGGGGAGGTAGTTAATGTCTAATCTGGACAAGGGACGGACAGGTCCTGTGGGATCCATGCCTGGTTCATTTTTATGAACGTCAGCTTGTCCACATTGGCTGTAGACAGGCGGCTGCGTTTGTATGTAATGACGCCCCCTGCCGTGCTGAATACACGTTCAGACAAAACGCTGGCCGCCGGGCAGGCCAGCACCTCCAAGGCATAAAAGGCTAGCTCTGGTCACGTGGACAATTTAGAGACCCAGAAGTTGAATGGGGCCGAACCATCAGTCAGTACGTGGAGGGGTGTGCACACGTACTGTTCCATCATGTTAGTGAAATGTTGCCTCCTGCTAACACGTTGCGTATCAGGTGGTGGTGCAGTTAGCTGTGGCGTGTTGACAAAACTTTTCCACATCTCTGCCATGCTTACCCTGCCCTCAGAGGAGCTGGCCGTGACACAGCTGCCTTGGCGACCTCTTGCTCCTCCTCTGCCTTGGCCTTGGGCTTCCACTTGTTCCCCTGTGACATTTGGGAATGCTCTAAGTAGCGCGTCTACCAACGTGCGCTTGTACTCGCGCATCTTCCTATCACGCTCCAGTGCAGGAAGTAAGGTGGGCACATTGTCTTTGTAGCGTGGATCCAGCAGGGTGGCAACCCAGTAGTCCGCACACGTTAAAATGTGGGCAACTCTGCTGTCGTTGCGCAGGCACTGCAGCATGTAGTCACTCATGTGTGCCAGGCTCCCCAGGGGTAAGGACAAGCTGTCCTCTGTGGGAGGCGTATCGTCATCGTCCTGCCTTTCCCCCCAGCCACGCACCAGCGATGGGCCCGAGCTGCGTTGGGTGCCACCCCGCTGTGACCATGCTTCATCCTCATCCTCCTCCACCTCCTCCTCATCCTCGTCCTCCTCGTCCTCCAGTAGTGGGCCCTGGCTGGCCACATTTGTACCTGGCCTCTGCTGTTGCAAAAAACCTCCCTCTGAGTCACTTCGAAGAGACTGGCCTCAAAGTGCTAAAAATTACCCCTCTTCCTCCTCCTCCTCCTCCTCCTCCTGGGCCACCTCCTCTTCCATCATCGCCCTAAGTGTTTTCTCAAGGAGACATAGAAGTGGTATTGTAATGCTGATAACGGCGTCATCGCCACTGGCCATGTTGGTGGAGTACTCGAAACAGCACAACAGGGCACACAGGTCTCGCATGGAGGCCCAGTCATTGGTGGTGAAGTGTTGCTGTTCCGCAGTGCGACTGACCCGTGCGTGCTGCAGCTGAAACTCCACTATGGCCTGCTGCTGCTCGCACAGTCTGTCCAGCATGTGCAAGGTGGAGTTCCACCTGGTGGGCACGTCGCATATGAGGCGGTGAGCGGGAAGGCCGAAGTTACGCTGTAGCGCAGACAGGCGAGCAGCGGCAGGATGTGAACGCCGGAAGCGCAAACAGACGGCCCGCACTTTATGCAGCAGCTCTGACATGTCGGGGTAGTTGTGAATAAACTTCTGCACCACCAAATTCAGCACATGCGCCAGGCAAGGGATGTGCGTCAAACCGGCTAGTCCCAGAGCTGCAACGAGATTTCGCCCATTATCGCACACCACCAGGCCGGGCCTGAGGCTCACCGGCAGCAACCACTCGTCGGTCTGTTGTTCTATACCCCGCCACAACTCCTGTGCGGTGTGGGGCCTGTCCCCCAAACATATGAGTTTCAGAATGGCCTGCTGACGTTTACCCCGGGCTGTGCTGAAGTTGGTGGTGAAGGTGTGTGGCTGACTGGATGAGCAGGTGGAAGAAGAGGAGAAGGAAGCCGAGAAGGAGGAGGTGGCAACAGGAGGCAAAGAATGTTGCCCTGCGATCCTTGGCGGCAGAAGGACGTGCGCCAAACAGCTCTCCGCCTGGGGCCCAGCTGCCACTACATTTACCCAGTGTGCAGTTAGGGAGATATAGCGTCCCTGGCCGTGCTTACTGGTCCACGTATCTGTGGTTAGGTGGACCTTGCTACAGATGGCGTTGCGCAGTGCACACTTGATTTTATCGGATACTTGGTTGTGCAGGGAAGGCACGGCTCTCTTGGAGAAGTAGTGGCGGCTGGGAACAACATACTGTGGGACAGCAAGCGACATGAGCTGATTGAAGCTGTCTGTGTCCACCAGCCTAAATGACAGCATTTCATAGGCCAGTAGTTTAGAAATGCTGGCATTCAGGGCCAGGGATCGAGGGTGGCTAGGTGGGAATTTACGCTTTCTCTCAAATGTTTGTGAGATGGAGAGCTGAACGCTGCCGTGTGACATGGTTGAGACGCTTGGTGACGGAGGTGGTGGTGGTGTTGGTGGTACATCCCCTGTTTGCTGGGCGGCAGGTGCCAACGTTCCTCCAGAGGCAGAGGAAGAGGCAGAGGCGGCAGCAGCAGAAGAGGTAGCAGGGGGAGCCTGAGTGACTTCCTTGGTTTTAAGGTGTTTACTCCACTGCAGTTCATGCTTTGCATGCAGGTGCCTGGTCATGCAGGTTGTGCTCAGGTTCAGAACGTTAATGCCTCGCTTCAGGCTCTGATGGCACAGCGTGCAAACCACTCGGGTCTTGTCGTCAGCACATTGTTTGAAGAAGTGCCATGCCAGGGAACTCCTTGAAGCTGCCTTTGGGGTGCTCGGTCCAAGATGGCGGCGTTCAGTAGCAGGCGGAGTCTCTTGGCGGCGGGTGTTCTGCTTTTGCCCACTGTTCCCTCTTTTGCTACGCTGTTGGCTCGGTCTCACCACTGCCTCTTCCTCCGAACTGTGAAAGTCAGTGGCACGACCTTCATTCCATGTGGGGTCTAGGACCTCATCGTCCCCTGCATCGTCTTCCACCCAGTCTTGATCCCTGACCTCCTGTTCAGTCTGCACACTGCAGAAAGACGCAGCAGTTGGCACCTGTGTTTCGTCATCATCAGAGACTTGCTGAGGTGGTATTCCCATGTCCTCATCATCAGGAAACATAAGTGGTTGTGCGTCAGTGCAGTCTATGTCTTCCACCGCTGGGGAAGGGCTAGGTGGATGCCCTTGGGAAACCCTGCCAGCAGAGTCTTCAAACAGCATAAGAGACTGCTGCATAACTTGAGGCTCAGACAGTTTCCCTGATATGCATGGGGGTGATGTTACAGACTGATGGGGTTGGTTTTCAGGCGCCATCTGTGCGCTTTCTGCAGAAGACTGGGTGGGAGATAATGTGAACGTGCTGGATCCACTGTCGGCCACCCAATTGACTAATGCCTGTACCTGCTCAGGACTTACCATCCTTAGAACGGCATTGGGCCCCACCATATATCGCTGTAAATTCTGGCGGCTACTGGGACCTGAGGTAGTTGGTACACTAGGACGTGTGGATGTGGCAGAACGGCCACGTCCTCTCCCAGCACCAGAGGGTCCACTAACACCACCACGACCATGTCCACGTCCGCGTCCCTTACTAGATGTTTTCCTCATTGTTATCGTTCACCACAACAACAAAAATATTATTTGGCCCTATGTATTGTATTCAAATTCAGCTGAATATAAATTTGAGGCCTAGTATTTAGGCGCTGGGTGACCGGTATAGATTTACTGACAGAATTAGACTTGGAAATGCACAGTAGCGTGTGTGTGAAGTTATTCTGAATGACCCTATGTGCTCCTTGAATATTATATACCCTTTTAGGGATAGATTTCAAATAGCTCTGATACAGCAGAAACCACTAAATTATGAAATTGCTAAATTGGGAATTGTATTTCAACCCAGAACAAAAAATGTGCTTTGACGGACACTAAATAACTTGCCCAGCCAGAACAGTACAGCGGTAACGACAGATTTAGCGGGATATAAATTTGAGGCCTAGTATTTAGGCGCTGGGTGACCGGTATGGATTTACTGACAGAATTAGACTTGGAAATGCACAGTAGCGTGTGTGTGAAGTTATTCTGAATGACCCTATGTGCACCTTGAATATTATATACCCTTTTAGGGATAGATTTCAAATAGCTCTGATACAGCAGAAGCCACTAAATTATGAAATTGCTAAATTGGGAACTGTATTTCAACCCAGAACAAAAAATGTGCTTTGACTGACACTAAATAACTTGCCCAACCACAACAGTACAGCGGTAACGACAGATTTAGCGGGATATAAATTTGAGGCCTAGTATTTAGGCGCTGGGTGACCGGTATGGTTTTACTGACAGAATTAGACTTGGAAATGCACAGTAGCGTGTGTGTGAAGTTATTCTGAATGACCCTATGTGCACCTTGAATATTATATACCCTTTTAGGGATAGATTTCAAATAGCTCTGATATAGCAGAAACCTCTAAATTATGAAATTGCTAAATTGGGAATTGTATTTCAACCCAGAACAAAAAATGTGCTTTGACGGACACTAAATAACTTGCCCAGCCACAACAGTACAGCGGTAACGACAGATTTAGCGGGATATAAATTTGAGGCCTAGTATTTAGGCGCTGGGTGACCGGTATGGATTTACTGACAGAATTAGACTGGGATATGGCCAAAAAATAACCACACTATTGCTGGTTAAATGCACTTGGTGTGACAGCTTGACCAACCACACTACTGAGGGTTAAATGCACTTGGTGACAGGCGCAGCTTGCCCCTGATGTAGTATATGGCCAAAAAATGAACAGACTATTGCTGGTTAAATGCACTTGGTGTGACAGCTTGACCAACCACACTACTGAGGGTTAAATGCACTTGGTGACGGGCGAAGCTTGCCCGTGATGTAGTATATGGCCAAAAAATGAACAGACTATTGCTGGTTAAATGCACTTGGTGTGTCAGCTTGACCAACCACACTACTGAGGGTTAAATGCACTTGGTGACGGGCGCAGCTTGCCCGTGATGTAGTATATGGCCAAAAAATAAACAGACTATTGCTGGTTAAATGCACTTGGTGTGACAGCTTGACCAATCACACTACTGAGGGTTAAATGCACTTGGTGACGGGCGCAGCTTGCCTCTTATGTAGTATATGGCCAAAAAATGAACAGACTATTGCTGGTTAAATGCACTTGGTGTGACAGCTTGACCAACCACACTACTGAGGGTTAAATGCACTTGGTGACGGGCGCAGCTTGCCCCTGATGTAGTATATGACTAGAAAATAAATAGACTATTGCTGGTTAAATGCACTTGCTGTGACAGCTTGACCAACCACACTACTGAGGGTTAAATGCACTTGGTGACAGGCGCAGCTTGCCCCTGATGTAGTATATGGCCAAAAAATAAACAGACTATTGCTGGTTAAATGCACTTGGTGTGACAGCTTCACCCTGATGTAGGCTTTAGCCAAAAAACAACCACACCATTAGGGTTAAATGCACTTGGTGACAGGCGCAGCTTGCCCCTGATGTAGTATATGGCCAACAAAATAAACAGACTATTGCTGGTTAAATGCACTTGGTGTGACAGCTTCACCCTGATGTAGGCTTTAGCCAAAAAACAACCACACCATTGAGGGTTAAATGCACTTGGTGACAGGCGCAGCTTGCCCCTGATGTAGTATATGGCCAAAAAATAAACAGTCTATTGCTGGTTAAATGCACTTGGTGTGACAGCTTCACCCTGATGTAGGCTTTAGCCAAAAAACAACCACACCATTGAGGGTTAAATGCACTTGGTGACAGGCGCAGCTTGCCCCTGATGTAGTATATGGCCAAAAAATAAACAGACTATTGCTGGTTAAATGCACTTGGTGTGACAGCTTGACCCTAATGTAGGCTTTAGCCAAAAAACAACCACACCATTGAGGGTTAAATGCACTTGGTGTGACTTACTGAGGGGTGTGATATACTTATAATATACTTTCTAACATAGAAAGTATATTATAGTGTATTTGTATTGTGCAGCAGTTGTGTGTGTTTCCTTTGCGATAATGCAGTTACAGAGTGACAAACACTAATGGAACAAATAATTGGAACTGGTGTGATATACCAGTTTCCCCCCAAAAAAACATATTCAAGCAGGGGTGTTATATACCAATAATATACGTTCTATATAGTGCATTTGGATAGTGCAGCATTTGTTTGCGGTATTGTTGGGTTACCGCAGCTACACAGAGTGACAAACTTAATTGGAACAAATAATTTCTACTGGTGTGATATACCAGTTGCTCCCCTTTAAAAAATGATTGAGGCAGGGGTGTTATATACCAATAATATACTTTCTATATAGTGCATTTGAGTAGTGCAACATTTGTTTTCAGTTTTGCTGCATTATCGCAGCTGCACAGAGCGACAAACGCTATTGGAACAAATAATTTCAACTGGTGTGATATACCAGTTGCCCCCCCAAAAAAGTGATTGTGGCAGGGGTATGATATACCTTCTTCCACAAATACTGCTCTTCTGTAGGGACTTTTGTCACGGGGTCATTTTGAAAATGACAGGCAGAAGAAGAGGCAGGCCATTCCAGAGGGGTAGTAGGGGTCGGGCAGGTGCACCAGGCCGAAGCCTAAGTTGGAAGTTGCAGAAGGTACTTGCGATTACGTCAAAGGCTCACTCAGCCTTCCGCTTCTGCACCCTCCTAATCCTCTCTGTCTGCACCCTCTTCACTCTCTGCTATTGTGCACCCCCAAAGAAACCACCACAACCACTGACTCCACTCGAGTCAGAGGAATAATTTTCCCATCCATTCCAAGATCTTACCCATGCTCAGCCCTTCTTGGCATCTGATCAGGAAGAGGAGGTATCAACGGTCGCCAACCAGCAGTCCGATGACAGTACTCAGATCAGCCAAAGGAGGGCGGTCCCCGCTGTTGCTGCCTACTCCGGGATCTCTAATGTCAGTGGTGGTGAAGGTGACAATGATGACATGTCGATGGACGTCACGTGGGTGCCCACAAGAGAGGAAGATGAGGAGAGTTCAGAGGGAGAGAGGGAGCAGCAGATGGGGAGAAGTAGGAGAAGCAGTCAGAACTTACAGTGCACTGGAGGCAAAAAGCAAACTGCTAATGTATCTGGAACGAGCCATCCACAATGCACGGTCACATCTGGCGCTCCCAGGATGCCAGCACATGGCTCCGCAGTGTGGGCTTTTCTTTTAAGTGTTTGCTGCTGACAAAGTCGCGGTAAGCCCAACACTCACCTTGGGACGACCGCCTTAAGAAGGCACCTTGCCTCCCATCACCGAGCCCAGTGGGAGCAACACCATCAGAACCCACAAAGCAACACTCCCGGTGCTCCACGTCCTGCCTCTTCTCCTTATCCTCTCTTCTCCCATTTATCCTCCACTCCACTTTCCACCGTGCCGTCGTCGCATTCATCTGGCAAAAGACAGGCTTCCGTGGCCCAAATGTTTGAGCGTAAAAAGATGATGACGCGGGATAACCCTCTTGTCCAACACTGAACGCTGGCTTGTCGGAACTGCTAGCCCGCCAACTACTGTCATATAAACTGGTGGTCTCTGAGGCCTTTAGAAAATTTGTGGCCATAGGCACACCAAAACGGAAGGTCCCCGTTAGGAAATATTTCTCCCAGAAGGGCATCCCGGAGCTATATGGCCATGTTCAGCGGCAAGTGAATGTATCTCTGGCACACAGTGTCGGTGCCAAGATACATTTGACCACATACTCGTGGTCTAGCCCATGGAACCCGTGTGGATTTGGTGTTACCGCCATGGATTGCATGCAGGCCTGACTCTTCTTCTCCTCCTCCTCCTCCTACTCCATCCTCCATCACCTCCTAGGCTGACTGCTCCTTTTCCACTGCTACCGCCTCTTATGCTGCGCCCCCCAGAACCTATTCGACATGCCAGGTGAGACTTTGCCATGCTGTGCTGCGGCTGTTGTTCCTAGAAGCCAAGAGCCACACGATTCTGCACTCCTTTTAGCTTTGCGGTCACAGGCCGATCAGTGGCTAACCCGGCACAATTTGACAGTTGGTAAAGTGGTGTGCAACAACGGTGCCAATCTGCTGAGCGTTCTGAAACAGGGCAAAATTACACACATGCAGTGCATGGCACCTTAGTCATGCAGCGATTCATTGCCAAATACCCAGGGGTCCAGGACGTCTTTTGGCAGGCCAGGAAAATCTCTGCCCATTTTAGAAGATCTTACACAGTCATGGCTCGTCTTGCTGACGTTCAGCGGCGAGACCACTTGCCCGTCAGACGTCTGATTTATGACTGCCAGACGCGATGGGACTCCACTTTGTATATGCTTGATAGGCTGCTCTAGCAGAAACGTGCAGTTAATGACTACCTGTACGAACTCTGCGGCAGGTCAGGTTCTGGGCCATGTTGTCCGTGGCTGGGGCAGGACACCGAGGACGACATTATCCTGGATGATGAGCAGGAGCCAGGCCACTCCACCACTTGCAGTTTAGTGCAAATGGGGGCCTTCATGCTCCAGTGTTTAAAGAGGGACCCCCGTATAAATAGCATATAGGGCAAGGACCAGTACTGGGTGGCAACGTATTTAGACCCCCGGTACAAGCACAAAATGGCGGACATGTTACCAGCATCACAGAGGGCTGTCAGAATGCGCACTTAAAGACCTTGCTTCGAGAAATGCTGAATTCTGCTTTTGAGCGTGCTGGCAGAGGAATTTCCACTCACAGAGAAACAGTTGCGGGTACCAATCCAACAGTGCATGCAAGAAGAGGGCGGTTTGAAGATGTGTTGGTCACTTCGGATATGAGATCATTCTTGAAGCCAACCCATCGACAGCCGCCCTCCGGATCCAGCCTCAGGGAACGCCTAGACCGACAGGTGTCTGACTACATTGGGATAACGGCTGATGTGGACACTCTGAGAAGCGAGGGTCCCGTGGACTATTGGGTGTGTAGGCTTAACCTGTGGCCAAAGCTGGCACATTTTGCCATGGAACTCTTGGCTTGCCCCTCGTCCAGTGTCCTGTCTGAAAGGACATTCAGAGCAGCAGGGGATATCGTGACCGATAAGCGCACTCGCCTAGCTCATGACAGTGTGGATTAGCTCACATTTCTAAAAAGAAGAGGCATGGATCTCGGAGGAATTTAACACAAGTGACGACTGCGTGTTTCAAGTATTATCATTAGTTTTTTTTTTCAAGAGGGGGGATTTTGTTAGCCATGTTTTTAATACAATATTTTATTTTTAGTTGTTTTAAACATATGTATTTGAACTGTATTTGTACTGTCCTTCAGTAAAATTGATATCCATTGACCATCTAATAGACCTCCAGCCACATAATTACTTGATCTTTTCTGTACGATGAATGCATAATTTTTGGGGCCTGTAGTTCACTGGCCTGCTGTAAAATGGATATCCAATGACCGTGTAATCTATCTCCAGCCACATACTTGCTTGTTCTTTTCTGTACGCTGAATGCATAATTTTTGGTACCTGTAGTCCATTGGCCTGCTGTAAAATTGATATCCAATGAACGTGTAATCTACCTCCAGCCGCATACTTACTTGTTCTTTTATGTACGCTGAATGCATAATTTTTGGGGCCTGTAGTCCATTGGCCTGTTGTAAAATTGATATTCAATGGCCATGCAATCTACCCCCAGCCACATACCTACTTGTTCTTTTCTGTCCGTATTTGGTGGCTTCAAATATGAGCTAAAGGTTTTTCAGGTTCGCCTGCCATTAAAGTGAATGGGGCCCGCCGCAAACTTGCGGTTTGCAAACATTTGATCGCGTTCGCACGATCACGTTCGCGAACCATCCCGGCCGATGTTCGTTCATCACTAATCCTATTATCAGGTAGTGGAAGTTGTCAATGAAGGGATTCTTCTACTGCTGATACTCTACAGGCAAACTGAAGACTTACTTCAAGTTCCAACTCTAGCACTCTGATACTGGATATGATATTTGCTTACTTTATATTTTGAGTTATCCAATAAATCCCAATGTTAATCAGACCCCCAAACAGACCTCAGATCAGACCCCCAATGTTAATCAGACCAGGTCACAGAACAGCATTTGGCACTTCCAGGAGAAGACCAGGGAGCGGTTAGTACAGAGCCCACACAAGGACATTTTTCTCCATTTTCCCCCCACTTTGGGGAAAAAAATGTGTATTAAAGGGGAAAAAATTCTGTGTATATATATATATATATATATATATATACACATATATATATATATATATATATATATATATATATATACATATATATACTGTACATCATGGCAATTCTAGTAAAGCACTGAAGTGATGAGAGATTTTCACTCCTTTAATTTGATAGACATGCTGTGAAATATCATTCGGACAAGCTTAGGTGGTAAAATACTTTATTAGGCAAGTGAAGACTGTAAGATACAGATTAGCAGTGGACGAAAGATCTAAGGGGTTTCTTTTTTGTAGATCCAAAGGGACATCAGTATTTAGAAATGCCAGAAGATGTGAGCTTATGTGAAGTCTGCAGTAGTGAGATAATGAGGCCAATCTTCACATAAATAGCAATATTGTTGGTAGGCAAAAGATGCTTTGTTAAAAAATGTTATAAGAGGTCCGGTTGGCCTCAGAACCATGTCATTTGATGAGAGATGACACTAAATTCTGCTGTGTCGATTATTTGAGAGATTGCAGAAACTCTATGTTTGCCTGAGATAAAGGACATCTCCAGTCAATTTTCACAAGACATTCATGTGCAAAAATGGCCGCTTAGTCAAATTGATGTCATGGCGTGCTAGCAGCATGAATACTTCTAAAACACCAGCAGCTGTGGATTTTAATATTTTACTTGGGAAATAGTTTTTATTTGGTTTCTGATTCATTTGGATCCCTAGAACAAAAGCTGAATAGTGTAATAGTAATAAGAGCCATGTTTTTTTCTAATTTGTTTCAGAAAAAATACTTCCTAATAAACAAGGCAAAATATTTTTTATATTTTTTATTACTGCATACAAATTCTGAAAATCTGCTTAGGACTGCTGAGGAGACTGGTATTTGAATCAAGAAGTGATTGAGTTATATTACAAGGGCTTAACAAAAAATATTAAACATTTTTATTTATTTAAAGGGGTTAATCGATCTCAGACATTGATAGAATATATCACTGTCAGATGGGTGCAGGTCACACCTCTGGGATCTGTTCCTATCTCCAGAACAGGATCCTGAACTGAAAGACGACACACTGCGCATGCGTGGCGTGCTCTCCATTCACTGCTATGGGAGTTCTGAAAATAGCAGAGCGAGTGTGCTCCTCTATTTCTGGAAGTTCCATAGCAGCAAATTTAGATCTCACTTCGCATGCACGGCCACCTCTCCATTCACCTCCATGGGACTGCTGTAAATAGCCCAGAACTTCCATAGCAGTGAATAGAATCCACACCGCACTTTTGCGCTGTGTTCTCCTTCACTTTCAGGGGTGCCGATTCTAGAGAAAGCAGTAGGTTCCAGAAGTAGGACCTGCACCTATCTAACATTGATGGCATATCTTGGTGATATGCCATCAATGTATGAGATGAGAAGACCCCTATAAAGCAATTTTTACATAATATCTACATTTTTACAGGCTCAAAATTAATTAAAGAAAACAAATATAATTATAAATATAAGGATTATTTTTTGACAACTAAATGTAAGTACTGAAGTCTGTAAGACATGGACATCATCATACACTGAGTTTCCGCCCTTAAGAGACTCTTCCCTGCTTGTTCTCTAGGCCTTCAATTCTATCTTCATTTTTATCTTCAGGACTCAACATTGAAAAAAGTTTCACTACTTGCATTTCCTTGTAATGACAATTCTGAAGCATATATTCTTATGATTCTGTGTTGTGCTATTCCTTTATTATTACTGTTGGAAGTTATGAATGAATTGCTAGCATTTTGAAGTGAAGGTCCAGATGGGAGTTACCAGTTAGGGGTGTGTCCCTGCACAGTCTGCCTCAATCAGTGCTGCCAGTATCAAAATTGAGCAGGGACACAACCCCCATCTGGATCTTTATTGCAAACTGCTAGTAATTTATTCATAACTTCTAGCAGGAACAATAAAGGAAGACACATTATAGAGTCATAACAATAAATCCTCCAGAATTGTAATGGAAGAATGCAAGTAGTTGCTGAAATATACATGTCAGAAGAGGTTACGGGTCCTCTTTATGAAACATTTGAAGTATCTTTGTTTTTTGTTTCTGTTCAGCACCTTCTAATAATTTTTGAGTGACTTAATTTGAGCTCTGTATACTTTATTACTAATCCTTCTACATGTACCCCAGGTCACAAAAACAAAACAAAAAAAAACCCAGTAAACCGGTTCCATTGGCAGCCTCATTTGACCATGTCATAGCACTTACCTCCACCATATTTTTTTCAAATTCACTAGCAGTAGTAGGGAAAAACTCCAGATGGTACCACGGCTAGTTACTTTAAATGACACATTTAAAATAGTAATCGACAACCTCAGCTCTGCTGCATCTCAGTTTGGCATTAGCATTTCTTGGGCTATGATAATGGCAGAATACAAAATTCTATTTACGAAAAGGGGGAGAAAAAAATCTCAGTTAACCTAATTCTCCATATGGAATCATTCACCATGGAATGATTTGCACTGGTAAATTATGGTAGCCAACTTTTTCTTCTTATCAGGGCTTAGTGAATATGGATCTAGTGTTGTAAGTGTTCAGTATAAAAGAATTGTGAACAGATGTCCTGCCTCGGGGAACAGACGTAGTGTTTCACACTTATTATTGGAGCCAGGCTGTTTGCATACAGGCACTGGCGTTGAATATCATGGTAGCAAACCCACAATGATCATCTACTAAAAAGCTAGGAACACCTTGCTATGAAACCGATTCTTATTAAATCGATAGGCTCTACTGGAGTGGTTTTATGAATTGCACGCAGATGGGTACATTATATGGATCATGCTATGTGTTGTTTATGACATAATTCTACAGTACTAAGGCCAAATAGTCTAACATAAGGCTTGATTACTGTATGACAAAAAAGAATGAATGTTTTTTACACTTATTACACTGTCTGTATTTATTTTGGGTTTATTTTGGTTAATATTTGCAACAATTCCGTCAGAAGACAGGTAAAGGGGTTCTTCACTTTCATTTAACTGATGATCTATCCTCTGGATAGATCATCAGCTTCTGATCGGCCAGGGTCCGACACCCGGGACCCCCGCCTATCAGCTGTTTGAGAAGGGCAGCGGCGCTCCAGCAGCGCCGCGGCCTTCTCACTGTTTACCGCCGGGCCGTCTGCCCACTGACGTCACGACTAGTATCAACTAGAGTGGGCGCGGCTAAGCTCCGTTCACTTGAATGGAGCTTAGCCGCGCCCACTCTAGTTGATACTAGTTGTGACGTCAGTGGGCGGGCGGGCCAGCAGTAAACAGTGAGAAAGCCGCGGCGCTGCTGGAGCGCCGCTGCCTTCTAAAACAGCTGATCGGCGGGGGTCCCGGGTGTCGGACCCCCGCCGATCAGAAGCTGATGATCTATCCAGAGGATAGATCATCAGTTAAATGAGAGTGCAGAACCCCTTTAAAGGGGTTTTACTGAGTTTTTTGAACTGATGACCAACCCTCAGAATTGATCATCAGTATCTGTTGGGCTGACACCCAGGGCCGAGCTGTAATACCAAGCACAGCCCCTATCAAATGGACAGCGCTGTGCTTGGCGAGCTAAGAGAAGGCCACAGCACTACTGCGAAGATGGGTGCCTTCTCAAACAGCTGATCAGATAGGTCATCAGGAGAAAAATCTCAGAAAACACACAACTGCTGGGTTTGGTACAATCTATCTACATCAACTTCAGGAGATCCTGAACTTTGTAGGATCTGATTTGGAAGAATCAGAGGAAGGAGAGAGATGTAGACTTTCCAGGCAATCAGAGTATTTTTGATTTATCACTTTGGTTCCTTTGTTTGTTAGGCTAGTAGATTTCTATGTTATTACTTTTTGATGAAAATTAATAAAAAATAGTTTTTAAAACAGAGTGCTTTTGATTTATTCAGACCCAAATCAAATCGGAAGGTCGATTCGGCCAAGTCAGTCACTAATAGAAATTCAAGCGTGCCTTCACTCGTGGTGAAAAAAAATCTGCCTGAAAATATGCAGGTTCACATTTTGGTGCAGATTTTTAGGTGCTGATTAAGAGGCAGATTTCTTTGTGAATTTTAATGTGGATTTCTTTCAAATGAATAGAGACATTCTGACTCAGAAAAGCCGCAATAGGTGTGAAGGCACCCTTAGAAATGTACTCATCTCTCTCCACCAATTCAGAACTCCTTGAGAAAGCTGATAGCGAAACGTGTGCCAGGGTCTAAGGTGGTGGGCTTTTAAGGCTATAATACATAGTGATACAGCAGGCGATTGTCGCGAGGGAAGCGTTCCTTCCCAGCAATCGCCTGCTCGTTAGCGGAGGATACTTATGCTATTACATGCAGCAATCTCCTCCACAGTATGGGGAGGAGAGATCGCTATGCCATCGTTTGTCGCCATACTGAATCATTATTGGCCAGCAGCAGATTGTGATTAGACACTATGCCGGCGGCAATCAATGATTTTTAGGCCCCTTTCACACGGGCGAGTTTTCCGCGCGGGTGCAATGCGTGAGTTGAACGCATTGCACCCGCACTGAATCCGGACCCATTCATTTCAATGGGGCTGTGCACATGAGCGGTGATTTTAACGCATCACTTGTGCGTTGCATGAAAATCGCAGCAAGCTCTATTTTGTGTGTTTTTCACACAACGCAGGCCCCATAGAAGTGAATAGGGCTGCGTGAAAATCGCAAGCATCCGCAAGCAAGTGCGGATGTTAGGAGACGATCTGGATGGGGACCCGGTTATAAGGGAAAATAATAGCATTCTGAATACAGAATGCATAGTACAATAGGGCTGGAGGGGTTAAAACAAATATGGTCATGGATCATGTGACGGACCATGTGATGAGCGCAGTGACGTCATCAAAGGTCCTATTCCTCACAGAACAAGACAGAAGAGATGCCGGCTGTGTGAACAAGTGGATTAAGGTGAGTTAAATTTTATTTTATTTTTTTAACCCCTCCAGCCCTATTGTACTATGCATTCTGTATTCAGAATTCTATTATTTTCCCTTATAACCATGTTATAAGGGAAAATAATACAATCTACACAACCTTGAACCCAAACCTGTGAATAAGTTCGGGTCTGGGTACCACATTCAGTTTTTTATCACGCACGTGCAAAACTCACAACGGAACGCAATCACAGTCAAAACTGACTGCAATTGGGTACCTACTCGCGCGGGTTTGCCGCATGTAAGCTAGCGGTTCTTGATTGGTTGACTGGATCTTCGACTTCGTCGCAAGTGACAGCAGGACCAGCAGCACTCGCATAGTGAAGAAACTACTCATCAGCAGCAACAGGTAGACCTGGAGCAGGAACTGAACCAGCAGGTGGTGGCATACTTTGAGAGCACCCTGGCAGCCATCATAGAAGATCCGCTTGACTACTGGGCAGCCAAACTGGATTTGTGGCCGCAACTGGCCGAGTTTGCCCTGGAAAAGCTGTCCTGTCCGGCCAGTAGTGTGGCATCAGAGCGGGTGTTTAGTGCGGCGGGGGCCATAGTTACCACAAGAAGAACTCGCCTGTCCACCCAAAATGTGCAGAGACTTACTTTTGTCAAGATGAATGAGGCGTGGATCAGCCAGGGTTTTCACCTACCAATGCCTGATGCATCAGATTAGATCACCCATCTCCATACTATGTCACCTTGCCACTCTGTGGTATCATGCTGCTGCTGTTGCTGCCATGTCCACACTCTGTCACCATGCCACTCTGTGGCCTCCTGATGCTCCCATCTCCACACTATGTCACCATGCCACTCTGTGGCCTCCTGATGCTGCCATCTCCACACTATTTCACCTTGCCACTCTGTGGTATCATGCTGCTGCTGCTGTTGCTGCCATCTCCACACTATGTCACCTTGCCACTCTGTGGCCTCCTGACGCTGCCATGTCCACACTATGTCACCTTGCCACTCTGTGGTATCATGCTGCTGTTGCTGCCATCTCCACACTATGTCATCGTGCCACTCTGTAGCCTAATCATACTGCTGCTGCCACCTCCACACTGTCATTCTGCCACTCTGTGGCCTCCTGATGCTGCCGCCACCTCCAGACCCTGTCATTGTGCCACTTGGTGGTCTCCTCATGCTGCTTCCACCTCACCACTATGTCATAAGGCCACTCTGTAGACTTCTCATGCTGTTACTACCCTCCCCACTCTATGACGGGGTCGCTATTGTCCTTGTTTGGCCTTCTTGAAATCACAATTTATTTGACCTTTCTTCTGATCTGTCAGAGGGAAGGAAAAATGAGACGCACAATGGATCCTGTCTGTTTAGCAGCTGTAAGGCCTGTATGGTCGCATCAGAATTGGCTTATAATTTGGTAGCCAAAAGCAGGAGTGGGTACAAAACACAGAAGAGATGCAAATATTACCTTCACGTGTCATCTCTGTTTTAGATCCACTCGTTTTTTGGGGGCATTACCAATACTGAGCAAATGCTCATTAAGTGAAGGCATATGCTCCCCAGACAGGATATGTTTTTTGTGGGTTATTGTTCTGACGGATCAGATGAAGGGCAAAATAATCAGTAACTTCAACACAAACTCACTGCTGACACCCTCTGCACTTTGTCGGGGGGGCTCTACTTGTATAAGCATTTAATAGAACAGGTTCTGTAGACATCTCTGTGGAATAAGCTGACGAGGGTGTAAAAGGAGTGCGCTTCTTCTTGGTGCTAACATGGACCTGTAAGGCTGAGTTAATGCTTGAGTTATTTGGTCAGATTTGGCCCTGTGACTGCCTAAATAAGTGAAGTGTGCAGTGATTCTAATAGCGACGCCTGTCATCTGCATGTCATACTGACTCACAGTATTATTTCACTACCCCAGCAGACTCCCTATGCGTGTTACTGCAAGGCATAGTGTTCTACACCCATATAAAGGCTCTATGCAGCCCGGAAATAGCCGTTTTGTCGCAAATATATTGGGATCGAAGCAAAATTTTTTCTGAAAATTTGGCGAACCGGCCAAATCAAATTTTTGGGAAATTCGCTAATCTCTTATTACAATAGAGCCAGAGAATCCAGGATAAAAGTGACATTTTATGTGTTATCTCTTGGCTACAAAAGTATAGTTATATACAGTGACCCACCACAGTTCTAGAAGTTCATACAGAGAGGACTATATGCAGGACCAGATATAAATGAGTGGTTTTACTCAGGCAACTGTCTAAAAGGAAAACTGCCCATAACAACCAATCACAGCACTGCTTTTGTTTTTGAAGAGCAGAGTATGAAATGAAAGCTGCGCTGTGATTGGTTGCTATGGGGAGCTAGGACAGTTTTTGTTTTGAACAGTCATCTTAGATCTCCCTCAAAGCGATGAGCCCTTCATCAAACATATCATCAGGGCCCGAAAAGGGGTTTTAAATATTAAATCATCCTTCTTGAATGAGTTTCAAGATTCAGAGTGGGAGATGTAATAAGCAGTTTACAGAGAGCCTGGATCATATATCTTTTAAGCCCGATAATTCTGATAGCTGCACTGATGCTGATCCAGACACAAGTCATAGTACCTTACATATGCAGTGGCCAGGTACAGGTGGATAAAATAACCTGAATTTGTTTGTGACGCCAATTGCAGCATGTGCAGGGTATTATCCCAGGGCCCTTCCAAGGTGTTATAACGCATGTCCCAGATTAGGAATGCCAGAGTGGTGTAATGGCCTATAATGTCTCTGTAGGATAGTGATAATTGTGTCACGGTGTCTCCTACCTGGGTATGTCTGGGCTCCTGGCTCACTTGCAATAAATTTGAGTGTAGTGATAGTAGGAGTAATAGAGAAATTTTGCAGAAGAAATGATGTCCAGACCTTTAGATGAAGTTCAAACGTTTCTTTACTTGAGGTAACTTTCATCCAAACATTATACAGCTTTGGTCTCTTGGTCCAAGCAGGTTTTGGCAATGATTGGCAGGAATGAATACTTTTGCTTTAAATGTGGAGCTTGCAGGATAAACATTTTTCCGGTAGCTCTGTGATTGTGGCAGGGTTAGCTTCTGCACTTATCTGTAACTTCTGCTGTGTGGGGACAGACTAGCTTAGGAGGAAATAGCTTCTCCTAGGTCTCTGGACTTATCTCACAGATGGATTCTCAGGTGAAGCTTTCTTCCTGGAACTCTGGAGGCAGGGGCGTAGCTAAAGGCTCATGGGCCCTGGTGCAAGAGTTCAGCTTGGGCCCCCCTTCCTTCAGTGCTTTATGGCCAGGGGCAGGGAAGCACATTGCCTTTGTGCTGCCTAAGGCAAACATTGAAACGGCACCCCCCTGTCCAAATTCTTGACCTTACCCCTTTCCCTCCAGCCAGAGGTGTAACTTGAACAGCATGCACTTTCTATAATACTGGTGTCTTCTTATGTGGCACAAGGGTCTTTGGGCCCCCTCAGGCTCCTGGGCCTGGTAGCGACTGCTACCTCTGCACCCCCTATAGCTACGCCCCTGTTGAAGGTTGTCTGTAGTTTCTGCTTTCTTCATCCAGCAGCGCTGAAGGTGCTCTAGCTGGGATATATATGAAAATGTCTCAGACAAGACTAGGTCCTTTCTGTCTTCCCTATGTAAAGGAACTCCACACACACACCCTACCCCTAGCAGGTAGTGGGCTACACTCTGACTAACTTCCTTCTTCACCCCTGCTGCAGGATGTAGGACCAGCCCACCTCTCCACAGAGTGGGAGCTAAGCTGGAATAAACCATTTCAGCTTAGATGCACTAAACACTAATCTGTACTTGCCAATGAGTTGCTGCCACCTACTGTAACCAGGCAAATTACATGAACAATTGCATTTAACATAGATTTATATGTACATTTGTGGAAGACATAATGTAAATTAAATCTGATGACAGTATAAAGGCCCTTAGATGATAATAGCGGGGTAGAGACATGTAGTAACACAACTCTGGGGTGTTACACATATATGTGATAGCTTTATCTAGAATTTACAGTCCTATCAGTATTGCTTCATTATTCAGTAGCTGGAGCCATGACTCCCTCTACACCCACCTCAGCCCTGCTCATGACAGGACCAAAAGTCAAATGATAGCCAGGGTGGGGGTTGTTGTAATGTGCTTCTCTGTATGTATAGAAAAAAAATTTAAACTAACAAATTAAGTGTAATAGTAAAAAGAGCATTTTTTTTTACCAAGGAATTTACAATGATTAATATTATTTATGAGGCACATATTCACATTTTGTGCTTATATCTTCCTGCTTATTCTAGCTCCACATCAGCAAGTCTACCAGGACTAGTCTCCAAGGACCTATGAGTCCTAGAGATGAGACGATACAGTGACTAATAACTTATTTATGCCCTAAATACTAGGGCCCTGATTTATTATGTCTTCACTCCAGAATTCTGGCTTCAAAAATTTGTAAAATAGGGCTTTTTTGAATTTTTGCATTCACTTGGCCAACATTTAGCCACCTATTACATTTTTACACCGCTCACTCAAGTGAGCTATATGGATTTGAAAATGCATTCTTTCTCTTATTGCCCTTTCCCTTCTTGTGTTCTGTGTTTCTTCCTGTTTATCTAATAATACTCCTGACCGCTTCCTCCTAAACTAACTTTATCCAGGGAGTATCTGACATAAAATACTGCATCCATTTTAGCAGCTAGGGGGCAGTAATTTCTTCACAAGTTGACAGATACAGAAGTGTCTTTCCTTACATTAGCTTTTTACTCAAAATATACCAAGATATATGGTAGAGCAAGATGACCAGCTTTAAAAAAAAACTGAGAGACCTCCTTTTAAATGCCTGCTGACCAATCCCAGGGTGCCAAGTGTCCACTACCATAGGTGAACAAATTGCCCTGCACCTGAGTACAAGGCCTAAGGCAATCACAAGTTGATTAACCCATGGCTGGCTCCCTAATCCACTTTGCTCTTGTGAGTCAGTATAATATGCGCCACTGGTCGACGAAGTGCATAAGAAGCGCGTACTCGCGACCGTGTATCCCTTTGCGAACCTGCCCTCGTGCGTACGCACGGACGCATGATTGACTCAGCGCGAGTATGCGAGCGCGTGGACCCAGATGCGGAAACGGAAGTCGCAGGAGACACCGGAGACAACCCTGGCCGCGGCGTCTTGTCACTCGCCTGGCCACTCTGTCCCCGGGACTCCGACGGTCCTCCCCTCCGATGTCCACGCGAACGCATCTCCGCACTGGCTCGCAAAGGGGTCAGCGCTGGTGCATCAGAGACACGTATAACCTGTCCCGCAACTCCACGAGGACCCCTCTTGGTTCCCCTGGAGTGCAAAGCAGGTGAGGATCTTACATTACCCCCCCTCGAGGAGGCGGCTCTGAAGACTCCAAGCAAGCTTTCCCCGGATTATCCCGGTGAAAGGCTGCCACCAACTCATCCGCATGCACCTGGCGAGCAGGTATCCAACATCTCTCCTCTGGACCAAAACCCTTCCAGTCCACCAAGTATTGAAGAGACCTTTGGACAAAACGAGAGTCCAAAATTCTGTTCACTTCGAACTCCGGTACCCCTTGGACCTCCAGCGGGGATGGGGTCTGAATGAAGGGAGCGGAGTCGGCTGCCGATTTGAGAAGTGAAACATGAAAGGTGTTCACTCCTCGGATCGATGGTGGAAGAGCAACCTTGTACGTAACTCGGTTGATCTTTTGTGTCACTGGGTATGGGCCAATGAATCGAGGACCCAACTTGGAAGATGGCTGACGCAGCGGAATGTTCCGGGTGGAGACCCACACCTGATCACCCACCTTAAACTTTTGCTCTACGGTGCGATGACGATCAGCAAATTTCTTCTGTTGCGCCACCGCACTGCGGAGATTCCGCTGGGCCGACGACCGAATGGGACGTCTATCCTTGAACCACTGATCCACCACCGGTGAGTCAGTGGAGGGTCCGGCCAAAGAAGAGAGTCTTGGATCCCTGCCCCCCACGCACCTGAACGGAGACATCTTAGTGGAAGCATGCTCAGAGTTATTATAAGCCACCTCCGCAAAGGGTAGATACGCTGCCCATTCCTCCTGGCAGTCTGACACGAAGCACCGGAGATATTGCTCCAGGGTCTGGTTAGTCCTTTCCGTCTGACCGTTTGTCTCTGGGTGAAAACCAGAAGAAAAAGACAAATTAATACCCAATCAGGAGCAGAAAGAACGCCAGAAGCGGGAGATGAATTGCACTCCTCTGTCTGAAACAATGTCATCCGGCGCTCCGTGTAATCGAAAGACATGATTCAAGAACAGATCTGCCAATTCTCTGGCCGAGGGCAATCCAGGGAGTGGGATAAAATGGGCCATTTTACTAAAACGGTCCACCACTACCCAGATTACCGTACTTCCAGAGGACCTTGGCAAATCTGTGATGAAATCCATGGAAATGTGAGTCCATGGAGCCTGGGGAATAGGCAGTGGGAGTAAAGTCCCAGAAGGGGCAGACCGGGACGGTTTACATCTGGCGCAAACAGTACATGCCTGGATATAGGCCTTAACATCCACGGACATGTTGGGCCACCACACGTGACGTTTAACAAGGGCAAGTGTTTTTTTAACACCCAAATGCCCGGCAGACTTTGAGTCATGAAGCTGTCGGATGACCTCCAATCGAAGGTTAATGGGTACGAACCATCGACCCTCGGGTTTGTCAGGTGGACTCTCTGCCTGTGAGGGCTCAAGAAGAGAGGACAAGTCCTCCATTACTTCTGCGGCCCCCAGGGCAGCAAGAAAACATTTAGTTGGGAGAATGGTTTCTGGCTCAGAGTCCAGGACGGAAGCAGCCTCAGGGAAGCAGCGGGACAGGGCATCTGCCTTTACGTTTTTGGAACCTGGTTTATAAGTGAGGCGGAAATTGAAGCGGGTGAAAAACAATGCCCACCTGGCTTGTCGGGAGTTGAGTCTTTTGGCACTCTCTAGATACTCCAAATTTTTGTGGTCAGTGTAAACCGTGATGGGATGTTCTGCACCCTCTAGCCAATGTCTCCACTCTTGAAAAGCCAATCTTACTCCCAGAAGCTCTCTATTGCCGATATCATAATTACACTCGGCTGGAGAGAGCTTCCGAGAGAAGAAGGCACAGGGATGTAACCTCTCGGGGTCCCCAGAATACTGTGAGAGAACTGCCCCTACACCGACCTCTGAGGCATCGACCTCGAGAACAAAAGGTCTGGAGGTGTCTGGATGAGTAAGAATTGGTGCCGTGCAAAAGGCCTGTTTCAGCGTCTCAAAGGCTCTGACTGCCTCTCTCGTCCACTTAGAAGGATTAGCTCCCTTCTTAGTGAGGTTGGTGAGAGGTACTACTATCGCAGAAAAATTCTTAATAAACTTGCGGTAGAAGTTGGCAAAGCCTAAGAAACGCTGCAACCCCTTAAGATCCTTAGGTTGAGGCCAATCTAAGACAGCAGAAAGTTTGGATGGGTCCATAGCCAATCCCTTTTCTGAGATAATGTACCCCAGGAAAGGCAACTCCTTCACCTCAAACAGACACTTCTCAAGTTTGGCATAGAGGCGGTTCTCCCTCAGCTTCTGGAAAACCTGACACACGTGTCTCCGATGAGAGACCAGATCCGAGGAGTAGATTAGTATGTCATCTAGATAGACAACAACACATCTATCCAAGAAATCTCTGAGAACATCGTTGATGAACTCCTGGAAGACCGCGGGAGCATTACAGAGACCGAAAGGCATCACAAGATACTCGTAATGCCCGTCTCTGGTATTAAATGCGGTCTTCCATTCGTCACCCTCTCTAATGCGAACTAAATTATAAGCACCCCTTAAATCGAGTTTGGTGAAGACTCGGGCCCCTGCCACCTGAGAAAACAGATCATCAATCAGAGGCAGTGGATACCGATTCTTCACCGTAATCCGATTAAGGGCACGATAATCGATGCAAGGTCTTAAGCCTCCATCCTTCTTCTCCACAAAGAAGAATCCAGCTCCAGCAGGGGAAGTGGATGGACGAATGAAATTCTTCTCAAGGTTCTCTTTAATATACTCCCGCTGAGCCTGAACCTCAGGCCCAGTGAGATTATAAAGATGCCCTTGTGGTGGCATGGTGCCTGGCAACAGGTCTATAGGACAATCATATTACCTGTGGGGAGGTAATACATCAGCCCCCTGAGGACTGAACACATCTCGAAAATTATGATACTGCTGTGGTAAAGTACTTAATACTTCCATGGAGGCTAGTGACAGGTCGGGACGAATGCACTTAGTAAGGCATTCCGTACTCCACTGACAGATAAGACCCGAGTGCCAGTCCACTACTGGATTATGGAGCCTTAACCAAGGGAGACCCAAAATCACGGGAGTGGATGGCATGTCAAGGACAAAAAGGCTTAAGGTCTCCCGATGATCAGCCCCCACCGTTACCTGTATTCCCGGAGTCATCCACACTGCACGACCATCTTGAAGAGGGGAACCATCAATCGCGGTCACTGACATGGTGGTTTTCGGCTGGATCAACGGGATGCCAAGTCGACGAACCAAGGTTGAGTCCACAAAATTCCCAGCGGCCCCAGAATCGATTAGTGCTGAAAACTCATGGACTTTGTCTTGCCACCGTAAGGATATGGATACCATCACCCGGCTTGGAGGAGGGATAATAGCACCTAGGGGGTTTTCCTCTATGCCCCCTAGGTTCATTCGTTTCCCGCCGGCAGGAGGGGACAGGTTTTAACGAGGTGTCCAGACTTTCCGCAAAATAGGCACAGGCCTTTCTGTTGGCGACGAGCTCGTTCTGCCTGTGTGAGATGGGAGGATCCAACCTCCATTGGCTCTTCGGCCGATTTTAGAGGCCCTGGATGTGGTCGAGAGGAAGAAAACCGAGACGACCGTTCCACTCGCCTCTCACGGATTCGCCTGTCGGGATCGATTGCCTGAGAGATAGCCATTTCCAACGAGAAGGGGGTAGGCAAGGCCAAAAGAAGATCCCGGACCGCATCCGAAAGTCCCAAACGGAAGCGATGGCGTAGGGCTGCGTTGCCCCAGGTGGTGAAAGCTGCCCATCGCCTGAATTCTGCAGCGTATTCTTCAGCTGGGCGGCGGCCTTGTTGAATATGCTCAAGATTGGTCTCTGCGGTGCGAGTACGATCCGGGTCATCGTAAATCACAGCCATAGCCTCGAAGAAGGCATCCACTGACGAAAAAGCTGAATGGTCTTGAGGCAAGTTAAATGCCCAACGTTGGGGGTCTCCACGTAGCAGTGACATTACAATCCCAATTCTCTGCCTGAGAGTGCCAGAAGCTATCGGTCGTAACTGAAAATAAAGGAGACAGGAGTCTCTGAAGTTTAAGAACTCCTGTCGCTCTCCTGTGAAGGGGTCAGGCAGAGGGATCTTAGGTTCTGTTTGATGCCTTGCGATAGTGACGGGTAGTGCTGAGGCTCCCTGGATAAGCTGCTGAACCTCCTCCATCACAGTTGTCAGTTGCTCTTGGATTTGCACTGCAGCGGCTGCTGGTATATTTGGGCTTCGTTGGAACAGCAGGTTAACGGCTCCCGTTAATTCATTCAGCTGCTGCTGGATCTTGTCCATGGCAACTGTTAGTTGGGCCCACTGTTCTGTAATGCAAGGCACCAACAAACAGACCAGTGATGAAAGCAAAAAGGTGTTTATTCACCAGAAACATAAACGTCCAGGACACTTGCTGGTAACAAGGAATAATAACAAAAAACCAGGCAAAGAGATTCCAGGAAGAGTCCCAACCAGTGCTGAATGATGCTGTGCACTTGGCAGTCGAGTCACTCCAGATCTTGGGTCCGCTGTAAAGGACAAAGTTCCTGGCAGTCTTCAGTCACTAGGAGTTGTGACCTATACCTGGTTGAGGGAAAATAACAGTGGGCACTGATCACCCTGAGAGACTTCCTTTTAAATGCCTGCTGACCAATCCCAGGGTGCCAAGTGTCCACTACCATAGGTGAACAAATTGCCCTGCACCTGAGTACAAGGCCTAAGGCAATCACAAGTTGATTAACCCATGGCTGGCTCCCTAATCCACTTTGCTCTTGTGAGTCAGTATAATATGCGCCACTGGTCGACGAAGTGCATAAGAAGCGCGTACTCGCGACCGTGTATCCCTTTGCGAACCTGCCCTCGTGCGTACGCACAGACGCATGATTGACTGAGCGCGAGTATGCGAGCGCGTGGACCCAGATGCGGAAACGGAAGTCGCAGGAGACACCGGAGACAACCCTGGCCGCGGCGTCTTGTCACTCGCCTGGCCACTCTGTCCCCGGGACTCCGACGGTCCTCCCCTCCGATGTCCACGCGAACGCATCTCCGCACTGGCTCGCAAAGGGGTCAGCGCTGGTGCATCAGAGACACGCATAACCTGTCCCGCAACTCCACGAGGACCCCTCTTGGTTCCCCTGGAGTGCAAAGCAGGTGAGGATCTTACAACAACCTTCTACATTACAGCCAAGAATCTTAAACACTACCCTATACAGCTGCATAACCAGATGCTTAATTATTTTTTTACAAAAAATAAATAAAAAATAAGACTTCTGTTGTTACTAGTAGTAAGTATTCCTATACAGCAGAAGTCTCATTTTTTTTTTTATAAATAGAGGCTAAATTTAATTTCATTTAATATATTTGCATATATTATATATTTAGAATATATAATATATTATAATATATTATGGCTATGACATCAGTAGTAGTTTACCACATATTATGCATTCAGATACATCAGAAGTATGATATATATATATATATATATATATAGTACAGACCAAAAGTTTGGACACACCTTCTCATTCAAAGAGTTTTCTTTATTTTCATGACTATGAAAATGGTAGATTCACACTGAAGACATCAAAACTATGAATTAACACATGTGGAATTATATACATAACAAAAAAGTGTGAAACAACTGAAAATATGTCATATTCTAGGTTCTTCAAAGTAGCCACCTTTTGCTTTGATTACTGCTTTGCACACTCTTGGCATTCTCTTGATGAGCTTCAAGAGGTAGTCATCTGAAATGGTCTTCCAACAGTCTTGAGATGCTTAGCACTTGTTGGCCCTTTAGCCTTCACTCTGCGGTCCAGCTCACCCCAAACCATCTCGATTGGGTTCAGGTCCGGTGACTGTGGAGGCCAGGTCATCTGGCGCAGCACCCCATCACTCTCTGTCATGGTCAAATAGCCCTTACACAGCCTGGAGGTGTGTTTGGGGTCATTGTCCTGTTGAAAAATAAATGATGGTCCAACTAAACGCAAACCGGATGGAATAGCATGCGGCTGCAAGATGCTGTGGTAGCTATGCTGGTTCAGTATGCCTTCAATTTTGAATAAATCCCCAACAGTGTCACCAGCAAAGCACCCCCACACCATCACACCTCCTCCTCCATGCTTCACGGTGGGAACCAGGCATGCAGAGTCCATCCGTTCACCTTTTCTGCGTCGCACAAAGACGCCGTGGTTGGAACCAAAGATCTCAAATTTGGACTCATCAGACCAAAGCAAAGATTTCCACTTGTCTAATGTCCATTCCTTGTGTTCTTTAGCCCAAACAAGTCTCTTATGCTTGTTGCCTGTCCTTAGCAGTGGTTTCCTAGCAGATATTCTACCATGAAGGCCTGATTCACATAGTCTCCTCTTAACGGTTGTTCTAGAGATGTGTCTGCTGCTAGAACTCTGTGTGGCATTGACCTGGTCTCTAATCTGAGCTTCTGTTAACCTGCGATTTCTGAGGCTGGTGACTCGGATGAACTTATCCTCCGCAGCAGAGGTGACTCTTGGTCTTACTTTCCTGGGGTGGTCCACATGTGAGCCAGTTTCTTTGTAGCGCTTGATGGTTTTTGTGACTGCACTTGGGGACACTTTCAAAGTTTTCCCAATTTTTCGCACTGACTGACCTTCATTTTTTAAAGTAATGATGGCCACTCATTTTTCTTTACTTAGCTGCTTTTTTCTTGCCATAATACAAATTCTAACAGTCTATTCAGTAGGACTATCAGCTGTGTAGCCACCTGACTTCTCCACAACGCAACTGATGGTCCCAACCCCATTTATAAGGCAAGAAATCCCACTTATTAAACCTGACAGGGCACACCTATAAAGTGAAAACGATTTCAGATGACTACCTCTTGAAGCTCATCAATAGAATGCCAAGAGTGTGCAAAGCAGTAATCAAAGCAAAAGGTGGCTACTTTGAAGAACCTAGAATATGACATATTTTCAGTTGTTTCACACTTTTTTGTTATGTATATAATTTCACATGTGTTAATTCATAGTTTTGATGCCTTCAGTGTGAATCTACCATTTTCATAGTCATGAAAATAAAGAAAACTCTTTGAATGAGAAGGTGTGTCCAAACTTTTGGTCTGTACTATATATATATATATATATATATATATATATATATATATATATAATTTTGATTTATTTATAAAAAAAAATGCAATTACACATTTACAATTACAAAAAAAATCTAAAAAATATATAAATTTAATTTAGTCTCTATTTCTTAAAAGTTTACGGGATTCGAACTCACAACCTTCTACATTACAGCCCAGAATGTTAACCACTACACTATACATCTGCATAGGCAGTTGCTTAAAAAAAAAAAAAAATTTATATATATATATATATATATATATATATATATATATATATATATATATAAATATATATATAAGACTTCTGCTGTATCGGAATACTTACTACTAGTAACAGCAGAAGTCTCATATTTTTTTTTGTAACTGGCCATGCAGCTATATAGTGTACTGGTTAACACTATTGGCTGTAATGTAGAAGGTTGTGAGTTCAAATCCCACCAGAAAAAATAGAGGCTAAATTAGATTTAATTACACTGACTCGAGCTGAACTGGTGTTTGGCTGAGTATGTTCGCCCAAAACTAGGGGCACTTATTGTTTGTGATGTGAATTATTGTCTGTATTGCAAACCATGCAAATGTATTGCATTTTTCCTTAACCAAATTCAAAGGTATCGGTGAAAACATCTGTACCTCATAGAAATAACTGGAACGGTATGGAAACCGTATTGTCTGTTCAGGTTTATACTACAGTCAATTCAGCATTTGATTTTTAGCAATTAGGCTGAAAAGGTTTACAGCTTCCACAAGGACATTTCCACATGAAGACTTACAGAAAGGACTGTAGATCCATCTGCAGGTTCTGTATAGAAATGGAACATAAGTGTGTCAGGCTGTCTAGTGTTACCATTAGAACTTCATCACATAGCTTTGAGAAATGCTGATTTAGTATCACCTTCATAATTATTGCTTTTAAAGGGGTTTTCCAGGAGTTTGATATTAATGAGCTATCCTTATAATAGGTCTTCCATATCTGATCAGTGAGGGACCAACACCCGTCACCTTCGCCGATCAGCTGTTTTAAGAGGCCTCAGCATTCTTATGAGACCCATGATGTTTTCCAAGGCCAGTGGTGTCATGTTCATTGCTCACATTGCCTATTCACAGCTTAGTCCCATTCAAATAGATGGGCCTGGGCTCCAATACCAAGATGTACAATGTAAGGATCTGTGCTTGGTAAGCTGTGAGGTGTCAGACCCCACAGAGCAGATATTTATGACCTACACTAAGGAAAGGCCATCAATATTGAACTCCCCAAAAAAAACTTTAAGCTTAGGGTACACTGTGCTTTTTATTGACTAAGTCCATAACAAGTCCTTAAATGGTGACTCTTTAAGACTTTACATATTCCTGTTTGATCTCTATTTAATTATTAGTAATTTTTACCTATCGTTCTATTACAATTATCATGGTAGTAAAGCCAATTAGTTGGTTTACTTAGTTGTCTGGTTTAGAAAACCCTGAATCAAATAGTTGTTTTTCTCAGAGTGGAGAGCATTTTGAACTTTAGAGGACTCGGCACTATCTGTAATATCTGGTGTAATACAAAATTTCTCCTGCAGTAGTGCTGCAGAACAAATGATGCTTGCTGGTGAGTTCCCCACAGAGATATAGCTGATTGGAGAGGTCCCCAGAAGTGGGAGACATGTGATCAACTTATCTTTGTGGAACTCTTCCATTAAAAAGAGACTACAACCAATTTGATTGTATGAACAGTTAGAAAAACCCCTAGCTAGTTACATATGATTACCTTAATTTGGTAGACATTTTTTTTCTTTTACAGTTGAGACATATGTCCAATTGTCTAAAAGAAATTAGACTTTAATGAGCAGTGTTTGTTTTTGCCAGCTTTGTATACTTTATTTTATTTATGCTGTTAATTCAGCAAAACTTTGCACCAACAAATGTATTATCAGCTTATATGTTGTCCAGTATAATTTTTTTTTTACATTCACTTTAAAGATGCCTATCTAAGAGCACATCAAATGATGTATGACGGCCTCTGGGAATGCTGAGAAGGCAGAAGCAATAATGACACTCTAGATATCCTCTTCCGCTCAAAAAATCATATCTTGTACATTTGGTCCATTGCACCAAGAATACTATGCACTACTAACTGCACAATGTCCTGATTTTCATTTTATATTAAAGTACTTCATGGACTAGTTAAACACTTATTATCATCCCATAGGTAGAAAAATGCATTATGCTCTTACGGTATAATGATTTGGATTTTCAGTCGGTCACATCACCTATTAAACCAACATTAAGAAAAGGTGCCCTCTAAAATAAAACATAATGAGCAGAATTGAAAAAAAATCACATCTACCCCCTTCAAACAAAAAAGAAACAACCTAAGACCATAGACTTTAGCATCATAACCAATGTCCTACTAGACATAAGTGAGCTGGAAAAAGGAAGCAGACATACACATTGGCAAAGGGACATCTTGAAAAAACTTCTCTGGTTTGTCTCCTTTCAAGCCATGAAAGAGGGAGCAGTGTAACAATGAACAGGAACCTGATTTTTTAATTAGGGTTGTATGTGTCAAATGACAGCTTGCCCACCAGTGGTCTACATTACAGATGAACTAATTAATTGTAAACAAATTGAGATTCTAACTAATTTCCCCAAAAATTTTGATTCTAACAAATTTGCTATTTGTTTTGTGCAAATCACTCAAAATGCCGGTCATCATTTTACAGGTCAGAAGACATGCAAGAATATGTTTGCCATCAAAAAGGAATAATTTTTAGACCGATTTTACATTTTTTTCAAACAGGCTTTGTTACCAACAGCAATCATTCGTTTACCCATAGTAATATATTTTACAGCTGTCACGTTGATCTGAGAGGAGACCTCAAAGTTTCATACATAACTTTTCAGGGAAATTGGGGCACTTATTTGGACCTGAATCAACTCTGACGACTGATTCACGCTAGTCTGACCCAAAGCAAATTAACTTTAGCCTACATGTTATTGACTAAGTAATGGGTAAATATCCATAATAAAACCATACTGAGCTGTATAGAGGTTGTCCCATGAAGGCAACTTACTCATATCCACAGGAATGTGAGTTTAACATCTTGAGCTCCCGCTGATCACAAGAACTAGGGACCTTGCTTTCCATTTGAATGGAGTTACAGACATGCATGCCTGTCTACCATTCTATTCAACTCTATGGTACTGCCAGAGATAGCTTAGTACAAGTGCTCAGTTATCTCCAGCAGCCCCATAGAGCTGAATGGAGCAGCAGCGTGCTCTATTCAATCAGGAACAATGGGTCCCTTTTTTATGATTGGTGGGGGGTCCCATCAGAAGGGCCCCTGCCGTTCAATCAGATGTCCCCTATCCAGTGGATTGGGGTTGTCTTCATGGGTCAACCCCTTTAAATGAAATGTGTCACCAGCATTTATTTCTGCCAGTTAAAAACAGATACTAATGAATATCCTTTTTTTTGCAATCTGTTTTTATTTTCTGATGATAGATTTTTTGTAAAAAAAATTCTGAACATGACTATGGGGGATCTTGCCTAAGCTGTTCTTAACAGCAGTTATAAAGCATTAAGAAAATTGCCTTACAGCAGCCCCATGGTCCATAGACACAATGGTCAGGAGGGGTCCTCATTGACTTCTATGGGAGAGGTTTCTGGGCATGCTCTGTGACCTGGGCAGAGGTCATTGTACAAGGAAAGAATAGATAAGCTTTGACAATCGCCTATTGTGAATGGAGGATCTTGTCTTATCTGTCATTCTAATTCTACCTGTAATGATATCACCTCTATATATAGATAAGCAGATAGCTGCAGTAAAGTGATCTGTACAGACCAAGAAGTGGGTGACCAGTGCGAAAACTACAGGATTTTATGTTTTTTGATTAAATATAGATATGGACAAGGAACATTAGAGAACATCATCCAAAATTCTTTAGACATATGTTAAACATAAAAATGTAATTTAAACAATAGGTCATTTTCTGATGATACATTTCCTTTAAGAAATGGACAATAGATACACTTATATATTTAGCTGACTTATACCAAGTACAAGATCACTAATTTCTACACTATTTCTATATGCTAAATCAGCAAATATATGGCTATAGTGATGTAAAATATGCAGTGTATGCAGCAGTAATATTCCTGTTAAAATAAACAGCTTTTAACAGCAGCCACTGTATGATACACATGTAAGAAGGGTCAGGAAAATATACAATTATGAATGGAGCGCTCTGTATTCTTAATTACAATACATGATGTGCTGAAAACTATGTACCAAACTGGGATTGCGGATATAAGCTTCAGATGCCGAGGAAGTAAAGGTTCAGAAAACCCCTTTTAAAAATATTATGGCTTAGATTCCGAGGTTTGAAACTCTTATTTGCCAGATGTTGGTTTTTATTTTGTAGTATCTGTTACTTTACATTACACCTCCTTTACAAGGGCGTTGAGGAAACTCTTATATGAGCATTTTGAAGTGCAGCAGTTCCAGAATCGTGTGAAATATTTATCACATGCATTGTTCTTGTTAAATTTTTTGAAAGCATCAGGAAAGGTCCAGGGGCAAGCAGGATATTAGTGACCCTAGTAGAAGTCTATTGGAAAAGCCAATCCTATAGGTGCACACCTCAATCTTTTGGTCCTAACTCTAGACAACTAGACCATAATCATACTTAAGTTGTGCTTTTAATTAACAGAAGGTTCTCAATGGAGAAACATTTTCTTTCAAAGATGCTAGAGAGCATTAAGACCATGTAAACTTGATTTTAACTTTTTAGATGATTGTGACAGCAGCAGCAGCATTAACAGCACAGCATGGAACAGACAAGACAGCCATTGTGTGTGTGGCTGTGTAGGGGTAATAATGGTAGCGGGAGATGGGTAGGACTAATGGTAGTGGCAGTAGGGGGAGTAGCAGCTGTGGTGGTGGCAACACCAGCAGCCTGGCAGTACAGAACATTATGGTAGGCAGCACGGGCATACATAGAAATCACTGGGCCCCATAGCAGAAATCTAAATTGGGCCCCCATACCCCATTTATAGCCCTTTCTATTACCAATTCCCAGCCCATTGCTCTATGAAATGTGCTTTCTGCTGCATGTTACATTGTGGGCCATCAGGGCTGGACTGGGATTACAAAACAGCCCCGGCACACAAGAGGTATAGTAGATGCAGTGTGTACAGATATATAGTATACACAGCAGTGTACTGATAAACTACACCTCATACCTCGCATATCAGTACACGGCTATATATATATTCTATATCTGTACACACTGCATCTATTATACTGTCCCCTCCTCCCTTAACAGTGACCTCCACAGTGACCGTCCCTTTAATAGTGACCTCCACAGTGGCAGCTCCTTTATTAGCGACTTCCACAGTACCCCGCGATTTCCACAATAACTCGCCCCCTTAACAGTGACCTTCAGAGCAGCTGCCCCTTTAATAGTGACCTCCACAGTCCCCCGCCCCTTAACAGTAGCCTCCACAGCACCCTCCCCTTTAACAGTGAACTCCACAGCGGTCGACCTTTTATTTATGACCTCCACAGTACCCGTCTCGTTAACAGTAATTTACACAATAACCTGCCCCCTTAAGAGTGACCTCCACAGAGCTCCTTTCCCTACAAATGTGACCTCCACAACACCATGCCCCCGTAATAGTGACTTCTACAGCATCCCGCCCCTTAACACTACCCTCCATAGAGGATCGTTCCCTTAACTGTGACCTCTACTATTCCCTGCCCTCTTAACAGGGACCTCCATAGCGCCTGCCTCTTTAACAGTGACCTCCACAGCGGCCGGCCCTTTAACAGTGACCTCCACAGTACCCCACCCTCATAAAAGTGGCCTCTACAGCAATCTGCCCCTTAACACTGACCTCTATAACAGACCGTCCCCTAACTGTGACCTCCACAGCACTCCGCTCCCTTAACAGTAATAAATATCCAGCATTAACAATGGCAGATCTATTCATCTGCCTCAGCTGGAGGTGTGTGAAAATCCTCAGGGATCCATTCCTTGTTCTTTTTAACAACAGTGATGTTTTCACACTGGCGAAGGACATGTTTGTCCATTTGGGTGTCACAACGCCCCTTGGTGTGCTAAAAACCCTTTCTAAGATTACACTGGAGGTTGGACAAGAAAGTATAGCAAGAGCAAACTGGGCCAGTTCTGACCACTGTTCCAATCTAACAGCACAAAATGTCATGGGCTCAGGGAATGGGGTTTGTGACAGGGTAAGAAGTGATTTAGAAACTAAGTGAATTTTAAATAATTTAAAAAAAAACATGTACATCTAAAGTATGAATATCATACAGCAGAATTAAATTCTGATGAAGGTGCAGAACTGTGCCAGAACTAGTATTGACAGATGAATTACATTTTGTTGAACTCTGCCAACATTTACCACAACTAATTTGTATGGCAGTAACTGCACCACCAGTAACTTGGTCTAGTGGGAGCGCATCTTCCACACAAGCTAATTGTTGGTCACAAATACTTTTCTCACAGCCACACATTCCGTTATGGATGTCTCACGATGGAGGACAAGGAGGATGAGGCGTCTGAGCAGGAGAAGAAGAAGCTGATAATGTTGACAAGGATACTGTACTGCTTGGGGATGTGGCCTGGCTGGTGCAAAGTAGACTGGGAGAAGGAAGACAATGGGGGAGATTTACCAATCTGGTGTAACGTAGAACTGCCTTAGTTGCCCATAGCAACCAGTCAGATTCCATCTTTAATTTTTCACAGCTCCTTTTGAAAATGAAAGGTTAATTCTGATTGGTTACTACTTTACACCAGTTTGATAAATCTCCCTCAATGTTTTTTTCTGAATGCTGGCCGGTTTTATTTTCCCACAGTATCTATAGCAACAGAGTCCTGGTATCTATGTTTGTGTTTGAACACCAATTGCTTATTTTAACCCTGCAGATCTTGCACACAGAAGTGTTTTGTATGCCATCCTTGTGGAGAAAAAACACCATATGGGAGATACCCACACAGAGCTAGTGGCAGCCAAGTTTAGTCTAGGTGTGACCACAACAGAAGTGAATCTGGCCCTGGCAGTTTTTTTTTTTTGAGGTTATGGGTGTTTATTGCCTCTGTGATCACCACCCTCCTCTAATGTTACCTCCTTATAATTTCAATCAAGCTCCCAGGTTTGGACCAACATACAATCATCATCATAGTGCTTAATCTCCCTGCCACTTTTATCAGACTGTGATATGTCATCACTGAGCATCTTGGCTCCCTCTCGATTTCGTTCTTGGTATTTTCCACAAGTGCTACTGTCACCATGGCTGCCACTGACCCTACTGCCACCACCTACAGTACAGACCAAAAGTTTGGACACACCTTCTCATTCAAAGAGTTTTCTTTATTTTCATGACTATGAAAATTGTAGATTTACACTGAAGGCATCAAAACTATGAATTAACACATGTGGAATTATATACATAACAAAAAAGTGTTAAACAACTAAAAAATATGTCATATTCTAGGTTCTTCAAAGTAGCCACCTTTTGCTTTGATTACTGCTTTGCACACGCTTGGCATTCTCTTGATATTGGTTATTGTGTCCTACACCCAGGACGCGTTTCAGCAAACATGCCTTTATCAACAGGTCAATCCTCATACAAATGTAAGTCACATATAAATGATTAAATCTACCGCCTCCTATGACGGCGGATGCCCAGAATGGGCGGTGATCAGCAGGTGGTCATCAAATAAACAAGCAAAAACAAAAAAAGAAATAGATATCACAATCAAACAAATATTGCAACATTAAGGATACAGCTTGAAGATCCTTCAATGGAGAGTCAATGTGTCCAATACGTGGATCCCGTAGGCCTCCCTACGTGGTAAATGTTTTTTGAGGTCTCCTCCTCTTCTTGGTTTTTTAATTTGTTCCAGTACCTGGAACCTTAATTGGGCAATAGTATGTTTACATTTATCAAAATTATGTGGAATGGGCAACATAAAATCTTTCATCCTTATGGTGGATTTATGTTTATGTCTGCATTGTTTCACCAATACACAGCAAGCCACATGGGCATTTTATAAGATAAATCACGTTCGTGGATTCACACTTGAAAAAATCTTCCACAGCAAAAGCACGCCCTGTACGGGGGTGGTGAAAAACCGGACCTTTCATTATGTGAGAACACTGGAGACAATGTAGACATAGGAGGGTTCCCTTCCACTGTGTTGATAACACTCTCTGTTTCAATGCTGATCTCATACTACCCAGGTCAGCATGGACCAACTTATCCTTAGAACTGGATCCTCTTATTACATATTAGAGGTAGATTTTGAAACTCCTCTATCTGCGGGTACGCCTGCAAATGTTTCCAAATTATATTTTTAAACACCATATTATGAAGACGATACCTATGTACAAATGACACTCTCATTGATTTATCAACACCATCAGGACCCTTAGATCTATCCAATCCTGCTCTAGTATCTAACAAAATAGACAGAGGTTACCCCTTCTCCTCAAATCTTTCAGTCATCTTATCTAACCTTATTTTTAATGTTTCAGGATCAGTGAAAATACGTTTCACCCTTTGATATTGGGATTTGGGTATAGCCTTTTTTAGAGATGGTAGATGGGCACTAGTAAAATGGAGGATACTATTTCTATCAGGTTTTTTTCCTATAAAGATCTGTGGATAAGTGGCCCTGCTGATCTTTAATCACTTTGGTATCCAAGAAACTAACAATTCTGTCATCATAGATCAATGTGAACTGTAATCCATCACAGGCATTATTAAAATCCTGGATGAAGGACAAAAGGATCTCACGTGGCCCCGCCCATATGCAAAAAATGTTGTCGATAAACCTTTTCCAGTTAAGGACATTGTTCCGATACAAATCGGTATCTTAAACATATGTGTCCTTAAAACATGACATAAATGCATTTGCATAGGGCAGGGCCACATTCGACCCCATCGTGGTCCCACATTTCTGCAGGTCCTCAAACATAAAATAATTCTCATATAAAACCAAAAATTGCAACAAGAGTTCCTGTTCGTTCACTGTGTAACTGCTATTACCCAATAGTGTCTTTATGACTTGAATCCCCTCTTGGTGGTTGATCAAGGTATATAGGCTTACCACATCTATCATTATCAGGAAGCTATCAGGAGGAACTGAATCTAAACATGCAATCGTTCTGAGAAAGTGTGTTGTATCTAATAGAAAAGACTGTGTGCGTCTTATCAAAGGGGTAAGTACTTTCTCAATGACGATGGCCAAGGGGCATAAAACAGATCCCACAGAAGCCACAATGGGGCATATGGGGGATCAATCAGGGTTTTATGTACTTTAGAAAGTATATAAAGCACCGGAGTTATGGTTGACTGATTTACATATGAACATATGTACTGGGGTGCAGAAAAATGGCAGCAGGTGTTCTAGACCAATAAGGCAAATGTTGAAATATCTGGCTGTAATAGAAGGCAGTTTATTAACAGAAGGGCTGGAGAGTATTACAATAATGAGAGGTTGCAATTTGTGTAAAGATGTGTAAATTGCCCACGCCATAGGCACTAATACAAGCCCATACCATCAGAGATGCAGGCTTTGGAACAGTGTGCTGATAATAAGCTGGATGGTCCCTCTCCTCTTGAGTCCGCTGGACATCACGTCTGCAGTTTCCAAAAGGGATTTCAATTTTTGGTTCGTCTGACCACAGAACAGTTTTCCATTTTGCCTAAGTCCATTTTAAGTGAGCTTTGGCCCAAAGAAGACAGCTGTGTTTCTGGTGATTACACATGGCTTCTTCTTTGAATGATACAGCTTTACCTTACATTTGTGGATTGCACAGAGAACTGTGCAGTGATTTCCTGAAGTGTTCCTGAGCCCATGCAGTGATTTCCAGGAAAGAATCATGCCTGTTTTAAGGCAGGGCTGCCTAAATTACTTCTTTTTATCCTTCAATGGTAAAATGTCTCACTGTCAACATTTGATATGTTTTGTATGATCTATTGTGAATAAAGTAGGGGTCTATGAGATTTGGAAATCATTGCATTCTGTATTTATTTACATGTATTTGCATTTTACACAGCATCCTAACTTTTTTGGAATTGGGATTGTAAATGTCTCTGTGCATCGGGTCTATTTTGGCTCACAATCTGGAAATTCCTACTATGCAAATGCACCACAAGTCAGTAAATCGTCTTTTCACCAGTAAATGTATTTTAGGTGGGTAGTGGAGATGGATTTATTACTTGTTCAGCAGGAGAAAACACTGTAAAGAGCTTGCTATAGTCCCTGGCTTCATGGCTAATGCTATCATGTTCTCTGTATTACTAACATCACTGCTACTAATGAATGTGCCACTCACTAGATATTTAATGGACTGCTAGTAATTAAAATTGAACTTGTCCCCCCCCCCCCCCTCGTTCTTGCACTATTTGCACAGAGAGCTTCATTCTGTCTCACGTCACTGATGCCTATACATGTTGCTTAAGTTTTCAGCTCTGCCTTCTCTGTACTCTGTCTCTGTATAGTAGCTGAGGACATATTCGGAGAGGAGATATTCATCTCAATTACTTTTTTTCGAGTGAAATATTTTAAATATATAAAATACATTTGTCGCCATGGACACCGTACATTATCTGATGAGCAAGGAATTCTCCTTACTTATGAACGGCAAGCAATTCACCGGATGTTACATACAGACCAGCAAATTTATAACCGAGCAAGAAAGAAAGGATAAAGGGAGACACAAAATAAATGAAATAGCACTGTGTTTCCAATTCAAACTGTAAAACTAGAAGCCAATATGTGTAGATGGCAGGCAAGGAGCCAGCTGAGTTGAGATGGCTAGCCTCCCCGTCATATCAGTCTCTCCGCTTCCACATGGAACACATTTTAGGTTAACAATGTGTAGCTTGGCAAGAAGATTGTTTTTCTTTGGCATGCAGCAGTTGTCTCATTTAAATAAAAATATTTTCTGTCTGCTTGTATATACAATGCCGAGTGACATTCTTTTATAAAACATTTGTTAATGAAAAGTATTTCAATAAGACAGTTGGACTTGCAGACATTTTCTTTTACGCAACGCTATATGATCTTGCATATTGTTGACAAGTCCTGTATGACTGGAAAAGATAAAAGAATGGATTAGTTAGTTAGACATGGTAGATATTCAAAATTAGATAGACAAACAGATGTGTGGAAGGATAGATGTAGATCGATAGATAGGTATGAAATAGATCATAGATACCTGATAGATAGATGATAGATAGATAGATAGATAGATAGATAGATAGATAGATAGATAATAAGATAGATCGATAGGCAGACAGTTAAATAGTTACAAAATTCATATGGTTGAAAAAAGACATAAGTCCATCAAAATGAACCAAGGGATAGGTGGGGACGTGAATCCCAGAAACAAATGAGACTCATATAGACATAGATAGATACTGTAGATAGATAGATAGATAGTTTGAAACCTTTAGAATTTTCAATATTTCTGCATAAGTTTGACTTAAAACTTGCAGATTTTTCATTCAAGTCCTAAAACTAGACAAAAATAACCAAATCAAACAAATGAGTAAAAAATATTAGATATGGTAATTTATTTATTGAGGAAAATTATCCAGTCTCACATGTCCAGTCTCTGTGTGTGGCAAAAGTATGTGAACCTTTACTTTTAGTATCAGGTGTGACCCCCTTGTGCAACAACAGCTGTAACTGTTTCCGGTAATTGTTGCTTGGTCCTGCTTATCGGCTTGAAGGAATTTCAGCCCATTCCTCTTTACAAAACAAGTTTATCTCTGTTATGTTGGTGGGTTTTCTCCCATGAACTGCTCGCTTCCATAACATTTCTATTGGATTAAAGGGGTTGCATCACTTCAGCAAATGACATATATCATGTAGACAAAGCTAATACAAGACACTTACTAATGTATTGTGTTTGTTTATATTGCTTCCTTTGCTGGCTTGATTCATTTTTCCATTAAATTATACACTGCCATGCCTACCATACAATGGATTAGCTAATGTGAGAAAGGCCTTGCTTAGAGGTTACCTTGGCTTCCTTTGTGACCTTTTGGACTATTACAAGCCTTATCATTGTTGGTCAACCACTCCTGGAGAGGGTAACACTGTCTTGAATTTTCTCCATTTGTACATAGTCTATCTGACTGTGGATTGGTGGCGTTCAAACTTTTTAGAGATGGTTTTGTAACATATTCCAGCCTGATGAGCATCAACAACTCTTCTTCTGAGGTCCTTAGAAATATTTGTTCATGTCTTGATACACTCCCAACAACATGACTTGTGAAGATCAGATTTTCATAGACTCCTGTTCTTTAAATGAAACACGTTGCCCACTCACATATGATTGTCATCCCATTGATTGTAAACACATGACACTAATTTACCATCAAATTATCAGCTAATCATAAATGTTCACATACTTTTGTTACTCACAGACATGTAATATTAGATCGTTTCCCTCATTAAATAAATTACCAAGTCTGATATTTTGACAATTTTTTTTATTTGATTATCTGTGTCTATGTTTAGGATTTGTGTGAAAATCTGATATAGTGTTAGGTCAAATTCATGCAGAAATATAGAAAATTCTGAAGGGTTCAAAAACTTTCAAGCATCACTGTAGATAATGTCACAGGTAATGGGGAGGAGAAAACACCAGATAACACACAGAAGGAAATAGTCCGGAGTCTAGGCCTCAAAGCTAAGGGAGAGGGATGGTGACCTCCTAGGAATCCCTAGACCTCTTCCTGACTCCTGCCAATATGAGTAGACCCTGAAGATGTAAATACTCATACACCGTAACCTTAGCCCTGGAGACCCTGGAAATCCCTAGGAGTAGTGGCAGGGAATGAGACTACTGGTTCCTACCCAGATGAAGGAACCAGCTTCTCCCTAACCCTGCTTTCACACCTGAGCGTTTCTCAAACGCGCATTTTACGCGCGTTTTTGTCGCGCGTTTTTATGCGCGTTTTTTGTAATAGTAAACGCGCGTTTGATGCGCGTTTGTGTCATTGACTGCAGCGTCCTATGGCCACAAACGCCCCAAAGAAGCTCAAGTAATTGATTATGCGTCGGGCGTTTTACAGCGCGATCGTACGCGCTGTAAAACGCCCAGGTGAGAACCATTCCCATAGGGAAGCATTGGTTTTCATGTGTTGAGCGTTTTACAGCGCGTTTGAACGCTCAGGTGTGAACTTAGGGTAAAGGCCTAGAAAACAACAAACACAAGCGAACAACAAAATGCACTTAGCTTAAATAAGAATGGAGGAGCAGGAGATCCAATGGAAAAACACACCAGCTCAGCCAACTCCAGCAGGAAATATCAACCGCATGGTAAGCAGAGTGAGTCAGAACTAAATAGAGCCTCAGTAATGACCACAAGCTGCACCTGACAAGATATGTGGTTATTACCAAACAACAACACTGCAAGGAGAAAACAGAGACACCCTCACGTGCCAGTCTCTCAGATCTTATCACCTCTGTCATGGGAGGGTCTGTGACAGATAAGGCCTCTTGCACACGACAGTATGTATTTTGCAGTCTGCAAAAAACGGATCCACAAAAAATAAGGATGACATCCGTGTGCATTCTGTATTTTGTGGAACAGAACAGCTAGCCCTTTATAGAACAGTACTATCCTTGTCCGTAATGCAGACAATAATAAGACATGTTCCATTTTTTTGCGGAACGGAAATACGGACACACGGAAACGGAATGCACACGGAGTAACTTCCGTTTTTTTTGCGAACACATTGAAGTGATTGGTTCTGCATAGGGTCGGCCAAAAAAATGGAACGGACACGGAAATTTAATATGTTCGTGTGCATGAGCCCTAATAGAGACGTAAATATAAGAGATAGATCGATAATGAGAAAGACAAACAGATGTGAGATAGACAGACAGATAACTTGAAAATGGTCTTATTGGGGGACATTTATTAAGCAAGTTGCACCAGAATTATGGCGTAAAATGCTTTAAAAAGAATGGTGTTTTAATTTATACCAAATATAGCAACAGTTTTCACCACAATTTTCACCATTAAGAATGCATGATGCCAGAAATGAGTTATAAATGTCAAAGTGGGCGGGGCTATCAAATTGGTGCATATTACGCTTTATTTATCATCCTCTTTTGGGCAGAAATGGCTCAAATTGTTGCAGACAATTAAGCCTGCTTATGTTGTGGTGTTTTGTCAAAATGTCGCATTTATGAAAAGAAAAAACAATCTTTCAAGGGACAAGTGAAGGATACTTATTTAAACAGGATGATATAAATTAGCTAAATAACAGGGTTTTGTCAATAAATTGTCATTCAGCAAAAACAAACAATGACAAAAACATCCCGAGTCTGAGACAAAAGTAGCAATTTACCACTGGAAATGTTGCAAATATGCATTAAAAGTCGCAATTATGTTTTAAATGTCGCAAGTGTGGTCTGGACAGGGGGTGGCTGAAATGGTGCATTTCAAATAAACATTTAGAAGAATAGGTGCACTACTGTGGTGGATGTAATCAACAAAATTTGACTAAACCCTCACACTGATGTTAAACCCTTCACAGACATACCTCACACTGATGTTAAAAATGAGACTTTATCCAATATATCCTTATATGAAGGACATACCGGAGCCTGTGCACCACGTCAAGGTATCCAAGGTGGCACGGGACCTAACGCTAACTTACCTGTGCCATATGGGCAGTACCAGGGGTCAGTGGGCAAATTATAGAAGCGTAAGGGCAGACTCAGCAAACAGCTCCCAGTTGCCTCCACATGCAATTGGAGGAGGGAGGAGGCTGTGAGTCCCGTCCAGAGCTGACTGATATGATGCAGGCCTCACAGGTGCACCGAATGCTGCCTACAGATGAAAATCAGGCACATTCAAATTTGGAGTTTATACATCTCCAGACATACAGTCAGGTCAGGTCCGTAAATATTGGGACATCACCACAAGTCTAAAATGTTTGGCTCTATACACCACCACAATGGATTTGAAATGAAACAAACAAGTAATGGAACAGAATAATAATCATAAATCAAACTTTAACTTTTTAATACTTGGTTGCAAATCCTTTGCAATCAATTGCAGCCTGAAGTCTGGAATGCATAGACATCACCAGATGCTGGGTTTCATCCCTTGAGATGCTCTGCCAGGCCTCTACTGCAACTGTCTTCAGTTCCTGCTTGTTCTTGGGGCATTTTCCCTTCAGTTTTGTCTTCAGCAAGTGAAATGCATGCTCAATCAGATTCAGGTCAGATAGACTTGGCCATTGCATAACATTCTCTTTGGTTGCTTTTGCAGTATGCTTTGGGTCATTGTCCATCTGCACTGTGAAGCGCCGTCTAATAAGTTCTGAAGCATTTGGCTGAATATGAGCAGATAATATTGCAGCATATGCTGCGAAGATACGAGATGTGCAGCACCTGAAACTACGGATACTGGAAGCCTGTGCTAGCATTTCTCCTGCGGTGTTGCTATCAGTGTGTGAAGAGTGGGAGAAGAGGGTTGCATTGACAATCCAACACAATAGGCAGCACATTTAACGCATTTTATAAGTGGTCAGAAACTTGTAAATAACTCATGAAAGAATAAAGTTACGTTAAAACCAAGCACACCATTGTTTTTCTTGCGAAATTCCCAATAAGTTTGATGTGTCACATGACCCTCTTCCTATTGAAAAAACAAAAGTTGGATTCAAAATGGCCAACTTCAAAATGGCCGCCATGGTCACCACCCATCTTGAAAAGTTTCCCCCCTCACATATACTAATGTGCCACAAACAGAAAGTTAATATCACCAACCATTCCCATTTTATTAAGGTGTATCCATATAAATGGCCCACCCTGTAGATACAAAAATAATGATGGAAGAATTTACCCTCAGTGGTGGAGACATCTTTCTTTTGTATAGAGTGATGCTTCCCTTGCTCCCATATTACTATATATCTAGGCATTAGTGTTGAGCGTGAATATTAGAATAGTGAATTTTAATTACGAATATTGGCACTTTGAGAATTATCAAATATTTAGAATATATCGCTATATATTCGTAACATCGAATATTTGTTTTTTTTTGTGTGTTTTTTAACACAGTACACATCAGGTGATCATCCCTCCCTTCTTCTAGCTTGTGGGACAATGAGAAGGCTTTGTCACAGCTTAGCAACATCCCTAGAAACCAACCAATAGAAAAGTTGCCTACCCCTTACTATTGACAAAAATTTGCAAGCGCAAATATATTGGAGCACTCTATGTGCATATAAAGCTATTCTAATGTTCTGCCGTGCCAACCATTTTCTCCAGTCTCAGGAAACTTATACCAGCTTGAAAAATGTAGCATAAGTAACCCACACCGGTATTTCACGTGCATTCCGCAAATATTACATTGACGATTTTCGCAATCAAGAATATAATCTCAAATTATCAAACTTGAGAATATATGACGAATATTCTACAAAATATTCGCAAAATATAGCAAATTCGAATATTTCCCCTGCCGCTCATCACTACTAGGCACGTCAGCCATTCAGTGTTCCAGGGAAATTGAGTAACAAACAATTAGAAGCCAGTTTTTCTGTAAAGCGGATATGTTGTAACATAGCTTTAATGGCAGAACAGAATTTTTAACTTGATAAAAAAGCTGATTTCAAAAACATATCTTATTATTCTAAAGAGATAATAGAGCAGTCATTTAATTTAGGTTACAATAAGAAGTGACCTTCAAGCTTCTTCCGTGGCTGCATTCACAAGTGACCTGTGACCTTGCATTACCATGTAACTAGCCAGTGACATCTACAACTGCTTTATATTATTTTTAGTAGAGGGCTGTATATTAATGAGAACAGTACAGATAAAACATGGATATTTTCCTGGATATTCCTACATCTTCGGAATCGTTGCGATTAGCAGTTGCAGATTATCATGGTTGTTTTATTATTTCTAGATGTTAAACCAAAATTTCCTTCTCCATCTTTTCATCTAAAGAGAATTCCGTTATTTTAGTGTAATTGTTGACAATTCAATGTCTATGGGTGTAAGCAGACCCTGCTAGCAGGCAAGTGCACTGAGGGCATGCCCAGGCCATCCCGTGCAGTCTTGCTCCTTCTGCTTCCTCTGCCAGCCCCTCTTATTTCTTTATGATTGACAGGGTGAGGTGATCAGGCCATGCAAGAACTAGGCTCTGTCAAGAGAGAGAAGGGCTGGTAGAGGAAGCAAGTGCACAGAGTGATTTGGACCCGCCCTTGGTGCACTTAACTGGTTATTTGCATACAGATTAAAGGCACTTATTCTCCAGAAAGAAGCAACAGATCACTAGGTGAAAGGTGTCATTACATTCAGCTGAGCTAGCCCCTCCAAGGCCCCACAGGAGATCTATCTGAGAGGATTTTTTAATTTAGCTTTGCAAGAGACTGTGTCGCCATAATTTAGACCAAGGTTATTAAATGTTGCACCATGTTTGATAAATTTGGTGCATCTTTCAGGTTAGCACTTCTGTCTTGAGATGTTACTGCACTTTGTACACCACCACCTTTACTTTTAAATCAGCTCGACATGCTAACCGCTACCATTTTCCTTCACTGTAAAAAGACAAAATGGTTGCACAAATAAGGCCAAACAATCACAAAGACCCTATATTTGAAGCCCAAATTCTGGAGGGCAGGGTGTGTTAAATTCCCCTCACTGTGCCTGATATGAACTTCCTTGTGACAAATTCCCTTTAAATGAGGTAGAGCTGCGACACAAGGCATGGCATATGGACAAGAGTGGCAACGTCATTGGTGCCCCAGTCAAAATCAAAACACCTTTGGACAGTGGTAAATGTAGGAGATTAAGGCTAAGCTGAAGCTTTTTTTATGTTGGCCTGGTATAAGAGTTGTCCGGGGGTACCATAGATGGAGGAGCAGGTGCTCAGCTGACTTATAACAGCCAGGCTACTGCTCTAAGGCCCCTTTCACACGGCTGTTGCGGAAATATGTGCGGGTGCGTTGCGGGAACACCCGCGATTTTTCTGCGCGAGTGCAAAACATTCTCATGCGTTTTGCTCTCGCGTGAGAAAAATTGCGCATGTTTGGTACCCAAACCTGAACTTCTTCACAGAAGTTCAGGCTTGTGATCGGTATTCTGTAGATTGTATTATTTTCCCTTATAACATGGTTATAAGGGAAAATAATAGCATTCTGAATACAGAATGCATAGTAAACTAGCGCTGGAAGGGTTAGTCTGTCTTCATCTTAGCTTTTTGTAGCAACAAGGACCTTTGGTGACGTCACAGTCATCACATAATCCATCACCATGGTAAAAGATCATGTGATGGATCATGTGATGACTGTGACGTCACCAAAGGTCCTTGTTGCTACAAAAAGCTAAGATGAAGACAGAAGGAGATGCCGGGCTATGCGAGCAAGTGGATTAAGGGGAGTTAAATTATTTTTATTTATTGTTTTAACCCTTCCAGCACTATTATACTAAGCATTCTGTATTCAGAAAGCTATTATTTTCCCTTATAACCATGTTACAAGGGAAAATAATAATGATCGGGTCTCCATCCCGATTGTCTCCTAGCAACCGTGCGTGAAAATCGCATCGCATCCGCACTTGCTTGCGGATGCTTGCGATTTTCACGCAACCCCATTCACTTCTATGGGGCCTGCGTTGCGTGGATTATCGCACGGCAACGAAAAAAGAGGAGCATGCTGCGATTTTCACGCAATGCATAAGTGATGCGTGAAAATCACCGCTCATGTGAACAGCCCCATAGAAAAGAATGGGTCGGTATTCAGTGCGGGTGCAATGCGTTCAACTCACGCATCGCATCCGCGAGGAATACTCGCCCGTGTGAAAGGGGCCTAAGTGAATGGGGCTGAGGGTAATTAAGCTGCAGTACCAGGCATGCTTGTGTAAATGTTGACATGCTGGACATTGCAGCGGTTCTGGAAGTGAGACCCATCCTAACAGACATAGAACAGGCTTACAATGGAAATAGCACCACCATAAGCAAAATAAGGTATTACAATTGTGTAATGCATGGTTGTATCAAGTTCTCCAGAGAATACTTTAGTGGACCCCGCCCCGCCTCCCCATTAAGAATTACTTCAAAGAGTATAAAATAAAATAAAACGTTGTTTTTATGCTAGACAACCTCTTTAAGGTCAACTTAGTACCTGTTTGTTTCTAGTATGTAGACAATAGGAGTCTCTGAAACTTTATTTTCTCCATTCTGAACCCCTCTGAGGAAGTATAGGCTTTCCTGTAAGATGCCAGGTTGTTGCCCAGAAATAACCCATACTCCAAAATAAAGTTAATAAAGTACACATCATAGAGAACATGAGATACAAAGTCATAGTTAACCATAGCAGTAGTTGGGTTGAGGCCCTTAGTTTGAGCACTTGTTTACTCATAGTGGTTTTCCTGGTGTTTTATATTGATGACCTCAGGATAGGTTGTCAATAATAGATTTGATTAAGTTTGACACCAGCACCCCTGCCAATCAGGTGATTGAGGAGGCCATGTCGCTCCGGTGAGCACTGAGGCCTCCTCGCAGCTTACCAAGCACAATGTCGTCCACTGGATAGAAGACTGGGGTGTCTATGGCCCACCACTAAAATTCATTCTGGGGGCCCACTACAGAGCTTCATGCAAATATTACCCGTTTACACAGCAACAGAGTGCAGCAAGAAGTTACGAGATGATTGATTATAGACAGGGGCGTAGCTATAGGGGAAGCAGCTGCTTTGGGTTCCAAACTCAGAAGGGGTCCAACCAGGACGAGGACTAAAATATTTTATTGTCAGAGCCCCCTCAACATTATTATATAATGACATTATATACAGTGACACTGTAGGAAACCGGTTGAGCAGCTTCCGGGCTTCGTCTGAGAGAGCGATCTTGGCGAGCCACTGGAGTGGGGGATGCACAAGAGGAGGGGGTAGCAATGAAGTTGCTGGGGGGGTAGGGCCTGTTCAAAAATTTGCTGCGGAGCCCAGTCATTTCTAGTTACGCCTCTGATTATAGTTGTCTCTGCAGCGACTTCAAGAAGGCGAGCCACTAGGAAATGAGTAGAGTTGAGCGAACCCGAACTTTAGGTTTTTCGGCACCCGGACCCGAATCTGAATATTTACGTAAAAGTTTGGGTTTGGGTTCAGTGTTAACAGCCAATTAACAAGCGTCATACTACTTGCCCCAAAAGGCCATTACAGCCATGCCTACTATTGGCATGGCTGTGATTGGCCAACTGCAGCATGTAACCCAGCCTCTATTTAAGCTGGAGTCACGTAGCACCGCCAGTCACTCTTCTCGGATTAGTGTAGGGATAGGCTGCAGCTGCTGTGGGGGAGAGATCAGGGAGGAATCTTATGAAGAACGGCTTCTTTACTCAGCGATCTACAGCAAATGTGTTTTGTGGGTGCAGTGCACAATTGTTTTAAGCCTGCCCTGAGCCAACTACTACTGAAAACAAACCTTTTTTCCTTCAGTTAGTCAATATCAATACATAATCGGCAGCCATTTTATGCAACGATGGTGCACCAGCACAGGATATCTGCATGTCTGCAAGTCCAGAAATACTGCTTTGAGACATTGGGGTTAAAAAAAAACTTTTTTTCATATAGTGCACATCTAGGATTAGATGTCACATTTAGGCCAGAAATACAGCTTTTTGCTTACTGGGGTGAAAAAAAACATCTGTTTCATATAGTGGCACATCTAGGATTAGACGTGCATAAGTGAGTGTCACATTTAGGCCAGAAATACAGCTTTTTGCTTACTGGGGTGAAAAAAAAACCATCTGTTTCATATACTGCACATCTGGGATTAGACGTGCATAAGTGAGTGTCACATTTAGGCCACAAATACGTCTTTTTGGTTACCGGGGTTATAAAAACCCTCTGATATACTGCACATCTAGGATTAGACATGCATAAGTGAGTGTCACATTTAGGCCAGAAATACGGCTTTTTGGTTACTGGGGTTATAAAAACCCTCTGATATACTGCACATTTGGGATTAGACGTGCATAAGTTACTGTGAAATTTAGGCCACAAATACCGCTGTCATATAGAGTTAAAAAATAATAATTTAGTGCAATACCCTACATCAGGGTTTTTATTGGCGGTAAATTATTTTTAAGAGACTTAACCACTTTTTACTTTGCTTGGTGAACGCTAGCTATGAGGCAAATATCTAGTAAGGGACACGGTCATGGTCGTGGTGGTGGTGTTGGTGGAGCCTCTGGTGCAGGGAGAGGACGTGGCCGAACCTACTACCTCAGGTCCCAGTAGCCGCCAAAATCTACAGCGATATTTGGTCGGGCCTAATGCCGTCCTAAGGATGGTAAGGCCTGAGTAAGTACAAGCGCTAGTTAATTGGGTGGCCGACAGTGGATCCAGCACGTTCACATTTTCTCCCACCCAGTCTTCTGCAGAAAGCACACAGGTGGCGCCTGAAACCCATGCCCATCAGTCTGTCACATCACCCCCGTGCATATCGGGGAATCTGTCTGAGCCTCAAGTCATGCAGCAATCTCTTATGCTGTTTTAAGACTCTGCTGGTAGGGTTTCCCAAGGGCATCCACCTAGCCCTTCCCCAGGGGTGGAAGACATAGAATGCACTGACGTACAACCACTTATGTTTCCTGATGAGGACATGGGAATACTACCTCAGCACGTCTCTGATGATGACGAAACACAGGTGCCAACTGCTGCGTCTTTCTGCAATGTGCAGACCGAAAAGGTCAGGGAGGAAGACTGGGTGGAAGACGATGCAGGGGACAATGAGGTCCTAGACCCCACATGGAATGAAGGTCGTGCCACTGACTCTCAGAGTTCGGAGGAAGAGGCAGTGGTGAGACCGAGCCAACAGCGTAGCAAAAGAGGGAGCAGGGTGCAAAAGCAGAGCAGCCGTCGCCAAAAGAGTTTGCCTGCTACTGGCCACCGTCACCAGGGACCGAGCACACCAAAGGCAGCTTCAAGGAGTTCCCTGGCATGGCACTTCTTCACACAATGTGCTGACGACAAGACCCGAGTGGTTTGCACGCTGTGCCATCAGAGCCTGATGCGAGGTATTAACGTTCTGAACCTTAGCACAATCTGCATGACAAGGCATCTACATGCGAAACACGGGCTGCAGTGGAGCTCCCTCTTCTGCTGCTGCCTCTGCCTCCTCATCTGCCTCTGGAAGAACGTTGGCACCTGCCGCCCAGCAAACAGAGGATGTGCCACCAACAACACCACCTCCGTCACCAAGCATCTCCACCATGTCACACTGAAGCGTTCAGCTCTCAACCTTTGAGAGAAAGTGTAAATTCCCACCTAGCCACCCTCGATCCCTGGCCCTGAATGCCAGCATTTCTAAATTAATGGCCTTTGAAATGCTGTCAATCAGGCTGGTCCCACAGTACGTCATTCCCAGCCGCCACTACTTCTCCAGGAAAGCCGTGCCCTCCCTGCACAACCAAGTATCGGATAAAATCAAGTGTGCACTGCGCAACGCCATCTGTGGCAAGGTCCACCTAACCACAGATACGTGGACCAGTAAGCACGGCCAGGGACGCTATATCTCCCTAACTGCACACTGGGTAAATGTAGTGGCGGCTGGGCCCCAGGCGGAGAGCTTTTGGGCGCACGTCCTTCCGCCGCCAAGGATCGCAGGGCATCATTTTTTGCCTCCTGTTGCCTCCTCTTCCTACTCGGCTTCCTACTCCTCTTCTACCACCTACTCATCCGGTCAGCGACAGTCCTTCACCACCAACTTCAGCACAGCCAGGGGTAAACATCAGCAGGCCGTTCTGAAACTGATTTGTTTGGGGGTCAGGCCCCACACCGCGCAGGAGTTGTGGCGGGTGTGGGGGTTTGCTTTGGTAGGCAGATGGTAGCGGTGGCAGTATAGAGGCTCAGGAGACAGGCTTTGTGTCCAAACCGTGCTCTTTTATTCACTCCAGTGCATCGCATCAAAACTGTGCAATTCACACAACAGCAATGTCCATAAACCCCACCTCCCACAACAGAGCCCCAAACGCTGCAAGCGTCTTGGTGCCTGTTCACACAGTCTCTCACATCCATGATCAGTACTACACCTTGTCGTGGGGCGGGTTTGTCCAAGTTCATGCAAGTTAGACAGGCCACGTGTCGGCCTGGACAAGGGATTGGCACCGGCCACAGGATCCCTTCTTTTGGTCCTTCACTGAGCCTGCAGCAATTGGGCAGTCTTTGTTAGATGAGCGGACTACAGAGCTCCGTCCGACCGTGCGATCAGCCTCCCGTACAGCTTCCTGCAGTGAGACAGGAGACCACACTTCATCAGCCCCACAGTCAGTGAGCATCAAACCTATATTCACAGCCCTGGGTGTAGCAGGCAGACCACACCCACCGAGCATAGTGAAGGATTAACTCCTTCCCTACCCAACTAAGGCCAGAGATAACAAACCTGCCAGGATCAGTGTAGACTGACACCAACAACCAAAACCCGTCCACCCGTGGTTGTCCATGGGGAACAGACACCCACCCTGCTCTTTGCCTGTTCCCAGTAAGAGCCGGCCCGGACCGCTGTGTGACAGCACTCACTGATGACAAAACACAAAAGACCCGGCTCTTACTCCACCGGGGCCACGACCCCCGGTGGCACGTATCTTCCATCCACTACCACTCCAGACACTCTCTTACACAGGGTATAGAACAACAGACCGACGAGTGGTTGCTGCCAATGAGCCTCAAGCCCGGCCTGGTGGTGTGCACTAATGGGCGAAATCTTGTTGCAGCTCTGGGACTAGCCAGTTTGACGCACATCCCTTGCCTGGTGCATGTGCTGAATTTGGTGGTGCAGAAATTCATTCACAACTACCCCAACATGTCAGAGCTGCTGCATAAAGTGCGGGTCGTCTGTGTGCGCTTCCGGTGTTCTCATCCTGCCGCCACTCGGCTGTCTGCTCTACAGCATAACTTCGGCCTTCCCGCTCACCGCCTCATATGCGACGTGCCCACCAGGTCAAACTCCACCTTGCACATGCTGGAGAGACTTTGCGAGCAAAGCAGCAGGCCATAGTGGAGTTTTAGCTGCAGCACGCACAGATGAATCGCACTGCGGAACAGCACCACTTCACCACCAATGACTTGGCTTCCATGCAAGACCTGTGTGCCCAGTTGCGCTGTTTCGAGTACTCCACCAACATGGCCAGTGGCGATGACGCCGTTATCAGCGTTACAATACCACTTCTATGTCTAACAGCAGAGGCCAGGTACAAATTCGGCCAACCAGGGCCCACTACTGGAGGACGAGGAGGGGGAGGATGAGGAGGAGGATGAAGCATGTTCACAGTGGAGTGGCATCCAACGCAGCTCTGGCCCATCACTGGTGCGTGGCTGGGGGGATACGGAGGATGCAGACAATACGCCTCCCACAGAGGATAGCTTGTCCTTACCTCTGGGCAGCCTGGCACACATGAGCGACTACATGCTGGAGTGCCTGCGCAACGACTGCAGAGTTCCCCACATTTTAACGTGTGCTGACTACTGGGTGGCCACCCTGCTTGATCCCTGTTACAAAGACAATGTGCCGTCCTTAATTCCCTAACTGGAGCGTGATCGGAAGATGCGCGACTACAGGCGCACGCTGGTAGACGCGCTCCTGAGAGCATTCCCGACTGATGTCGGGGGACAAGTGGAAGCACAAGGCGAAGGCAGGGGAGGAGGAAGAGGTCTCCAACGCAGCTGTGTCAGCGCCAGCACCTCAGAAGGCAGGGTTAGCATGGACGACATGTTGAAAAGTTTTGTCACCTCGCCACAACAACCGGCCTCAACTGCTGATATGGAGCGTGTTAGCAGGAGGCAGCATTTGAACAACATGGTGGAACAGTACCTGTGCACACGACTACACGTACTGACTGATGGTTCTGCTACATTCAACTTCTGGGTCTCCAAATTGTCCACATGGCCAGAGCTTGCCCTGTATGCCTTGGAGGTGCTGGCCTGCCCTGCAGCCAGTGTACTCTCTGAACGTGTATTTAGCACGTCATTACAGACACGTCATTACAGACAGACGCAGCAGCCTGTCCACAGCCAACGTGGACAAGCTCACTTTCATTAAAATGAACCAGGCTTGGATCCCACAAGACTTGCCTGTACCTTGTGCAGAATAGACATTTAAAACCATCAAACATACATTCTTGTACTTAAGTCAAGTGCAATGATTCTTTGTTTTCTTTATTTTTATTTGTCCCGATATTTTGGGGGCTACCCCTATGTAAAAATGCAAAATAACACACATCTGTGTTGGCTACCTACTGTATTCCTCATTCGCCGCCGCTTCCACCTAGACAGCCACATGAGCCTACACGGCCACATCCACCCATTCACCGCCTCCTCAACCTCTTCCTCCTACATCATTCCTAATTTAAATTTTTTTAAGGTCTTTTATGTTTTTTAAATTCATTTCCCTATCCACATTTGTTTGCAGAGCATTTGCCATGCTCTTAAGCACATTTTGTTGCTCGTTGCAGCCCTCTAGCTCTTTCCAGGGCTATTTTAGAGCCATTTTAGGGGCCAAAAGTTTAGGTCCTTATTGACTTCAATAGGGTTCAGGTTCGGGGTCAAGTTCGGGTCAAGTTCGGGTCCCGAACCCGAACTTTTTTTCAAGTTCGGCCGAACCCGAACATCCAGGTGTCCGCTCAACTCTAGAAATGAGGATAACCAGCTGGCCTGCCTCAGTGTCTAGAAGTCATCTCAGCCACCCGATGCATCTATAGTAATACACTTTTAAAAACTCTACGCATTTTTTTATATGAACATAGGCTGGTTGAGTTGCTGTACATTGAATATATGTATGTAGCACAGTCAGTCTACTGTGTTATGTACCACTTGTGTAGGGCGTAGGGGACTAGGAGCCCACCTTTCTCAAGGGCCCACCATAGGATTCACCTGAACCCCTGTGGGCCAGTCCGAGCCTGATGACATCACAGCAGAATAATAATAACCATATTACTCTACACCTATGGATTAATACTGCTCTGAATTACAGGACTAGAACATTCCTGCAGATTATTGTGCGGGGGGAGGACGATAATACCTAACTCCTTGCAAGATAAAAAGATCATTAAATTGCTTCTGCCTTCCTGAACAGTTTTACCATTTTTGGTGATCATTTCTGCAGCTGCCAAGATGAAAGATGAAGAGAGGAATGCTAACCTTCTAAACATTAGCAGCTGAATCTTTTTTTTTTTTTTCAGCATCTTTCACGGAGCAAAGAGAGAAGGCAGAGATGCTAATTTGTAGACGCTGCTTCTACGTGAAATGAGGCAAAGCAATGTACTGGCTACTGTTGAGAGACCAGATATCTACCGCTGCCTACACATAAAGAGGGCCATTAAGGAGCCGTGCTTTATATCTGTTCCCCCTGAAATCATAAAGAGCGGCTACGAGCCTGACAGCGCAGACTGCAACGCTGTAAATTCAACTTCTTTGCTGGTCACTGTAAAAGTTACTATGGCTAAAGCCCATATACATTTCACAAAGTAATCCTGCTTAGAAGGTGGTATCATATTTATACACAGCGGGGTGTGCACACGTCTATAACTCATAATGCAGAATGCGAAGTATCTCGAAATAAAATCTTATTGTAAATGGAACCATGACCCCTTGGCAGACAATAGGCCTTCATATGCTTTGCAGCTAAGCAGACGCTGAGGAATGTTGCTTGGAAGCGATAGCTACTGTCGATGTGATATTTAGGGCTTATTCATGAAGTATCTGGCAGAAAATAAAAGAATTTCCTCTTCTAGCATATGCTAAAGAAGGATGTGGTCCCTTGCCCGCTCCTCCTCTTCTGATTTTTTGCAAATAGCAAAACATAAGAGACAGTTGTTCCTGGCTGTCCCGCTGCCTGTCATGGCTGTCAGTAGAAAGCCTGTGAGTTATTGCTTTTCCAGATGTGAGAGATTTCCAAGCTGCCTTAAACTGCCTGCGGTTTGTGGTGCTGTACTGTAGAGCGGGGAGAAAACGAGATTAAACTTCAGCTCATCATCAGTGCAATCTGCAAAGATCACACAGAGGACTAATAATCACAGCTTCTTCATTCCCGAGCTGAACTGTCGAGCCCGGCGTTTTGGTTCTAGGGTTATGTCACTTAAAGCTCCATGGTTGGCAGTAATTAAGGTCACACAATGTTTGTGATAGGACAGAAATACAAATGTTAAACACTATGCAATGCGTCTACATCTGCTTAGAATGTAATGGGAGAGCGCAGCAAGGGACCTGCCATTTCATTTTAAAGGGGAATTGATGATTTTTCCAAAGGCATGTCACTCCTGTTAGCATAAAGTAAAAGAAATCAGAAACCAAGCGAGGAAATCCACGTGTAGTTTTCTCTCTTTATTTTCTGTTTCTCTGTTAAAGGGGTCTTCTGGGAGTTTAAAGGGGTTGTGCACATTTGGTGGAGTGGCAGACATGCGAAGTGAAGCATATTTACCTGCTTTCTGATGCTGGCACATATAGGTATGGCACATAATCGCTGCAGAAAAATAAACCAAGACTGTCAGGAACCATTAGAGCCTTAGTCATATTAAACATTTAAAGTCCTGGAAAAGTCCTTTGAGCTTATCCTGTAAAAGGCATTTCCTCACCTGCTAAAGCCCTAACTGCTCTAGCGCTGATGCTCTAGTTATAGCTGACAGTCTTTGTATGCTTCTTCAGCAGCAATGACATCACGATCAGCCATATGACCTCTGCTGCCAGTCATTGGCATCAGCGGTGTTGTGCCACCCATGCTAGCATCCCCACTGAGGCCATTGATTGGCTGCAGCAGTCAAATGGATGCATGTTACATCATTGCTGCAGAAAAGTAAACCAAAACCATCAGGACCACAGGGGTGGACACAGACAGCATAGGGCCCCTGTGCAAATAATGTGCCTGGGCCCCCCACCCCCCATGCCAAACTCTCAACTTAACCTATTCCATCCTAACATTACATACAGCAATACAAAACATATGGGGGAAGGCTACTTTCACACCTGTGGCACTAAGATCCAGCCACCTAATCCGCAAGAAAATGCAATGAATCGGCCAGACACAAACTATGGCATGCAGCGGTTTGTGTCCTGCTGATTCTCGGCATTTTTGCCAGATTGTGGCCGGATCTCTGCCATACCCTGTTATAGTTGATGGGGCCAGCGGGCATTCCGTCTGCATCCAGCAGTGCCTGATCCAGTGAATTCTGGCAGGCTGTTCTCACCTGGAACAGCCTGCCAGAGTCACTAATGCAGATGTGAAGGTAACCTAATACAGCGCCACATACCTCGTACATCCAGTGACGTCTCCTCTTGCTTCATCTTCTCCATTCAGACCAGGCCACCATGATGATTTCTTTCAGCCATCTCTCGTCTCTGCAGAGTTTGACAAACAGACATTTTAGATTCCTACTTTTTCATCCTCCTCCCACCTTCTTAACATTAGTGTTGGGTGCGAATATTCGAATCACAAATTTTAATTGCGAATATCGCCACTTTGAGAATTTGCAAAGATTTAGAATATAGTGCTATATATTCGTATTCTCGAATATGCTAGATTTTTTTTTTTTCATCAGTATCCTCCCTTCTTGCTTGTGGGCCAATGAGAAAGCTGCAATGTCTTTGTTTGAGCTTAGCAACATCCCTAGCAACCATTTTCTGTAGTTTTATTGAGTCCTGAGAGAGAGAGACATCAGTGTCATTGCTGTGCTCTGTGCTTTACTGTTTAATTACATTAGACAGTTAGTTGGTTAGCATATATATATATATATATATATATATATATATATATATTACAGATACTTAGTGGGAAATAGTAAGTGTAGGTTAGATTGTGTGTAGCTGATTCCATACAGATTGGTTCTGCTGTCCATACATACAGTGCCTTGCAAAAGTATTCACCCCCCTTGACTTTTTTTGTGTTTTGGTGCCTCACAACCTGGAATTAACATGGATTGTTTGATGATTTGCATCATTTAATTTACAGAACATGCCCACAACTTTGAAGATGTTTGTATTTTAATTTATTGTAAAGCAAACAACAAATAGGACAAAATAACAGAAAAGGTCAATGTGTATAACTATTCATCCCCCTAAAGTCAATACTTTGTAGAGCCACCTTTCGCGGCAATCACAGCTCCAAGTCACTTTGAATAAATCTCTGAGCTTGCCAAATCTTACCACTAGGATTTTTGCCCATTCCTCCTTGAAAAACTACTCCAGCATCTTCGAGTTAGATGGTTTGCGCTTGTGAACAGCAATCTTTAAGTCTGACCACAGATTTTCTATTGGATTGAGATCTGGGCTTTGTCTAGGCCATTCCAACATATTTGCATGTTTCCTCTTAAACCACTCATTGGGGTCATTGTCCTGCTGGAAGGTGAACCTCCATCCTAGTCTCAAATCAAGCAGAGTGGCACAGGTTTTGCTCAAGAATATTGCTGTATTTAGCACCATCCATCTTTTCCTCAACTTTGACCAGTTCCCAGTTCAGATTGCTGAAAACATCCCCACAGCATGATGCTGCCACCACCACGTTTCACTGTGAGAATGTTGTTCTTTGGGTGATGTGATGTGTTGGTTTGCGCCAGACATAGCGTTTTCTTTTAAAGGCCGAAAAGTTAAATTTTAGTCTCATCAGACCAGAGCACCTTCCTCCATACATTTTGGGAGTCTCCCACATGCCTTTTAGCAAACTCACAATGTGCCTTTTTGTTTTTTGCTGAAAGTAATGGCTTTCTTCTGGCCACTTTGCCATAAAGCCCAACTCTATGGCGCGTACTGCTTAGCCTATTGTCGTCCTATGTACAGATACTCCAGTCTCTGCTATTAAACTGTGCAGCTCCTCCAGGGTTACCTTAGGTCTCTGTGCTGTCTCTCTGATTAATTCCCTTATTGTCCGGTCCGTGAGTTTTGGTGGATGGCCGTCTCTTGGCAGGTTTGCTGTTGTGCCATGTTCTTTCCATTTGGTTATGATAGATTTGATGGTGCTCCTGGGGATCATCAAAGATTTGGATATTTTTTTTATAACCTAACCCTGACTTGCACATCTCAACAGCATTGTCCCTTACTTGTTTGGAGAGTTACTTGGTCTTCATGGCAATGTTTGGTTAGTGATGCATCTTGCTTAGGTGTTGCAGCAGACTCTGGGGCCTTTCAAGGTGTATATACAGTACAGACCAAAAGTTTAGACACACCTTCTTATTCAAATAATTTTCTTTATTTGCATGACTATGAAAATTGTAGATTCACACTAAAGGCATCAAAACTATGAATTAACACATGTGGAATTATATACATAACAAAAAAGTGTGAAACAACTGAAAATATGTCATATTCTAGGTTCTTCAAAGTAGCCACCTTTTGCTTTGATTACTGCTTTGCACACTCTTGGCATTCTCTTGATGAGCTTCAAGAGGTAGTTACCTGAAATGGTTTTCACTTCACAGGTGTACCCTGTCAGGTTTAATAAGTGGGATTTCTTGCCTTATAAATGGCGTTGGGATCATTAGTTGCGTTGTGAAGTCAGGTGGATACACAGCTGATAGTCCTACTGAATAGACTGTTAGAATTTGTATTATGGCAAGAAAAAAGCAGTAAAGAAAAAACGAGTGGCCATCATTACTTTAAGAAATGAAGGTCAGTTAGTCCAAAATTGGGAAAACTTTGAAAGTGTCCCCAAGTGCAGTCACAAAAACCATCAAGCGCTACAAAGAAACTGGCTCACATGCGGACCGCCCCAGGAAAAGAAAGACCAAGAGTCACCTCTGCGGCGGAGGATAAGTTCATCCGAGTCACCAGCCTCAGAAATCGCAGGTTAACAGCAGCTCAGATTAGAGACCAGGTCAATGCCACACAGAGTTCTAGCAGCAGACACATCTCTAGAACAACTGTTAAGAGGAGACTGTGTGAATCAGGCCTTCATGGTAGAATATCTGCTAGGAAACCACTGCTAAGAACAGGCAACAAGCAGAAGAGACTTGTTTGGGCTAAAGAACACAAGGCATGGACATTAGACCAGTGTAAATCTGTGCTTTGGTCTGATGAGTCCAAATTTTAGATCTTTGGTTCCAACCACCGTGTCTTTGTGCGATGCAGAAAAGGTGAACGGATGGACTCTACATGCCTGGTTCCCACCGTGAAGCATGGAGGAGGAGGTGTGATGGTGTGGGGGTGCTTTGCTGGTGACACTGATGGGGATTTATTCAAAATTGAAGGCATGCTGCCACAGCATCTGGCTACCACAGCATCTTGCAGCGGCATGCTATTCCATCCGGTTTGCGTTTAGTTGGACCATCATTTATTTTTCAACAGGACAATGACCCCAAACACACCTCCAGGCTGTGTAAGGGCTATTTGACCATGAAGGAGAGTGATGAGGTGCTGCGGCAGATGACCTGGCCTCCACAGTCACCAAACCTGAACCCAATCAAGATGGTTTGAGGATAGCTGGATCGTAGAGTGAAGGCAAAAGGGCCAACAAGTGCTAAGCATCTCTGGGAACTCCTTCAAGACTGTTGGAAGACCATTTCAGGTGACTACCTCTTGAAGCTAATCAAGAGAATGCCAAGAGTGTGCAAAGCAGTAATCAAAGCAAAAGGTGGCTACTTTGAAGAACCTAGAATATGACATATTTTCAGTTGTTTCACACTTTTTTGTTATGTATATAATTCCACATGTGTTAATTCATAGTTTTGATGCCTTCAGTGTGAATCTACAATTTGCATAGTCATGAAAATAAAGAAAACTCTTTGAATGAGAAGGTGTGTCCAAACTTTTGGTCTGTACTGTATGTAATGACGGATCATGTGACACTTAGATTGCACACAGGTGGACATCATTTCACTAATTATGTGACTTCTGAAGGTAATTGGTTGCACCAGAGATTTTTATGGGCTTCCTAACAAAGGGGGTGAATACATACGCACATGCCAATTTTCAGTTTTCTATTTCTAAACAATAGTTTTAATTATATATTTTCTCATTTTACTTCACTAACTTTGACTATTGTGTCCTGATCCATCACATAAAATTCAGATTAACAAAACATTGAATTTAAGGGTGCAATGTAACAAAAAAGTCAAGGGGGTGAATACTTTTGCAAGGCACGGATTGCACAAAAATATGCCCATCATTAATTGCCGATTTGCGCAATCGCAAAAATATATTGGAGCACTCTATCTGCATATAAAGCTATTGTAATGTTCTGCCATGCCAACCATTTTCTCCAGTCTCAGGAAACTTCTAGCAGCTTGAAAAATGAAGTAACAATGACCCACACCTGTATTGCGCGCGCAGTATATTACATTGCCGATTTTCACAATCAAGAAAATTATCACGATTTCGAGACTTCGTGAATATATGACAAATATTCGCCCAAATATTCACAAAATATCGCAAATTCAAATATATTCCCTGCCACTCATCACTACTCAACATCCCATCATGCACCCCCAATACTGAGACGCTGTGCTCCCCAAAATTATAATGTAGAAACAGATAAACCCCCTGAAAATACTAGTTACACACAGATAGTGCCCCCTTCAATAATTATTGGAGCACAATGCTCTAAAAATAACTGCACCCAGCATATAGTGTCCCACACACTAATAGTGTAAAAATAATGTCCCCCAAAAAGAACTGAGCTAAGCTCATACTGTGCCAGGGTGCCCCCACAGTAATAGTGCTCCCCAAAATCCCAACAATAGTAATAATTCTGTGCCAGAGTACACTTAATAGTAATTGCCCCTACAGTGCCCCCAACAGTAATTGTGCCCCATAAGTAAGAATGCTCCCATAGTCCCCCAGTTGTAATAAAGCCCACCATAATGCCTCTGGTAGTAGTAATTATCTTTATTGCCCTTCAGCACTACTATATTTCATACTACAATCTTTTAGACTTGAAAAAGGAGTACACTTACTCCGAAACGTGTTGTCACCTGATCAAAAATAAATACCTTTTTAAAAGACGTCATTCACAATTATGTTTTTTGCGACAAGAGTATATATTGTGTACTACCCCAGTACACAGCTTTTTACAATTCTCTTTATAATGTGTGACAGTAGAAAAATCCCGCCTAATACTGTGCACCAGTATAAAAAATGCCCCATTGTGTGGCAGTAAAAAAAAAAAATACCTCAAAAAACACTTTTAATGCCCCCAGTTGAGCTTAGGTGCCCATAGTACCCCTATAATTTGTGCCAGTATAAAATACTCCTATATAGTGCCCCCAAAATATGCCCCAATAGTGCTCCTCTCTGTCCCCATTGTGCCCTCCATAATGTGCCAGTATAAAATGCCCCTATAGACTGCCCCACATAGATGCCTCCATAATGCTCCTCTCCGCCCTTCCCCATAGTGGCACCAAAATGGGTTCCAGGCGTTGCTAGGTCAAAACATTTGGAGCCTGGGCCCCTGATGTTTTGTCCTAGGCCCCAAATGTCCTGCCTGACAGCTAGACGCAACTGTATTGCAGTCCTCAGGACGGCAATACAATTGAATCTAATGCAGTGAAAGATCTAAAGGACCTGTGGTGACATCACAGGTCATGTGACCAGTAAAACAGGCAGTAGTTGAGAAGGAGTGCAGGGGAGGATGGCAGTGTGAAGAGGAGACGGGAGAAGAAGCTGTGGTAATGTCTGCTACAGGAGGAGAGGTAAGTGAAGGGAGAGACAGAGCAATGCTGGGAGTTGTAGTTATTTAACTGGGACTGTATTTTAGGGCTGAAGGGAGGGATTTTATTTACATGGGACTGTGTGTTGGAGGTGGCTGGGGAGGGGGGAGGGGGATCATGTTATTTACATAGGACTGTATGTTGCAGGGGGCTGGGGAGGGTGGGATGTTATTTACATGGGACTGTGTGTTGTAGGTGGCTGGGGAGGGGGTCATGTTATTTACATGGGACTGTGTGTTGTAGGTGGCTGGGGAGGGGGTCATGTTATTTACATGGGACTGTATGTTGCAGTGGGCTGGGGGAGGGTAGGATGTTATTTACATGGGACTGTATGCACCCCATAGTGCTCCTCTCACTTCTCCATAGGGCCCCCCATAATGTGTGACAGTATATAGGGCCCCCAGTAGATGCCCCCATAGTGCTCTTTTTCCCCCACTTCTCCATAGTGCCCCCATAATGTGTGCCTGTATATAGGGCCCCCAGTATATGCCCCCATAGTGCTCCTTTCTCCCCACTTCTCCATAGTGCCCCCATAATGTGTGCCAGTATATAGGGCCCACAGTAGATTCCCCCACAGTGCCACCCCATAATATGTGCCAGGCCCCAGTAGATGCCCCATAGTGCTCCTCCCCTCCCCTTCTTCATAGTGCCATCTATAATGTGTGCCAGTATGTAGGGACCCCAGTAAATGCCCCCATAGTGCCCCCCATAATATGTACCAGTATATAGGGCCCCCGGTAGATGCCCCCATAGTGATCATTCCCCCCCGCCTTTCTCCACAGTGCCCCCCCCCCATAATGTGCCAGTATATAGGGCCCCTCACCCCTATTTTTGCCATACTATACTAAAAATAATGAGAACAATAAACTCACATACTTACCTCCATGCTGCTTTCAGTGATGTGATTCAGGCCTCTTCCGGCCTGTATCCCACGCTGTACAGCTCAGGCAGCACGTTGTCGTCATTGCCACGCCTGCAGCCTATCAGACAAACGGCACTGGAGACACCTCTCCCCTGCCCGCCGCACCATTTATCTGTATTGCTGTCCTGAGGATGCCGATACAGATAAATATAGAGATGAGCGCTTCCACAATGAAAGAGCTCATCTCCACTCCTATGACCGTCTGCAGTCGAACTGGCTGCACAGGCGGTATGTCCGCCCCTGAGGGACCATAACAGCATTGGTCACACTACTGTCATACTAGTCATACAAATTTTTAACTCCTGGAACACCTTTAAGTTTATCCTGTAAATGGCATTTCCTCTTAAACAAAACTACTAGTTGTGATAGTTGTGCTTTTTAGACATACAGTATATTCTCTTTTCTGCATTTCCTATTAGCCACAATTGGTTTTGCCTATAGGTGTCCTTGCCTGAAGGGCAGCGGCAAAGGCAGCAACAGAAAGATCTTGCGATCATGCAAAGAGGCCTGTGTGTGCTACTCCTGCATCCAAGGGTACACCACCAATGAGGCCAGGTGAGGCGATCGCCTCAGGCAGCACCAGGAAGGGGCAAGAGGGGGGCAGCAGAAGGGCCATGGGCAATAAGCGCTTTCATTGTGGCAAAGGGGTTAGGTTAAGAAATTTGCATGGGGGGGCGCCGTTTCAGTTTTTGCAGCAAAAAGGCTAGGTGCACCCCTGCCTGCATCGATCCCTATGTGCAGAGATTGTTACAGCAAAAGCTTCATTTACCTCAAGGGTAGGTTATTCATACAAGGGTTCCTGGTGCGAGCATGCTGGAGGTGTGCATATGTGGAGAAGGGGCTGCAGCTGCTGGAGAAGGGGGTGTGCATGGGTGGAATGGAGGCAGCTGTAAGTACTGTAGAAAAGAGGGAGCTACCATTAGGAAAATGCTGGGGGGGGGGGGGGCTGAGGCAGAGTAGACCGTGATCTAGCTTTCTGAGAACTGTGAGCATGTTGTAATTGCTGTTATTACTGATTGCAAATTATTTTTCATTTTAGAGGGGTTGTCACATGAAAAAATATTTTACATCTTTTAAACCAGCGCCTAGATCTGAATAATTTTGTAACTGAATGTAATAAAAAATTTAGTGAGCTATTCAATAAAATGTATCTGAATAGCGCCACCTGCAATTTCTTATTTTCCTTATCTCTCTGTCGACCGCAGTAACATTGCTCAGGTGGACGCACATGCTCCATTCTATCCTTCAACTCTCAACAGCCATATCTACTTTAAAAAATTGTAACAGTTACAGGGAGAGAGCTGCAGAAGAAAGGATGTGTCCCCCTGAGCTGTGATAGGGAGAGAGCTGCAGAAGAAAGGAAGTGTCCCCCTGAGCTGTGATAGGGAGAGAGCTGAAGCAGAAAGGACGTGTCCCCCTGAGCTGTGATAGGGCGAGAGCTGCAGAAGAAAGGACGTGTCCCCCTGAGCTGTGATAGGGAGAGAGCTGCAGAAGAAAGGACGTGTCCCCCCTCAGCTGTGATAGGGAGAGAGCTGCAGAAGAAAGGAAACACCAACTGAGCTGCCAGCTTGAAATAAATCAAGCAGAGCAATTAGAGAAATTAGATCTCTGGATCCATGTGAGGTACAGGGCTGGTTTTTTGGAGCTTTGTTGTAAAGAGATTGTTATTATGCATAGAAGAAAAAACTATAGCCATAATGCTCCCTTAATAATATACACTCACCTAAAGAATTATTAGGAACACCTGTTCTATTTCTCATTAATGCGATTATCTAGTCAACCAATCACATGGCAGTTGCTTCAATGCGTGTAAGGTTGTGGTCCTGGTCAAGACAATCTCCTGAACTCCAAACTGAATGTCAGAATGGGAAAGAAAGGTGGGCTACAACAGCAGAAGACCCCACCGGGTACCACTCATCTCCACTACAAATAGGAAAAAGAGGCTACAATTTCCACGAGCTCACCAAAATTGGACTGTTGAAGACTGGAAAAATGTTGCCTGGTCTGATGAGTCTCGATATCTGTCCGAATTTGGCGTAAACAGAATGAGAACATGTATCTATTATGCCTTGTTACCACTGTGCAGGCTGGTGGTGGTGGTGTAATGGTATGGGGGATGTTTTCTGGGCACACTTTAGGCCCCTTAGTGCCAATTGGCCATCGTTTAAATGCCACAGGCTACCTGAGCATTGTTTCTGACCATGTCCATCCCTTCATGACCACCATGTACCCATCCTCTGATGGCTACTCCCAGCAGGATAATGCACCATGTCACAAAGCTCGAATAATTTCAAATTGGTTTCTTGAACATGACAATGAGTTCACTGTACTAAAATGGCCCCACAGTCACCAGATCTCAACCCAATAGAGCATCTTTGGGATGTGGTAGAATGGGAGCTTCGTGCCCTGGATGTGCATCCCTCAAATCTCCATCAACTGCAAGATGCTATCCTATCAATATGGGCCAACATTTCTAAAGAATGCTATCAGCACCTTGTTGAATCAATGGCACGTAGAATTAAGGCAGTTCTGAAAGCAAAAGGGGGTCCAACACCGTATTAGTATAGTGTTCCTAATAATTCTTTAGGTGAGTGTAATGTTTTTATTAAATATCCTTTAAAAACAACATTCAATGCAAATGATCCACCAATGTATACTAAGGACGGCTATACAGATCCTTTACATACTACAATTCATGAGCATCCCGGGATGCTATAATAACACATCTAACAGTGCTAAAAATATGTATTAATAAAGAAAGTAAATAATATAGTTTTGGGATAGATTGATCTCGGTTATGATTTTTGTCATGATCTATGACAAAGAATTGTATGAAGAATCAAAGGGATCGTCATGTACTATATGATGTCTGATTTTCATTTTTTACATTAATCATGGAGATGTTCTTATTGAATTCCACTGATGTGTTTTTCCAAAGTTTAATTTTTTTTATTTTCAGAATAAGGGCAAAAGGCAAGCATTCTACGTCTCTAAGATGTTACACCAGTACAGAGTAGGGAACAAGCATGGTGTGATCAGTCCAAAATATAAAGTATTAATAAATAAGCATATGAAAACGCCCCATAAATGGTATTGTTCTCAAAATAATCTACATCACCTGTGATGTCACATTGTACAATAGGCCAGTAAAAGACCTACAAGTATTCTCAATACTGTATTATACTACACCAGCTGTCTCTACATGAAGCCTTCTGAGCCTGAAAATACTAAATAAGAAGGTGCGAGGGGAAATACATAATAAGATAATGTATAATGTCTCCTATTGTATAATGAGATCTAGATAAGCAAAGAGTCTGCACAGCTGGTTCCATATTACGTGTCTGAAGCAATATATACTGGAGAATATACATTCAGGTATGGTTCTTCTATGGATCAACCAGTAATTAGGAAAATGAAGGTAAAACCATGAAAGGAATTAGATCCCTAAATTTGACCTGCCATATATAAAAGTGGTACCACTAACAGACCTGGCCTTCCTTAAATTTTATAACTCAGCCTCACAACAAAAAGGGACAATTAGATGATTTTGTACAGGATTAAAAGGCATGTTCAGGATTATAACTTGGTTGCTTCCTTCCAGAAATGGCACCACAACTGTCCATAGGTTGTGTCTGCTTTTGCAGCTCAACTTCATTGACTTGTATAGGGCTGGACTGCAACGCTATACACAACCTATGGGCAGATGTAGAGCTTCTCAATGTGGTCTAGAAGAAAGCAGCCTTGTCTTCATCCTCTATAATCCCTTTAATCCTCTTCTGAATGTTCATGCTTTATGTGCCCCACAAGAAAAAATTCATAACCTTGGATAACGCGAAATTCACAGAACAATTAGCCATACACTTGGCAGTATACTTCTGTAGATTACAAATGGATCCAGGCAGGGGAGATGTATCAAACTTGGGTAAAGTAGAACTGGTTTAGTTGCCCATAGCAACCAATCAGATTTTTCAAAAGGAGCTGTGAAAAATGAAAGGTGGAATCTGATTGGTTACTATGGACAACTAAGCCAGTTCTATTTTACACTAGTTTGGTGAAGACCTGTATGAAGGAATGGCATTTTTTTAAGAAGTTAGGTAGGTTATCTTTTTATATACACTCCACAAAACATATAATTAAAGGCTATAAATGTCCACCTTCACAACCAATAGTTTGGCCACTTGCTGATTGTCCATGGATTATGTATGTTTGGCAAATATTTTTTGCACAGACGTTTTAAAATATCCTTGCAGAGACCACAGCTGTGTAAAATAAAGACCACAAAGTGTAAAAAAAAAAAAAATACAAAATGAAAACAAAATTAAAAATGTAAATAAAAAAACTGTGGGAAGAGTGGGACATGGTTTAATTAATTTGGAATTTTCCTTTTTTTTTATTATATACCTCTCTTTTTTTTTTTTTTATATTTTTTTTTTTTATTTATTTTTTTTTATATTTTTTTTTTTTCTGCAAGGTTGGGAGGGGGGGGGGGATAGGTGGGGTGGGTTGGGGATGATTTCAGAATTTATAATATTATAAATATTATGCGGATATGTATTTTTGCATTATAAATAAAATATGGAAATTAAAAAAAAAAAATGTAAATAAAAAACTGTCAACACACACCATGCCACAGCTTCTAGCCCCGCCCCCAGATACCATGCCCCATATATTAAAATTAATGTTATGAAAAGGGGACATACTTAAAAAAAATTAAGTTGCATGTTGTGCTATTAACAAAAAACATGTTTAACCGTAACCCAAAAATACTAAAATAAAAATAACACAAAATAAAACCCTATAACACCAAAAAAGGTGCAAAAATTATTTGCATAACCAAACGGTTATGGCTTTCAAAGACACATGCACTAAAAAATGAAATGAAGAGTAAAGCAACTTTACAAATAGTATTAAAAAAATTGCTATTGTTTCATTTCTACAGGTTGTCTGCAAAGCTATGTGTCTCCATGGTAACAGAATGCAATCATACTACATTGCATTCCCTACTTTTAGTTAAAGGGGTTAGAACTAGAATAGAGCAACAAGTACCACAGGGCAAAATCGAGGCAAATCCAATAAACAGGAGTCACGTCAAAGTCAAAGTTAAGTCCAGAAGAAGTGGTCGGGAGGTCAAAATCAAAGAACATCCAAAGAGTAACTAACTATACTTTCTAAAAAGTTTTGATTGAGTGCTGAGACACCGGACGGTCATAAAAGCAAGTAGTTAGTAGAGATGAGTAAAGTTGATTTAGTTGCTTAGCCAAATTTCCCCCAAAAAATTGCTTCCTGATGAATTACTTAATGAAGCCCACTTCTTTCTAGCGGGCGCAATGACGGGGAGCGGTGATTAGACCTCCGCCCCGTCATTGAACCCCGCAGATGTCAGGTTCATTGCTGATCACGGTATCTAAGATTCACATTAATGCCTTTCAGGGATTAATCAAAAAAAATAAAAATTGTGCTTACCTTACTCATTTTAGCATGAAGCGGACGCCGCGGACATCCTGCTTGAAGATTCAGCTCAAAATCTCACTCGGCCAGTGTGGTGACATCATACATCACTGCACACAAGATTTCACGTGGGATCTTCAAGCAAGATGGTCGCAGTGGCCTCTTCACGCTCAAATGGATGAGGTGAGTATAATTTTTGTTTTTATTTTTACTGCCATTTAAGGGAAAATTGCTTTGTTGACACATAAGCACAAGGAAATTCAGCTTCGTGTAGAATCAAATTTCTCTGGAAATTCAGATCAAAATCCTCTTCGAAAACTTTGATTCGCTCAACACTAGTAGTTAGTAATGCTCAGCTGAGTGCTGTCTCTCCCCACAGCTGAAGATGGAGGTGAAAAATTAAATTGGCCCCATTGGAAATTCTATTAGAACACTTTCAGACCTATCTTTAGCCGTGAGGAGGGACAGCTGAGCACTTCTTGTTCCTCAATTTAGTGAAGCACCTAGATCCCACTCATCAAAATCTTTGATATGTCATTTTTAGTATTTGTAGTTGCGCTTTAATGGTAAAATTCTGGCTGCCTGCAATTTCCACTAGGGGGAGCCGAGGTGCTTATTGCACACAGCTTATACATTCAACTTCTTGCATACTGTGAATACTGAGTTCAGTGAATAATCAGTATTGCAGTAAGCACTTAAGCTCCCCCTAGTGGTGGCTGAAGAAAGACAACATTTCAGTATTTAACTTTAATCTGAGGATTTCAGGCCATGCATGAGGACATGTGAGTGCAGCTTCCACAGAGATAAATTATGCACATCATTTTAAAGGGGTATTCCCATCACAGACAATGGAGGCATATCGGTAGAATACTGTATGCCCCCACTGTCTGATAGGTGCAGGTCCCACCTCTGTTGCCCACACCTACACAAAGAATGGAGTGGGAAGAGTGGTGGCTGGGGTCCGGTGAATGGGAGCGCACTGCGCTTGCGTGGCCACCACTCCTATTCATTTCTATGGGGCCAGAGGTGGGACCCGCATCTATAACACAATGGAGGCATATCCTAATGATATGCCCCCATTGTCTGTGATGGGAAAACCCCTTTAAGTAAAATGGTGTTCAGAGTTGAAAATTCGTTTTAAGCCCCTATCTTCACAAAATGGACAAATACTGTTCTGAAATGCAAAACTTCTTTACCTGTGAACACATTTTCAGTGTCTGTCCCATGCCTTGGAGTTATGCTAATGCAATTTGGATATTGGAGTGAATCTTTCATTTTGCAGGATGTATAAAACCATTTTCTGCTTTACAATACAAGGTTCTGCCAGTGACGTGCTGTGTGGCTGAACCTCCTTTTCTATCCCTGATTCTATAGTTATACGTAATACATTTATATTTTTACAGCAATGCCTTACTTATTGAATGTGCATTTACTATTTACTGGACCATTCATTGCAAATTGTGTTGGCTCAAGATATATCTTTCTCATCAGTATTTTTGCTGATTTTTTACTTTTAAATTCCACACTGCATTATTGCTGGAGATCCAAGGTTTTATTTATATGCTGCAAATAATTATAAAGAGCTATAGAAATCTTCATGTGACTTGTGCAAATTGCTGATTTATTTCTCCTGCATCAGGAAGTATTCCCCCAGTGAGAGTTATTGTATTGTGTTCTGAGGGTTCTGAAAATCGTTACAAATCTTTTGCCGTGTGCCGCTTTAACCTCACTTTTCATGATTTCTTCCCTGCTTCTCAATAACCCACAATTTTCTACATCTTAATGTAAATTTACGTAACAGTATATAAAAGCAATTTTAATAAAAGGAATGTATAGATAGATTTAAAGCTGTCAAGCAATGATAATATACAGGTCCTTCTCGAAAAATTAGCATATTGTGATAAAGTTCATTATTTTCTGTAATGTACTGATAAACATTAGACTTTCATATATTTTAGATTCATTACACACCAACTGAAGTAGTTCAAGCCTTTTATTGTTTTAATATTGATGATTCTGGCATACAGCTCATGAAAACCCAAAATTCCTATCTAAAAAAATTAGCATATCATGAAAAGGTTCTCTAAACGAGCTATTAACCTAATCATCTGAATCAACTAATTAACTCTAAACACCTGCAAAAGATTCCTGAGGCTTTTAAAAACTCCCAGCCTGGTTCATTTCTCAAAACCGCAATCATGGGTAAGACTGCCGACCTGACTGCTGTCCAGAAGGCCATCATTGACACCCTCAAGCAAGAGGGTAAGACACAGAAAGAAATTTCTGAACGAATAGGCTGTTCCCAGAGTGCTGTATCAAGGCACCTCAGTGGGAAGTCTGTGGGAAGGAAAAAGTGTGGCAGAAAACGCTGCACAACGAGAAGAGGTGACCGGACCCTGAGGAAGATTATGGAGAAGGACCGATTCCAGACCTTGGGGGACCTGCGGAAGCAGTGGACTGAGTCTAGAGTAAAAACATCCAGAGCCACCGTGTACAGGCGTGTGCAGGAAATGGGCTTCAGGTGCCGCATTCCCCAGAAACAGCGGCAGAAGCGCCTGACCTGGGCTACAGAGAAGCAGCACTGGACTGTTGCTCAGTGGTCCAAAGTTCTTTTTTCGGATGAAAGCAAATTTTGCATGTCATTCGGAAATCAAGGTGCCAGAGTCTGGAGGAAGACTGGGGAGAGGGAAATGCCAAAATGCCTGAAGTCCAGTGTCAAGTACCCACAGTCAGTGATGGTCTGGGGTGCCATGTCAGCTGCTGGTGTTGGTCCACTGTGTTTTATCAAGGGCAGGGTCAATGCAGCTAGCTATCAGGAGATTTTGGAGCACTTCATGCTTCCATCTGCTGAAAAGCTTTATGGAGATGAAGATGTCATTTTTCAGCACGACCTGGCACCTGCTCACAGTGCCAAAACCACTGGTAAATGGTTTACTGACCATGGTATTACTGTGCTCAATTGGCCTGCCAACTCTCCTGACCTGAACCCCATAGAGAATCTGTGGGATATTGGGAAGAGAAAGTTGAGAGACGCAAGACCCAACACTCTGGATGAGCTTAAGGCTGCTATCGAAGCATCCTGCGCCTCCATAACACCTCAGCAGTGCCACAGGCTGATTGCCTCCATGCCACGCCGCATTGAAGCAGTTATTTCTGCAAAAGGATTCCCGACCAAGTATTGAGTGCATAACTGAACATAATTATTTGAAGGTTGACTTTTTTTGTATTAAAAACACTTTTCTTTTATTGGTCGGATGAAATATGCTAATTTTTTGAGATAGGAAATTTGGGTTTTCATGAGCTGTATGCCAAAATCATCAATATCAAAACAATAAAAGGCTTGAACTACTTCAGTTGGTGTGTAATGAATCTAAAATTTATGAAAGTCTAATGTTTATCAGTACATTACAGAAAATAATGAACTTTTTCACAATATGCTAATTTTTTTAGAAGGACCTGTACACAGTGAGATCAACTGTATTTTAATGTGAAATATTATGTCCTAGAGTTTATTTAGGAGAAAATATTTTCTAGTAAATGTGACAGAATGCACACAGATTCGTTTTGTGCACCAAAGTTCACAACTTGGACCATTACGTAACGTTTAATTGAGTGTAAATCCTTGAAATGTGAGTAAAAGACGGTGCCCATCCTTAAAAAGGCCCTGTCACCTCTCCTGACATGTCTGTTTAAGGCTGCTTTCACACGTGCGTTGTAAATTCCAGTATTAATATCCAACAAGGGATCTCAATACCGGAATTAAACGGATCAATTTTGATTTTGCACATCAGGATGCATCCGTTCTGTTAGGAGGTGGTTGTGAGAAATCAAAACGGAAAAAAAACTGATCTGTCACTAATGGATCCATCGCCATTGACTTACATTGTTTTCAGAGCGGATCCGTTTTTTCCCATTTTGTGCATAGGTTTTGTGTCCGGTCACAAAACAGAATGCTGCCGGAATGGAAGACATCCTCTTTCCATTCAGAATCCATGGCGACCAAACGAAAACATTTTTTTTTTCCGGTATTGAGATCCTCTTCCGGATCTCAATACTGGAAAACAACAACGCAAGTGTGAAAGTAGCCTTAGTAACTACTGGCATCTCCTTCGTAATAACAATTCTGGAACGCCTATTCTTAGGACTCTGTGTTGTGCTATTCCTTTATTATTCCTTCTAGAAGTCTATGAACAAATTGGCAGCAGTCTGCAATAAAGGTACTAGTTCGGGGTGCGCCCCCACTGATAGCACTGATTGGATAGTGTCAGACTGTGCAGGGACACAACCCAAATTGGTAATACCCAGTTGGACCTTTATTGCGGACTGTCAGCAATGTATTCATAACTTTTAGCAGGAATAATAAAGGATAGAATAACAGAGTCTGGATGCTCCAGAATTGTAATTACATGGAGAGTTCAAGTATTAACTAAAACAGACATATGGGTCACAATGGTCATCTGCTGATTATGGGTGGCAGGTCTGATGGATGAAGTTCTCCATGTGATCAGATGTTATTCCCATGGGAAAGCTGCAGGAGTTGTTTGTGACTTTGTTGCAATTAGCATTTTAAGTTTACAATGCCGCCATCACCGTTTTCCAAAAATGGGGCATGAGGAGGGCACAGAGGGGGCTGGGCCAGCGGGCCTGGCACATTTATCATCATTTAAAACTTTTTGCAGGAAATGCCCCTCTCCTCTCCAGAAAATAAGATTAATTAAAAAGGGAGACATAGTTTATCAACGTAAAATATAATAGCAATTCACATTTATTGAATAGAATAAAATGCTGTACATTTTCAATGAGAAAAGATTCTTGTAATGAAATTATCCGAGTACCAAGCAATAACTTTACAATTATTTCCCCGAATACAGCATCAATGTTTTACTGTAGTATTATATTTTATTTGCCGAAAATATTGCATCTATTATGACAGCGTTTATTATTATGCATCTTTTATTTCCTCAAATCAATGGGAAGAATGATACTCCCATAATCCAGACAATTCACTTAACTGCATTCATTTCAGATAATATTGAATGCGAAACTGACAGACTGGTAAAAATGTTGCAAAATGAATCAATGCAATTAATCAACACGCAATTTGTTAATTTTCCCTCATCACAAGTTTTACAATCAGTCATAGCTCATTAGTGCTACCTCATTTCAATAGTTGAATGAATGAATTTCATTAGCACAGCCACTCAATAAACATTTATTCAGGAGATCCAATAAAGAAACAATGCTGTTATCCGCCATCATAAAGACTTAATCTTAGACTAAGCATGTAAGCATGTGAGATACTGCAATCATTTACAAGTAGTTAAACATATGGAGTTAAACACATCGATGCAAAGAATGCTAGGGGCGACTTCCCGGAGCAGTGCTGCTCGGATGCTTCATCGCTACAGGATGAGGTCAATTTGCATGATGCATCCACCATCGGACTAATTAGTGATTAACTGCTTAGTGACATACCCGGCATGATACGGACGAGTATTATGTTACATGCCTTGTTGCTCATCCTTCATCTGTTCAGTAAGGGTACATTCAATCGACGGTGGAAAATGGCCATGGTGTGGACTTTTCTTAGGCCTTTTTCACACTTGCGTTGTCCGGATCCGTCGTGTACTCCATTTGCCGGAATTACACGCCGGATACGGAAAAACGAAAGTGAACTGAAAGCATTTGAAGACGGATCCGTCTTCAAAATGCTTTCAGTGTTACTATGGCAGCCAGGACGCTATTAAAGTCCTGGTTGCCATAGTAGGAGCGGGGGAGCAGCATACTTACAGTCCGCGCGGCTCCCGGGGCGCTCCAGAGTGACGTCAGAGCGCCCCATGCGCATGGATGACGTGCCATGCGATCACGTCATCCATGCGCCTGGGGCGCCCTGACGTCACTCCGAAGCGCCCCGGGAGCCGCACGGACGGTAAGTATGCTGCTCCCCCGCTCCCCGCTACACTTTACCATGGCTGCCAGGACTTTAGCGTCCCGGCAGCCATGGTAACCATTCAGAAAAAGCTAAACGTCGGATCCGGCAATGCCTTTCAATGGGCATTAATTCCGGATCCGGCCTTGCGGCAAGTCTTCAGGATTTTTGGCCGGAGCAAAAAGCGCAGCATGCTGCGGTATTTTCTCCGGCCAAAAAACGTTCCGGTCCGGAACTGAAGACATCCTGATGCATCCTGAACGGATTTCACTCCATTCAGAATGCATTAGGATAAAACTGATCAGGATTCTTCCGGCATAGAGCCCCGACGACGGAACTCTATGCCGGAACAGAAGAATGCAGGTGTGAAAGAGCTTAAATAGTCATCATACAGACATTTTCAGAACCAGGATATGTGACTACTCACATGGTCGTGTTTTTTATGGCCAGTGAATACCCAGTGTCAAACTATAAAACATGTCGTATTTTTGGCCGTTTTGATGGCCAGATGGATTCCATCAAAATCAATGGGCTCGTTTATAATGGCCGTTTAGAAGTGCACCCGTCTAATGTCTATTAAAAATTTGTATGCAGTGACTTACACGGGGAGAGCTAGGAGGATGGGAGTGGTAGTGGTTGCACTTACAGGGGTGGTAGTGGTTCACAGTGGCTGTCCTCGCTCCAACTCTCCCTGGTGCCGTGCAGTGAATGAAGGGCACACCCTTTCTTCCCTAAGGGCGTACCATGGGCTTCTGCCTGTTGTTAACTGCATTGCCCTTGACGTTAGGTGGATGGATGCAAGAAAGGGTGCAATATTTAGCAGTAAATTAACCTTTGCAGTAATCGACCGGGTCACTGCAGGTACAGCAACGGTGAGAAAAAAATTATACTCAACTCACCTATGGCACATGCGGGAACACTTGCTGCGCACTGGAGGCTGCAGGACCTAATGCACTCAGCATCACGATATCACATGATCATGCTGGAAGCATAAGGTCACGCTGCCTCCAGTGGAGAGTGAGTGTTCCTACGAGTGTGGTATTTTGTGTCTTTTTTTTATTTATTTGTTGGCCCTATCTATACTAGGAGCCATTTTCTATTTTGGGGCCACAACTGGTGGCTATTATCTATACTGCAGGCACAACTGAGAGCTATTATAGATACAGGGAGCACTAAGGGGCTCATTATAGCTACTAGGGGCACAAAGGGGGCATTATTTATACTGGGGGCACTATGCAGGAGTATAATATATACTGAGGGAACTATGCGGGGTATAATATATGCTGAATGTACTACAGGTGTTGGCTTAAAAAAAAAAAAAGCCAATTAAAAACAAACGCAAAACGGACTTTAGTAACTGATAGACGGACAGAAAATAGATGCGAACACTGATGCAAAATGGCCATGAAAAACTGACAGTTTATCCGTTTTTATCCATTTTCCGTTCCTTAATTCTGAGGCTGCCGTGTTAAAAGGATGTAACCTGGAGGGCAAATACCTCAAGTATTGGATACTGGTAGCCCCATGACATTGCCTTGGACATATTTTTTCAGATGCAGTCATAGAGCAGCAAACTATTAACAGTGGTTTGTAAAATTGATAGAGATCCCTGTTCCTTAAACATAAATCATGGCTCCATATTTATGGACCTTGAATGTTTTTTATATCTGACATGAATGTTCATTATATGCATAATAACCCAGTGCAAGGTTGGTGGCAGCGCACGACAGAAGCAGAAGTTAACTGCCAGCTTGATCCAGGTTTAGGGGGAGATTTATTAAGCGGTGCTGTTCTGGCGTGAGACCACAATTATTAAGAGGCCTCCCATGCGGCAAAAAATGAAATCTTCGCCAGCCAGCCGGGAGCAGGCATAGATTTAAGGTGTAGCATGCAATATTGTTTAATGTGCCGGGCTGCTGTGGTCCCACCTGTGATCCACTCCCCTCCAATCTATAGCCTCTTTCACACTTGCGTTGTCCGGATCCGGCGTGTACTCCACTTGCCGGAATTACACGCCGGATCCGGAAAAACGCAAGTGAACTGAAAGCATTTGAAGACGGATCCGTCTTCAAAATGTGTTCAGTGTTACTATGGCAGCCAGGACGCTATTAAAGTTGCCATAGTAGGAGCGGGGAGTAGTAGGAGCGGGGAGCGGGGGAGCGGTATACTTACAGTCCGTGCGGCTCCCGGGGCACTCCAGAATGACGTCAGAGTGCCCCATGCGCATGGATGACGTGCCATACGATCACGTGATCCTTACGCTTGGGGCCCCCTGACGTCACTCTGGAGCGCCCCGGGAGCCGCACGGACGGTAAGTATGCTGCTCCCCCGCTCCCCACTACACTTTACCGTGGCTGCCAGGACTTTAGCGTCCCGGCAGCCATGGTAACCATTCAGAAAAAGCTAAACGTCAGATCCGGCAATGCGCCGAAACGACGTTTAGCTTAAGGCCGGATCCGGATTAATGCCTTTCAATGGGCATTCATTCCGGATCCGGCCTTGCGGCAAGTCTTCAGGATTTTTGGCCGGAGCAAAAAGCGCAGCATGCTGCGGTATTTTCTCCGGCCAAAAAACGTTCCGGTCCGGAACTGAAGACATCCTGATGCATCCTGAACGGATTTCACTCCATTCAGAATGCATTAGGATAAAACTGATCAGGATTCTTCCGGCATAGAGCCCCGACGACGGAACTCTATGCCGGAAGAAAAGAACGCAGGTGTGAAAGAGCCCTTAGTCACAGAGAAGGGAAAAAAGTTACCATCATGGGACTTGAGCCAAAATCTGTAACATTTTTACATTAGTAAACTGAACTAAAACATTAAAGGGGTTGTCCGGGCTTTTAAATATTGATGACCTATGCCAAAGATAGGTCATCAATATCAGATCGGCAGAGGTGTGACACCTGGCACCCCTGCCGATCAGCTGTACATGGAGACCGTCTTCCTGTCTGCTGCTGTATGTCTATGGAACACCAGCGGGCATAAAGAGAGAAAGGAGGCGGCACTTGAGCACTGTACAGCTACACCTAGCACCCTGCCGATCTGATATTGATGAAATGACAGAAATGGCACACTTTCAGAAGAAAATGTTTATGAGGTACATAGTATATTGACTGTAGAACTGCAGTCCTGGAAAACCCCTTTAACCTTCTGCTTCTGTTGTGTGCTGTCGGCAACCTTGCACTGGACTATTGATTTTAGTGTGAGTGAGATTTAGACCCCGTTCACTGGGAGACGGGCACCAGCCCTGAATACTAAGGGATGCTGCTCTAGCATGGCTTTGCTGTGTGTATAATCGTTCTTTAAGTTGGGTTGGCTTAAGTGGTTTTATCTGTGTAAAGTAGCAAAATGTTTTGAACTCATCCTCTGAGTTTGGTTCTTTACCTATCAGGGTTGCATTTCTACCTTTGCTTTCTGTTAGTATCAGTATTGTTTTTATTACATTTTAATTTTCTTCCTCAGTCAAAAATATAATTGATTGCCAGTTCCTAAAGAATTGTTAATGTCCAGTGTGTTATTTGCCGCCACTGGGTCTTGGGTCTGATGGAGGGGGCAATGATAGGGAGAGAACAATGCTTGCCTTTTAGCTGACTCCTTTCCCTAGGGGTGACTAAGCAATAAGGCCCTAGCTTGTCTAGCGCTGCAAAGGTACACTATCATAGTGTCCTAACCTCTTGTGTCCTTCCTCTGCCTAGTTACCTGATTGACCCAGTGGTGCCTATCCTGACTCATGTCTGACTTTCATATTAATCCTGTGCTGTCTGCTATGGCCTACTGCCTGTTTACTGGATTGAACAATCTCTGTCTGTCCTGACCTTGGCTTGACCACTAACCTCCCTTGCGGCTGTCCCCCTGGTTCTACCCATGTCTCTCTACCGACCTGGATCAGCTGTCACTGGACAGACACTTTTTAAAGAGGTAGTGGCCTGGTGGTTCCCTTGTAGCAGTCCAGATTCCTATATAGAGGTTATGGGTGAGGGGCCTAAGTCAAATCTATTTAGTGACAGTGTGTCCACACTCTGCATTACAACCTGCATTACATAACGCAATGATCAAGGAAGTATGGGGATGACTGATCGTTACTACAACTGCTCATCCCCGTACAGTTTCCTTGTTGGCTGCAGCATATCTCTGTTTACACAGGGCAATATGCTGCCAAAGAATTAGGATTTTAGGGGTAGCATGAAAGATGTAATTACCCAACAGATAAGTGTTTGCATGTTTGTTGGGGGATTAGTGACATCTTTCACATGGAAACTATCAAGTGTTCATAGGAACGTTCATTCTCGATAATTACTCTAATTCTCAGCCCTTGTAAAAGTATCCTTATTTATATCCATCACTACCATTACCTTATCTTACTTTCTTAAAGGGGTTTTCTGGGAGAACAAAATTGATGACCTATTCTTATCTGAGTACATGATGTGACCTCTTTTTAGGCAAGCAAAGTCACGTTCATCAATAACATGACTTATGTGCAGCTCAGTCCCATTGAAGTGAATGGGTCTGGTCTGCAATACTAAGTACAGTCACTATACAATGTATGGCATTGTGCTTGGTATGCTGTGAAGAGAATGCAGCGCTTACTGGAGTACGGCCACCTTTTCAAACAGCTAATCAGCTGGGTACTAGGAGATTGACCCAGTTACTCTACATTAGTCAAAATGTACCACCTGTTAAAGATGTTTTCCAGAAATACAATATTGGTGACCTGTCTTCAGGAATGCAATCAAAAAAAGGTTACGGCAGCGTCTCCAGTTCTTTACTTTATTAATCGTACTTCACAGAATGTATACACAAAAAGCCAGACAGCAATGCTTTGGCTACATGGTAGCCTTTATCAAGCTAACTAACAAGTGATATTCAAAAAAGATACCATAGAAAAAGCTTGAGTGGCACTATGTGAATGTCATAACAGTCCTGTATTGGTAGCGTCACAAATGCAACCCAAAGCATATATAGTAAATCATCCGGTGGTGCTCTGCATTGACAGGCAATATCTTCAAGAAACCAGTGCACAAGAAAAAAGGAAATTGCGGCACTCACCTTCGGATGTAAAAAACTTTCTTTATTCTTCCATTGTTAAAAATTGGGTCAGCGCCGGGACAGACAACATAAAATGCACATTTATAAAACCGGCAACGGCCGTTTCGCTCTTGTGTGCGCTTCCTCTGGCCTAAGTCTGTATGTGAGTGCAATGCAGATCTTAATATCACACCTGGTGCCCGACACGCCCACAGGTGATATCGCCACTCCCTAAACTGGGAGGTGGCTGACAATAAAGACTGAATTGCACCACATATACCTATAAACCTTTAACAAAAGACAATGCCAACCTGATATCCAGAAACAACATAACAAATCAATCTACAAAAACAAACCCATATCCAACTTTTCATTATGTCCCAGGGGTCCCGTCGCTCTGGAACGGAGTATCCACCTTCCTTCTCTCCTCAGTAATTCCCGCTCTCTGTCGCCCCCTTGTGGTAGAGGTATCACTACCTCTACTCATGCAAACCTCAGGACTTTACAATCTCCACTGTGGTCCACGTTCACATGTTGTATAAGGCAAGGAACCCCTCTGCCAGTGTTTGAGGTATTTAAATGTTCACAAAATCTCTCATACATGCTGCGGATGGTTTTTCCGATATAGAATCTCCTGTATATACAGGATATTACATACTTCACAAACTTAGTTCGACAATTTTCAATTTTTTTTTTTGTGTCTCCATAGTCTGAGAGCCTACTTTTTTTGGTTTTCAGTGGGCAATTATCTTAGGTAGGGTATGATTTTTGCGGGATGAGATGACAGTTTGATTGGCGCTATTTTGGGGTGCGTATGATTTTTAATCGCTTGCTTTTACACTTTTTTTTACACCGTTTTTATTTTAAAAAATGACGGTGTTCACCTGAGGGGTTAGGTCATGTTGTATTTTTAGAGAGCCGGTCATTACGGAGAGAGCCGGTCATTACGGACGTGGCAATACCTAATATCTGTACTTTTATTTATTTATTTAAATTTTACACAATAATATCATTTTGAAACAAAAAAAAATCATGTTTTAATGTCTCCATATTCTGAGACCCATAGTTTTTTTTTATTTTTTGGGCGATTGTCTTAGGTAGTGTACCATTTTTGTGGGATAAGGTGACAAAAAAATTGCTTTTTTACTCCGTTTTTATAAAAAAAATTACGGTGTTCACCTGAGGGATTAGGTCATGTGATATTTTTATAGAGCGGGTTCTTAAGAACGCGGCGATACCTAAAATGTATACTTTTTTTATTTACTTAAGTTTTACACAATGACAGCATTTATAAAACAAAAAAAAACTATGTTTTTAGTGTCTCCATATTCTGAGCCATAGTTTTTTATATTTTTTGGGGCGATTGTCTTAGGTAGGGGCAAATTTTTTGCGGGATGAGGTAACTATTTTTAGATTGGTACTATTTTGGCAGGCATACACCTTTTTGATCACTTGGTGTTGTACAAAGTACTTGTAGTGATGTAAAGTGCCCCAAAAATGCAGTTTTCTTTTTTTTTTTTTCATCTGAGGGGCTAGGTCACGTGATATAGAGCCGGTCTATATGGACAAATTTTTTTGGGGGAAACTTTTTATTTTTTATCCCACTTTTGGGGGTCTGATCCCCTTTACAATGCATTACAATACTTCTGTATTGGAATGCATTGGCTGTATGTGTAATACAGTGTGTATTACTCATACAGCTTCCTGCCTGTGAGATCCAGGGGCCTGGATCTCACATGCTCTCCACCGGATTTGGAGTGGTACTAATGAGACATTGGATGATTTTCATCAGCATTTAAACAGGGGAGTAACAGGTATACAATTCACTGTAACTGCTGCTCAAGACTGATCTATATCAAAAACCTACTGATAGAAATAATCGGGTCCCAGTTACAGCAGCATGGGGACCCGATGGCAGCTCCGATCGCCGCCAGACATTGAACGTGCAGCGGTCAGCACTGACCGCGGCACATGAAGGGTTATAGCTCCGGTATCTGTGATTTTACTGGTGCATGCAGCAGGGGTTCGGCTATCAGTGACTGCCGAACCCCTGCTGCAGATCGGGTGGGCGCAGTTCCTGCACCTGCCCGATCCCCATGAAGTACATGTATGTCACAGATCTTTAAGTCCTGGAAAGAAATGACGTACATGTATGTCATGGATCCTTAGGGGGTTAAAACACATGTGTTTACCAGAGGCGATGGTATTCAGTGGTACACGTCAAGAAATCTGGGTTCCATATCCGCGTCTCTACATCTCAACTGTGCATGTCAGCAATCACATCACTCAGCGCCCAAATCCCAGGCAGTGCGAAATACCACGTCATCAAACTCTATCACATGATTGCTATTCAAACTCCATCACATGATTGCTATTCAAACTCCATCACATGATTGCTATTCAGCTTCTGCCTATCCACACTGATATAATCAGCTGAAGAGCGTCCTACTCACCATGGAGACGCATTCATATAAACAGTATGAATCCTCTAGGCCCGTATGTAAAAACCTACATGATGCAGATCTGTCCAATATGGGAATATTACACACACTCACAGGGGTAAATTATTGCCGAAGGGATATATATTCTCCTGTCGCAGATATAATTAAAAGTAGACTCAAGGTGTCTCGATTGGACCACGATGCTCCACACATCACCTATAGAAAATTAGCCGTCTGATAAGGGGGGAGCAGGTTGTGATGGACACGTGTAAATACAGTGGTGAGGTGCGTAGACAGTTGGGTGGTGGGGAAGTGTATGAAGCATTGGGAGGCGATCCCAAGTGGGACATTATGAACGAGTTGAAACACATTATCGATGAGGCCTTTGATAAGGGATTCATCGATAAAGACTTGAGTGAATACTTGATGGTGCAGTATCCTATCACCTCACTGCTGTATGTCCTTCCCAAAATTCATAAGAGGCTAGATGATCCCCCTGGCAGACCGATTGTGTCTGACAGGGGATCAATGTTTGGGACTATTGCAGCATTTCTTGACAAATTGCTTTGTGTCCATGCGGTCAGCGCTCCCTCCTATGTCAGGGATAAAGTTGCGAGAGATTAATTTGCCTACACATTTTTATCTGGTGAGTTTTGATGTAACATCATTATATACATCAATTGAACATGAATCTGGGTTAAATGTCATTGATGTGACACTGGCCACACAGGGCTCTCTCCTGGTGTGCGCCGGTTTGTCCTCCAACTCTTGGAGGTGGTCCTGAGGAGGAATTGTTTCCTCTTTGGGGACACCTTCTACCAACAAAAGCATGGTGTGGCCATGGGGGTCTAATGTGGACCCCACGTACGCTAACATCTTTATGGCGGATGTGGAGGACAGACTGGTTTATCATTCTGCATACATGGAGAGGGTCCTGTGCTGGTGATATTACATCGACGACATTTACATGATTTGGAGTGGTACTAATGAGACATTGGATGATTTTCATTAGCATTTGAACAGGGGAGTACCAGGTATACAATTCACTGTAACTGCTGCTCAAGACTGATCTATATCAAAAACCTACTGATAGAAATAATTTATTGAGGTATGATAGTAATAATTTGAAGGGAATACTGTGGCTCTCCTGTGTGGGCAATATGCAAGGTGCACGTGTCTAAGCCCACTCATCCAGTAAGAATAGGCAGGCGTATAGGAACATAGGAAGACAGGCACTGTCTTCCTATGTTCCTATATGATAGTAATCATCCTCAACGTATGTTGGATTTACTTACATGGAGTCAATTGTTACGGGTCAGAAGAGTTGTATCAGATGATGACACGTAGGGGTACACGTAGTGATGGACAGAGTTAATTGGCACCGAGACTTGGCAATTGGCAATTTTCCCTGTCTGGGTTGCTGTAATTGTGGAAATATGATAAAAGGAAATATTTTTGTCCATCTCTACAGTGGTAAAATTTATAGCATTAAGGATTTCTATACATATACTGTAGATCAAGATACGTTGTGTACATGATTCAATGTCCATGTAGTTTAATTTATGTGGGTGAGACCGCTATGGAAATTAGAGAGAGAATAAATAAACACAAGAGTACAATCAGGAAAAAAATGTTGGATAAACCGGTGGCCAAACATTTTGTGGAGTGCGGCCACTCTGTCAACCAGTTAGATTCCGTGTGATAGACTCGGTGGGCATATTGAGAAGAGATGGTGATAGAGAACAAATCCTGAGGAAAAAAGAATCAAAGTGGATCTTTACCCTGAAGGCTTTACAGCCTTATGGACTAAATATCGAGTTCAATGTGAGTGGTATAGAGCAATTTTATAGGTGATTGCATTATATATATTATATATACTATATGTGTCCGATTCAGTATTGAGTTTGTTTCATTTTAATTTTATAATAGATTTTAACTTGTCACATTTTTATGTGAATTTTCTATAGGTGATGTGTGGAGCATCGTGGTCCAATCGAGACACCTTTTTTTTTTTTTTTTTTTTTTTTTTTTTTTTTAGTTATCATACAAAAAGATACATGACAATATACCATTTACAATGCAATAAGATCCAAGTGTCCGTCAGTTCTAGTCCATAAAGCATAGTTAAATATGATTTCATGCAAATACCCATAATTAAATAGATATTGACCAAACTCAGATAGAGGTCTCTCTGCCTGAGGGGGAAGCAGGACCCACCCGGCATTGAAGGGTTTAGAATTACAGATAGAAGGAGACATCTTATTTATTATAATTATCTCTATACTGGGAGGGAGCATAGGCCCGAGGCCCGGGGGGCCCGCCAAGCAGCGAACACGCACCTGCCACGGCCTCTCTCAGACGTAAGCAAGCGCCACGGACAGGACCAAGACCCGTGGGGCGAGTCCTCTGATGCACACCTATCCCATCTGGGGCAGGCTCATAGCGATCTTTAATCGCACCCTTCCATAGAACCGGAGGAGAACAAAAGGGGGTCCAGCAGTCTTCTATCCCAGTGGTATAAAACCCACTCCCAGGATTTCCTGCCTCATCCCCATAAAGTTGGATTAAATGATAATAGCCTGTTTAAGCATAACTCGCATGGGTTCACCGCGGTATCTCGTGAAGAGAGGACACAAATCAAAGTGTCACTCAACAATCCCAGCACTTGAGAAGACAAGAAAAAAACGTAACCAGCCAGCACTGTCTCATTAAGAGAACCGTGCCCAGCATAAGCTCCAGTTCATTAAGAAGGGACAAATGACGGGACCCAAACCACACCCGAGTCAGCTCACTGCCCGTGGTAGAAACTCACGTCCAAGAGAAAAAGCCGCATCCCGGGTCACACCCGATGCCCGGACCCCCCAAGGTCCTGAGCCCCGAACCCTCACCAGAATATTAGTCCATAATTTAGATTAATCAAGAATTAACCAATATCCAATGCCGGTAAGTCCTGCCAACCCCCGGCATTTCAAAAGATGCTCCATTATAGCTTCACATTCTGCATTAATACATTGCATACAAACAAAAAGCCGGACAAATTGGATCTTCCCCCAACAAAACCCCCACCATACCCCCCCCCCTCCCCCCACCTTGCAAAAAAAAAAAAAAAAAAAAAAAAAAAAAAAAAAGATATATATATATTTAAATTAGTTGATCATATCCCAGTCTTTCCACAATTTATCCCACTTTAAGTAGGAGCCTCGTTGTTTATGCAAGATCTTCTCGTAGCTTTTCACCTTCTCAACCAAACCCAACCAGTTATTACAATCTGGAACGGAGGGGCAAAACCATGCTCTAGAAATGAGAAGCCTGGCCAGAAACATCACCTTAATCAACAATCGACCATTTGCGGGTTGATAATTAACCTCCGATAAATCTCCCAGAACCCATATCCTGGGAGTGAAGGGAACCACAATGTTGAGTTTACGAGCCAGGTTGGTTTGAACCGATCTCCAGTACCTGCTCACCATTGGGCAATCCCAGAACAGATGTAGATGATCTGCCTCGGGTTCACCACAGCGTGGGCAGCCAGAGGAGGTACTAAGTCCTCTCCTATATAACCATATAGGTGTCACATATATTTTGTGCAAAATATTGAATTGTACCACAATGTGATTAAAATTGTGCGAGACCAATGTTAAGCTTTCCCCTATATTCTCCCAGTTCGGAGAGCCCGTCGCTGAGAGCGAGGATGACCAGGCTCTCTGTCCTGGTGAAAGAACGTCAGAAAAAAACTTTTTCATTAAGTGTCTATAACAGTGAGATACTTTAATTCTCGTGACAATTTTCTTAGAAATTAAATCGTGTAAAAATTCTGGAGTTTCTATAATAAGAAGATAGCGATTCACAGTGCTAGAAAGTGCTGACCTTAATTGAAAATATGCATACCAAGCCACCTCACCTAAATTTGCCCCTTGCTTTAAATCCGCAAGGGACAAGATGTGTCCACCACTGACCACTTGATGCAGGTACTGAATATTCTTGGTCCTCCAATACTGGCTGCAACTCAGGTCATTTAAATTCAAAAGCTTTGGATTGTGCCACAATGGAGTACAAATAAGTGATGCCCCAACTCCACACCAGTTCCTTATGATTCGCCAAGACTTTATAGCCATTCTGCAGAAGAGTGTATACCCACTCACTGCATTTAGTAAATAGTCAGACTCAAGTACTGCAAAGAAATCTGCAAAGCCTGAGTCTTTCACCACCCTGCTGCAGAACTGGCTATTTTCCCATTCATTAAACAAGCAGAGTTGGGAGGCCACAAAGTACCCCCTAAAGTAGGGGAGGTTAAGACCTCCCCGATTATAGGGCATAGAAAAATAGAGTACCTTCAGTCTCACACGCTTCCTCCCCCATATTAAGTCATTAAGCATCCGCTCTATCAATCTAAAGTACTTATCTACAATCCATACAGGCGAGTTGCGCAAGATGTATAGAACCTGGGGCAGCACCACCATTTTTATTAATGAAATTCTGTCGGCTCTCGCCGACAGAATTTTTTGCCAAATCTTTATTTTAACCCTCAGCTTTATCAACAGAGGGAGCAGATTGAGTTGAAGATATTCCTGTGGTTTGGCAGAAACTGTTATACCCAGGTACTTTATTGAATCTGAGATCGTTAGCTGGTTGTACCGTTCGCCCCGCAGTTCATCTATGGGGAGGAGAACGGTCTTATCCCAGTTGATCTCGAGACCGGAAGGACCGGAAAAGAGACCAATCAGGTCCATTATGCGAGGAAGAGTCGTATCTGTCTGATGCATAAAAATCAAGATATCGTCTGCATATAATGATACTCGATCCTGATTCCCCATTGTACCAAAACCGGCCACCCTCGGATCCAGCCTAATACTAGCCGCTAGGGGTTCAATGTAAATATTAAATAACAGAGGGGAAAGAGGACAACCCTGACGGGTGCCTCTTCCTAATATAAAGCTCTCTGTAATCATATCATTGATCCTTATCCTAGCGACTGGGGAGTTATATAGGAGCTGTACCATCGCCAAGAATCTTGGGCCAAAGCCCATTTTTTTCATCACCTCCCAGAGAAAGGTCCACTCCACCCTGTCGAAGGCTTTAGTAGCATCCAACGACAGGATGGAGCGGGCGCCACTCCCCGGGGACTGAATATTCATAAATAACCTATGCAAGTTATGATGGGTGCCCCTTCTTGGCATAAAACCATTTTGATCTGGATGAATAATAGTGGAAATAACCCGCGAGAGCCTCCTAGCCAAAATTTTTGATAGTAGCTTAACATCGGTATTTAATAAAGAAATTGGTCTATAGGAGCTCAATTCTGCCGGGTCTTTATCCTTTTTCGGAACCAGAACAATAAGAGCCTCCATCATAGAACATGGCAAGCCCCCTCCCTGGGCCGCTTGGGAAAACACCTCAAGTAGCTGGGGGAGGAGCGTCTCACCATACCTACGATAAACTTCATATGGGAGGCCATCCAACCCTGGCGATGAGCTCCCCGAGATAGACCCCAGGGCCTCCTTCAACTCAGAATCGAGACACCTTGATTCTACTTTTAATTATATCTGCGGCAGGAGAATATATATCCCTTCGGCAATAATTTACCCCTGTGAGTGTGTGTAATATTCCCATATTGGACGGATCTGCATTAAGTTGTTTTTTACATACGGGCATAGAGGATTCATTCTGTTTATATGAATACGTCTCCATGGTGAGTAGGACGCTCTTCAGCTGATTATATCAGCGTGGATAGGCGGAAGCTGAATAGCAATCATGTGATTATCACATGATCGTCATGTGATGGAGTTTGATGACACAGTATTGCGCGATGCCTGGGATTTGGGAGCTGAGTGATGTGATCGCTGACATGCGCAGTTAAGATGTAGAGACACGGATGTGGAACCCAGGTCTCTCGACATGTGTACCTCTGAATGCAAACCGCCTCTAAGGTAAACACATGTGTTTTAAATTTACACAACTGTGATTGATATGGTATTTTATGATGGTTCACTATGGATTGGTGATTTTTACAAAGTGGGGTTGTGACACCCGTTTGATTGGCTGCCTTTCAAAAAAGGGAGGGGCTATATACACTATATTATAGTTGTGAATATCACTTGTTATTTAGCTTGATAAAGGCAACCATGTAGCCGAAACGTTGCTGTCTGGCTTTTTGTGTACACATTCTGTGAAGTAAGATTAATAAAGTAAAGAACTGGAGACGCTGCCGTAACCTTTTTTTGATTGCTGTTCTGAGGACTGCTGAGGATCTGCGGTTGTGGTTTGGCTGATGCATTCCAGGTGTGGTCAATGAGGTCCGTGAGTGCTGTTCTGCAATTTGTGTTTGATACTATCTTCAGAAATGGTCATTAATATCTAATCAGTTGAGTCTGATTCCTGGCATTACAGGTGATGAGCTGTTTGAATAGGCCAGTGAGCTCACAGCATACCACGCATAGGCCCATATGTTGTATAGTGACATAGTGGCTGGTATTGCAGCCTGGTCCAATTCAGACCAATAAACAACATCATTCTGGGGTGAGGCCAACTTTAACCCCTTAACGACCAGCGCTGTACATGTACGGCGCAACCGGACTTGACTTAACACCCAGTGCCATACATGTACGGCGCAAGGTCCGCAGGGCTCTGGGGAATGATCGAGGGAGAGTTGCAGCAGCCTGGTCTTACAGGCAGGCAGCCATGCTGGGTAAGGGCAGCATGGCGCTGCACCGCCCCCTTGCAGCTCCAAGCGCTGCAATTGGCCATCAATTAGACCGGCACATTGCAGCACAGGAAGCTGTCAGAGGTATCAGGGAGGGTCAGGAGGAGGTCAGGGGGAGGTGGCAGGTGCTGAAAAAGTCAGCGCCAGTCACCTCCAAGGTAAGGCAGGTGACACCAGTGTTTTGGGTCTCCTGCCAGTGCTGCTATTAGCTGGAACAACACTCCAGCTAATGGCAGCGCTATAGCTGCACAGGAAGAGGCAGAACTTCCCTGCATGCAGCTATTATAGCTGATGACTGCATGCAGAGAGGTTCTGTGCTTCTCTGTGCTGCTTGTTGGCTTGCTGGGACTTGTGGTGCACACCACAACCTTTTAACCCTTTTCCTGCTGAAAAGAAGGAAGAAGAAGAGAAGAAGAACATTTGGAATAGCTGCACAGATTATTTTTTTTCATTTGCAGCTGTTCCAGATCCCTAAACCACCCTCCGTCCCTGTCCCTTCCCATCTTTTCAAGGTTAGGCCCGTCCTTGACCACTTTAACACCAAGCTTTCTGAGGTGTATAACCCCGATAAAAATGTATGTATAGATGAGTACCTATTACTGTTCAAAGGGAGGATTAGATTCCGCCAGTACCTGCCTAGCAAACAGGCAAGGTATGGCATAAAAATATACAAACTTTGTGAGAGTATCTATGGGTACACCCACAAAATCTGCGTTTATGAAGGGAGAGATTCCCGGATAGAACCCTCAGAGTTCCCCCCTGCCTAGGAGTTAGTGGGAAGATTGTGTGGGAGTTACTGCACCCACTGCTGGATAAGGGTTACCACATCTACGTGCATAACTATTATACCAGCATACCCCTATTCATGTCCCTAACTTCCAGAGATACTGTGGCTTGCGGCACAGTGCTAAAAAATCAGAGAGGCCTCCCTAGATACCTGGTAGGGCAACCACTGAGAATGGGTGAAAGTATGGCTCTCCTCCATAATAACATGCTGGTGGTTAAGTACAAGGACAAGAGGGACATCCTTGTACTGACCATCATTCACACTAATGCCAGCTCCCCTGCCCCTGTACGTGGTACCACGACCTCTATCCCCAAACCAGTTTGCATCCTGGACTACAACGGGCACATGGGAGGGGTAGATCTTGCAGATCAACTTATGAAGCCCTACAGAGCCACACGAAAAACAAAAGTGTGGTACGTACACCTTGTACAGATGGCAATGTGCAATGCGTACATGCTATTTCATTCTGCAGGCCACAGAGGAACTTTCCTTCAGTTCCAAGAGGTGGTAATCAAGGCCCTTATTTTTCAAACCCAGGACGGGGAGGGTCCCAGTACTTCAGGAAGTTACAGTGCCCGGGTTGTACCAGGGCAACATTTTCCAGTTTAAGTCCCCCAGACAACAAGGAAGGGATGGACCCCAAAAAGATGCAGGGTGTGCTCCAAAAGAGGGATAAGGAAAGACACCATTTACCACTGTAAAACCTGCCCTGAAAAACCTGGCCTGTGTATGCAGAAGTGTTTCAGAATCTACCACACATCTATGGAGTATTAATTCCATCCTTTATGCTTCCTGTAATATTTTCACTTTATATTTGATTTAGTCCAACTCGCTTGCATATCCACTTTCCAACAACCACTACATGTTTTTTTCTGTGAGACAACCGTGCCCTCTCTACCACTTAAAATGTTTGCACGGGGGTGCACTTTCCAAAAAGAGGTCACTTCTTGGTTTTTATTTTTTGTTCCAGGGACCTTAGGAATTTTTTAAATGCGACATGGCACCTAAAATCCATGTTTTTTTTTTATACAGGCCTACAAAAAACAGTTTTTGCACTTTGCCTCTAGAGACCTGTTATGCGCCAATACAGCAGGCTACAAGCACATATGGAAAAAGGGGAGAAAATGGGGAACATATACTGGGGTGCATTTTCTCCTTTAACCCCTTGTGAAAGTGAAAAATTGGGGTCTGCTAGTAATTATTTTTTTTCCACAAATATGTGGTTTGAATACTTTCACAGGTATTTCTGTCTTCTGTGACACACCTGTTTGCTAAAAAAGTACAATTTCTGCCACTTAAAATGTTTGTACGGGGGTGCTCTTTCCGAAATGGGGTCACTTGTTGGGGGTTTTCATTTCTGGGGACTTCAGAAATGTATTTAATACAACATGGCACCTAAAATCCACGTCTGCCAATTAAGTTCAGCAAAATCCATATTTAGATGTTTGACTCTAGAGCCCTGCCATGCACCCATACATCATTTTTTTTAGCACATATGGGGTGTTGGCATATTCGGGGGGGAAATGGGGAACAAAATGTGGGGTGCATTTTGTCCTGTTACCCCTTGACGTGAAAAGTGTAATTTAAAATTTTCACAGCCAAGCGTTTCCTAATTCTGTGAAACGCCTGATGGGTCAAAGTGCTCACTACACACCTTGAACTATTCCTTGAGGGGTGTAGTTTCTGGAATGGGGTCAATTTTCCACTGTAGGGCCATCTCAGAGTGTCTTTACATGTGACATAGCAACCAATAACCATTCCAGCTAAATCCTCTCTCCTAACGCCATGTAGTGCTACTTCCACTCTCAAGCCTGCTGTGTGCTCATACATCATTTTTTGAGCATATATGGGGTGTTGACGTATTTAGGGGGAAATGGGGAGCAAAATGTGCTAAAAACGGCCTGGGCAGAAAGGTGAAAATTGACCTGACCCGAAAAGGGTTAAAGTCCTTACCACCAATGTATATATACTTGTGTGGCAGTAGGGAAAAGGTTAATCTTTCCTAGCCCATCACTGGCCACCCTAGGGTATTTAAGACACATTTTCCTGTGGGGTGCTTGAGCAATAGCTTCTGGTAGTGTACTGCAAAGGGTGCCATTTCTTGTTTGTCTATCCATTCACCAACTTCTGCTTGATCTCCAGATTTTAACCTTTGCTGGCTGATCTCCATATTGACCCTGAGATGTCTGCCTTCAGCCTCTAACCCGACTTTGGATTGCACACACTCTGCCTGCCCTTACCTCAGCTGTTCCCTTACTTTTGAGGTTTTGCCAGACCCCTTGTTATTTTGCAACGGTGTCTCTTGAACACAGTGAGTCAGCAGTCACTTGAGCAGAGAATACTTCAAGACTGCTATGCCCAGCTTTGCATTGCAGTAGAGTCTAGATACCTGTATAGGAGTTTAAAGGTTAAAACCAGGGGAGTAAATTAGATAACGCCCTTAGGAGTAGCCCCAAGTCGAATCTGTTCAGAAGACACAGAATATCAACACCCAGTTGACCAATTGAAAACTGACTAGTTTTCCTTTAAGTCTTAAAAGGTCCTGAATAAAGTATGCTAGTAAAACATTACAGCTGAAGAAAATCATCATACTCAAAGAAGGCTCACAGAGCCTTTTCTTGTGTTCTGTGTGAAGCTGTCTTGAACTGAAACCTCTGCTTCTTAAGGATTAAGGGATTGAAAAGAAAAGGAGGAAGCTGCTGTAATTTAAACCTAGTTATTCTTCAGCACAAAGGTGGAAAGGAAAAAAAGGGTCTAGGTAAATCTGCTTCTTTACTAGTTCAGTTAAGAAATAATTTTTACCTTTTGAAAGTTTTGTGTTATTAACATTCCAAAGGTGTCATTATCTTTACAGCAATTTATCTCTCTGTTGGCTTTTAACATGAGATCAGAGCAGCAAGGCATTGAATAGGTGGACATGGTTTTAAATTGCAGTTTACCGCATCTCAAAAATATTTTAGCAATGAGATGAGCAGATAAATCAAAGATACATTTTTAATGGATTGTGTCACAAGGGCAAATGTTCTTGTTTACCAACAGATCATTTTCATAGGTTTACTTGTGGCTTTAATTAAAGCAGTTTCTTTTTTCTTAAAGACATACAGTATAAGCAGTTTTTATTGAGTTATCTCCTAAGTGTAGATGAAAACAATATCTACTTACTTATAAAAGCTTCATGAACTTTGACAGTTTTTCTTCATGGATTTTGCAACTACTTAGTAAAATACATTATAAAGCTGACTGTTGTAAACATTTCTCTTATCATTCTCCTTCCCCTTCGGTGTTAAAGGCTATGGACACCTTTGAGGGCAATTTTTGATCAATGCATTATACTCATATTGGGCTAAAATCATTTTTTTTTCATTGTTTTTTATTTAAAAAGTTCAACGTATTTTTCTCTACGGCTGTCACTTTAAGTATATCTGCAGAGTATTGCTCTCCGCTTCATGATGAATCCTTCTGAAAACTGCTCTGATGGATCGATCTGTTGCCCTTATTTATACTTTTGTAACATTAGTAAACATTCATTATAGTAAACTTCTTATTAGTTTGATAAGAATTTAACTTTAGTAAGTGCTTATGAACTATCAGGAGTTCAGAGATAAGGGCTACAGATTGAGTTGTCAGAGTAGCTCTCTGAAGGATTCACTATTAGGCAGAAAGTAACAGTCTGCAGATGTACTGAAAGTGAAAGATGTAGAGGAAAAACTGTTGAAAATGTTTAATAAAAAATAAATAAATAAATACATTATTTTAGCCCTCTATGTGTACAATGCAATGATAAAAAAAAAAAAATTGTCCTCAAAGGTGTCCATAACTAGCCATATGCTTAAAGAGTAACTTAACCTTTATAAAAACGTTTAATTTGTTGTCCCTATTGCCCTAATAAAACTATCTCTAATATACTTTATTAATCGATTTTCTATTTTTAGTACACTCTTCCCTGCCCAAAGCGCACCATTCACTGTGCGCTTAAAACTCTGTTCTCTGTGCACTGCTGACAGCTCAGTGGTGTACAGAGTATGGAGTACACATTTTATCAATGGGGACACAGCAGAGCAGCGAGTAAGCAAGAGAGCACATTTCTGCACCTGGCCATGTTCTCTGGACAATTACTAACTCTTGGCATAGCACCATGGGTATCCTGTATTATCCAGAATTAGCTGAGCGGAGGACCTCCTGCTTCTTCCCGCTCTGCTAAGCTAAGAGAATTGCATGTTGTCTCTTACCTTAGTGGAGCAGGCAGAATCAGGAGCCGCTCCGCTCAGCTAATTCTGGCATAGTACATGGGTACAGGGTACCCATGTGCTATGCTAAGAGTTTGTAATCCTCCGCGGGGCATTAGGGACAACATGTTAAAAGTTTATATAAAGGTTTAGTTTCTCTTTAGGTTAGCAAAATTTGATTATTTCAACTAGTTTGGCTAATCAGAATTTTTTTAATGACGTGAGGATTGCAGGGCGCTTCAGTTTGCCTCCTGTTGCTTCCTACTCCGCTTCCTCATCCTCTACAGGCTCCTCATCCGGTCAGTGTAACACCTTCACCACCAACTTTAGCACATCCAGGGGTAAACGACAGCAGGCAGTTTTATAACATATTTGTTTGGGGGACAAACCCCACACCGCGCCGGAGCTGTGGACGGGCCTTGAACAACAGACCGATGAGTGGTTGGTGCCGGTGAGCCTCAAGCCCGGCCTGGTAGTGTGCGATAATGGGCGAAATCTTGTAGCAGCTCTGGGACTAGCCGGTTTGACACACATCCCTTGCCTGGCGTATGTGCTGAATTTGGTGGTGCAGGTGCGGGCCGTTGTGCGCGCTTTCGGCATTCTCACCCTGCTGCTGCTCGCCTGACAGCGCTGCAGCGTAACTTTGGCTTTCCAGCTCACCGCCTCATTTGTGACGTGCCCACAAAGTGGAAATCCACCTTGCACATGTTGGCCAGACTGTGCGAGAAGCAGCAGGCGATAGTGAAGTTTCAGCTGCAGCACGCACGGGTGAGTTGCTCTGCGGAACAGCACCACATCGCCACAAATGACGGGGCCTCCATGCGAGACCTGTGTTCCTTGTTGCGCTGTTTTGAGTACTCCTCCAACATGGCCAGTGCCGTTCTCAGCGTTACTATCACACTTCTATGCCTCCTTGAAACAATGCTGCTGGCGATGATGGAAGAGGATGTGGCACAGGATGGGGAGGAGGAAGAGGGATCATTTCATAGGGTTTCCGGCCAGTCATTCACAAGTGGCTCCGTGGGTAGTTTCCTGCACCCACAAATGCCAGGTACACAATTGTCCACCCAGGGCACAGTTCTGGAGGATGAAGAGGTGGAGGATGAGGAGGAGGATATGGGGAGGAGCAGGGTGGCACCCAAAACAGCTCATGGCCATCACTGGTGCGTGGCTGGGGGGATACAGAGGACACAGACGATACACCTCCCACAGAAAACAGCTTTTCGTTGCCTCTGGGCTGCCTGGCACACATGAACAATTACATGCTGCAGTGTCTCCGCAACGACCACCGAGTTGCCCACATTCTAATTTGTGCTGATTACTGGGTGGCCACGCTGCTGCATCCCCATTACAAGGACAACGTACCGTCCTTAATTTCGTCACTGCAGCGTGATTGTAAGATGCGCGAGTACAAGCGCATGCTGGTAGACGCGCTGCTGGTGGCATTCCCACCTGACAGCGGGGGCACAGTGGAAGCACAAGGCGAAGGCAGAGGAAGAGGAAGAGGTCGCCAACGCAGCTGGGGCACCACCAGCACCTCAGAAGGCAGGGTTAGCATGGCCTAAATGAGGAAAAACATTTAAATTTGAGTTTATATACCTCCAGGCATCTCTCTATATATATATACAAACTGAAAAGAATGGTGTGGTATTAGACAAGCAGGAAGTGCTCAAACCCACATGCAGTTGTGCATATAAATAGGGGAGCAAATCCTGCACTTGTGGCCCGTTGCTAATGACGATCCCCAGCAAAAATGCATACAGTGGAGAATGCCCGCAGCAAACCACAAGTACCAAAATAGACATCCTACACAAGATAGCAATTATGTGGATGTGATAATCAATATAAATGTGCCTGCTTTCCATCTACAGGCTAAATTTAGGTTCCCCTGTGAGGCCCGGGCCATATCAGCCAGTCTTGAGTGGGACTCGCAGACTTCTTCCTCCTCCCATTGCTAGCATGGTAACATGCTGGGGGTAACTGGTGAGTTGTTTTTACGTCGGCCTCATGCTCCTATAATTTGCCCACTGGCTCCTGGTATAGCCCACATGGCCCAGGTAGGTGAGTGTTAGGTTCCGAGCTACTTGTGAAACCTTGGTGCGGTGCTCGGGCTCAGACATATTCTACACCATAGGACATGTTGGCTAATCTCTCAATTTTAAAATCAGTTTGTGTCACCACCAGACATCTGAGAAGCTCTGACAGACGTTGTTCAAAACCTCCTGCTTGAGGTTCTTTTGTTTTGCTTTCGTTTTGTCATCTCGTTTCCCTCTCTCAGCTGTCATCTAGTTGCACTGATTGCATCCCTTTAAATACCCTCCCATACTGCATCACTTTGCGGTTTATACAACTTCCTGGAGTGTGTGCATGCTGGATGCTACTACTGATTCTTCTACAGATAAGTTTGTTCATTCATTTGTGTTTTCCTGTTTGCTGGATCCTGGGTGACCCTGACTCCCTCCGTATTAAGTGTAGGGAGCCGGTGGTCATGTCCCCTCACTATTATAGGGTGTTCAGGTGTCATACAGTCGAGGAACGAGGGTATGCAATCATCTACCATAGAGATTTTTGCATAGGCTGAGCAGTAAGGGAGAGAGCTAGGGCTGTTACAGGGCTTACCTTTTGGTTCCTTAGTTTTGGATCCAGTTAGTCAGATCTTCATTTTGTGTCTTCTAGTTTTCTGTACACCTTCCATGACATTATAAACCGCCAAAACTGTCTCAAGCATGGATCCGGTTTCACTTTTGACTGAACGCATACAGGGTATTTCATTGGAGGTAGCAGATCTCCGTAAAACTGTATATCAGTTTCAGGTGACCGGTTCAGCTTGCGTTCATGGAGTTTGTTCTGAGCCTAAGATCTCGCTCCCGGATACGTTCTCCGGGGGTAGTGAGAATTTTGTTTGTTTTAGAGAGGCTTGCAAACTCCATTTTCGCCTACTTCCCCATTCCTTTGGTGATGAGGAGCGGAGGGTGGGGATCATCATCTCGTTGCTCAGGGATAATGCTCAGTCTTGGGCCTTTTCGCTGCTGGTGGGGGCACGGCCCCTCCATTCAGTGGATGAATTTCTTTTAGCCCTGGGTCAGATATATGATGATCCGGATCGTATTGCTCTGGCTGAGTCTAGACTATGTCAGGGTAAACAGTCCGCAGAGATATACTGTTCAGAATTTCGGAGATGGGCAGCTGATACTGGTTGGAATGATGATGCACTCCGAAGTCAATTTTGCCATGGTCTTTCAGAGGGATTGAAAGATGCATTTGCCTTTCATGAGAGACCTACCTCCTTGGACTCTGCCATGTCTCGGGCCGTTCGTATTGACAGTCGTCTTAGAGAGAGAGGAGAGATCACTTCTTCCTGTCATACTCAGTCCAAGGACAGTGCGGCGGTCTCATTCAGTGTGCAGGGGTCTCAGTCTCTCTCAATCCCCTCTGAGCAGGAGCCCATGCACCTGGGTTTGCTTGCCTCTGACAATAGAAGATTCAGCTCTCAGAGGAGGGTTTGTTTCTGTTGTGGAGGTATAAATCATTTGGAAAATGTTTGTCCCTCTAGGAGATCCTGGCAGTTTTTTGAGAGTAATAAAGAAACAAAAATAAAAATATCCTCTAAAAACGTTCCATCTGTTACTATTGGCAAGGTTGATGCAGAAATTGAAAGTTTTCCGTTTGCTTGTAGTTCCCAGAAAGAGCACTTTTTGTGAGATTTTTGTAGATAGTGGAGCAGCTGTACACATGGTTTCCAGGTATGCACTTTGGGAAAGGATATACCTGTTTTTGCTATTGATTCCGCTCCACTTTCTCAGAAATCGCTAAAGGGCATAGTTCACAATATCCGTTTGATTGTGAGTGATACTCATGTTGAGGATGTGTCATGTTTTGTCCTAGGCAGGTTGCCTACTCCTCTAGTGTTGGGGCTTCCCTGGCTCACTAAACATAACCCCACCATTGATTGGCAAGCGAGGCAAATAAATGGTTGGAGTGACTTTTGCAGAGAGAATTGCCTCACGACATCTGTTTCAGAGGTTTCTACTAAGACTGTACCATCTTTTATCTCTGAATTATCGGATGTGTTTTCTGAGAGTGGTGTTCAGGAGCTGCCTCCTCACAGGGAGTACGATTGCCCTATTAATCTCATCCCAGGCGCCAAGCTGCCTAAATCTCGTTTATACAATCTCTCCCAACCTGAAAGGGTCGCTATGCGTGCTTATATCTCTGAGAGCCTAAGAAAGGGACACATATGACCCTCGAAGTCACCTGTTGCCGCTGTTTTTTTCTTTGTTAAGAAAAAAGATGGTTCTTTAAGACCATGTCTGGATTTCAGGGAGCTGAACAGTATCATAATTCGTGACTCTTATCCGCTTCCTCTGATCCCGGACCTTTTTAACCAGATTGTTGGGGCTAAAGTTTTTTCCAAGTTGGATCTAAGAGGGGCATACAACCTGGTCAGGGTCAGAGAAGGAGACGAATGGAAGATGGCCTTCAATACCCCTGAGGCCCATTTTGAGAATTTGGTTATGCCTTTTGGTTTGATGAATGCTCCAGCCATCTTTCAGCATTTTGTGAGCAGCATTTTTTATCATTTAATGGGGAAATTTGTACTAGTGTATCTAGGTGACATTTAGATTTTTTCTCCTGATTTCAAAACTCATAAGGACCACCTATGTCAGGTCTTGCTCATCCTGCGGGAGAATAAATTGTACGCTAAACTTGAAAAATGTGTGTTTGCGGTTCCAGAAATTCAATTTCTGGGGTTCCTTCTCTCCGCTTCTGGTTTTTGCATGGACCCCATGAAGGTCCGCGCTGTGCTTGAGTGGGAGCTTCCTGAGAATCAGAAGGCGCTGATGCGTTTTGGGGGTTTTGCCAATTATTACAGGAAGTTTATTTTGAATTATTCCTCTGTTGTTAAGCCACTCACTGATATGACTAGAAAGGGGGTAGATTTTTCCTCCTGGTCGGTAAAGGCACGTAAGGCCTTTTCTAGTACCAAGGAGAGTTTTGCTTCCGCTCCCATCTTGGTACAACCTAATGTCTCTCTGCCCTTCATTGTTGAGGTGGACGCTTCTGAGGTGGGTGTGGGTGCGGTCTTGTCTCAGGGTCCCTCTCCTGCCAAATGGCATCCGTGTGCCTTTTTCTCGAAGAAACTCTCCTCCGCAGAGAGAAATTACGATGTGGGAGATAGGGAGTTGTTGGCCATCAAGTTAGCTTTTGAGGAATGGCGCCATTGGCTAGAGGGAGCCAGACACCCTATTACCGTGTTTACCGACCATAAGAATCTGGTCTACTTGGAGTCAGCCAAGCGTCTGAACCCGAGACAGGCCAGATGGTCTTTGTTCTTTTCAAGGTTTAATTTTGTTGTCACGTTCCACCCTGGGATTAAGAATGTGAAGGCGGATGCTCTGTCACGTTGTTTTCCGGGAGGTGGGAATTTTGAAGACCCGGGTCCCATTTTGGCTGAAGGGGTGGTGGTCTCTGCTCTTTATCCTGAATTGGAGGCAGAGGTTCTGGCAGCCCAGGCAGAGGCCCCTGATCTTTGTCCTCCTGGGAGGTTGTTTGTGCCTCTCGCTTTAAGACACAAGGTTTTTAAGGAGCACCACGATTCTGTCCTTGCTGGGCACCTGGGGGGTAGAGCCACAGTGGATCTCATCGCTCGGAGATTCTGGTGGCCGACGCTTCGTAAGTCGGTTGAGGGTTTTGTGGCAGCCTGCGAGATCTGCGCTCGTGCGAAAGTCCTTAATTCACGGCCATCAGGTCCTCTCCTTCCGTTACCCATTCCTTCCCCGTCCTTGGACACATCTGTCCATGAACTTCATTATGGACCTGCCTCGTTCCTCGGGGAAGACTGTGATTCTGGTGGTGGTGGACCATTTTTGCAAAATGGCGCATTTCATTCCTTTTCCTGGGTTGCCCAATGCTAAGACGCTGGCGCAGGCATTTATTGATCATATTGTCAAATTGCATGGTATTCCTTCAGACATAGTCTCTGATAGGGGCATGCAGTTTGTTTCCAGATTCTGGAAGGCTTTCTGTTCTCGCTTGGGGGTTCGGTTGTTATTCTCTTCTGCTTTCCACCCGCAGTCGAATGGCCAGACAGAGCACGTCAATCAGAATCTGGAGACATATCTGCGCTGTTTTGTGGCGGAGAATCAGGAGGACTGGTGTTCTTTTTTGTCCCTTGCTGAGTTTGCTTTAAATAACTGTCGTCAGGAGTCCTCTGATAAGTCACCATTTTTTGGTGCATATGGGTTTCATCCACAGTTTGGGACATTCTCTGGAGAGGGGTCTTCTGGTTTACCTGATGAGGAGATATTCTCCTCGTCTTTGTCATCTAATTGGCAAAAGATTCAGGATAATTTAAAGAGTATGAGTGAGAGATATAAGCGTGTGGCGGATAAGAGACGTGTGCCTGGTCTGGACCTGAATGATCTGGTGTGGTTGTCTACTAATAATACCTTACGTCCAACTCATTGTACCCTCCTCTTTGCCTCCTCCTCTGATTGTGGTTGATGGTAATCTTGAATTTAAGGTCTCTAGGATTATGGATTCTCGTGTTGTCCGCGGTTCTCTCCAGTACCTTGTTCATTGGGAGGGTTATGGTCCTGAGGAGAGGATGTCGGTCCCAGTGACGGACCTTAAGGCCACTTGTCTCATCAGGGCTTTCCATAGGTCCCATCCTGAGAAGGTGGGCTCTGAGTGTCCGGAGTCCACTCGTAGAAGGAGGGGTACTGTCACCACCAGACATCTGAGAAGCTCTGACAGACGTTCTTCAGAACCTCCTGCTTGAGGTTCTTTTGTTTTGTCATCTCGTTTCCCTCTCTCAGCTGTCATCTAGTTGCACTGATTGCATCCCTTTAAATACCCTCCCATACTGCATCACTTTGCGGTTTATACAACTTCCTGGAGTGTGTGCATGCTGGATGCTACTACTGATTCTTCTACAGATAAGTTTGTTCATTCATTTGTGTTTTCCTGTTTGCTGGATCCTGGGTGACCCTGACTCCCTCCGTATTAAGTGTAGGGAGCCGGTGGTCGTGTCCCCTCACTATTATAGGGTGTTCAGGTGTCATACAGTCGAGGAACGAGGGTATGCAATCATCTACCATAGAGATTTTTGCATAGGCTGAGCAGTAAGGGAGAGAGCTAGGGCTGTTACAGGGCTTACCTTTTGGTTCCTTAGTTTTGGATCCAGTCAGTCAGATCTTCATTTTGTGTCTTCTAGTTCTCTGTACACCTTCCGTGACATATTGAGGGTTTAGTAAGACCGCAGAGTGCACCTGTCTTTGTTATTATTTTCTTAAGAATTATTTTGTCACAAATCGCTTTTCATTGTATGGAGCGAGCGCAATGAGAGGGAACTGCGATCACCCCCCCCCCCATCACTTAAACCCTCAGATGCCACGTTCAATGCTGATTGTGGCCTCTGATGCTCACATTCAAGTGCTCAGGGGGGTTAATCTGAGATTTAGAAAAAAATTATACACACCTCATCCACTTGATTGCAGAGAGGCCGTCCTCTCCATCTTGATTGAAGAAAACTCGCCAAACGGCGTTTTCTGTGTCCTATATATTAAAGAGGACCTTACATAATTTTTTTTTAAATTCTAGATAAATACCTTTACTTGAGGGGTACTATAACGACCGGCGTGCCTATCACATACGTGACACAAAGGGAGGGAAAAGGGAAGGCTCTGTCCAAGGGAGAGGGAAAGGTGGTGACCCCTATCTCACCTTGAGGCTGGCACCTGACTGCCCTGACGTCCCTAGACGGGTTCCTCACCCGTACGCCGATTGCGTGCCTAAAACCCTGGCTTTCCCTAAGATGAGCCCTAGATAGTGAATAGGGCGGTGGGAACACTAGTCCGCACCACTAACGCTAAAGGAAAACACCAAGGGGAGGACAGACAATACAGACAACATAAAATCCAAGGTGAGCGACAACAGAAGACAACAAAAAGCCCAACAGGGATCCGGAGGGTAACACTCTGGAACAACAACCAGGATTCACAGCTCCAGTGGGTCAGTATAGAAGTCCAGGCAGGAAGCTCTATAACCAGAGAAGTGAGAGAGGAGAATATAAGGAGATTGGGAGTGACAGACAAGAAACAGCTGAGGAGGAGAAGCTATGGATCCCTGAGTGAGACAAAAAGGATAGCAAGGCAAACACAGAAAACTATCATTAAGAAACAGCGTGATCTTTAGACATAGAGCGCGCAGCCACCCGCTGTGACTTCCTGACCCCGGGTATAACGGAGTCAGACGTGGCTCTTGACACCCTCGTGACAGGTACCCCCCACTGATGCTGCCACCCTAAATGTTTTTTTTGTTAAATATCGCTCCTGCGCCCGATGTGCCCCCTATAGTTTTCCTTCTCAGTATGTTAATACTGTGCATCGGTACAGGGAGGAGGAGACGCCAGGGTTTCTCAATGGGCGCCTCCTTCTCCCTGGCTATATTGCTCTCCTTTGTGATTGGATCGCAGCACAGCCAGGGAGAAGGAGACTCTCCCTGAGAAACCCTGGTGTCACCTCCTCCCTGTAACAATGCTCAGTATTATACAGGTCCCCCAGATTTGCCACTATATTTCTGTGTTTGTGTCTTGTTTTATATGTAGTGTATGTGCCTTTACCTGGCATTTAAACACTCTCTTTTGCACCTGGTAACCTCCATCACATGGTCTGATATGGGTGTGGCTTACAGTCTGGCTTTGTTCACATTGCACTAGTTGTCCTGCTAGGCGGTTGTGTGGAAGCTTGGTTGTGAGCTGGATTACATCACCTTCAGACCTTGTTCACACCATAGGTAGCTTAGTGGTCGGACCCCTTGCCATGCTGAGAACCGTGACGTGGTGCATGATGGGCTCCGATATCTTCCTGACAGGAATATATTGGCAAAAGTCTCAGCTTTCAATATCTGCATTTATGACTAGCCAGTATAGTCAGTGGCATATCCATTTGGTGCATTTCTTCTGTGATTTATATGATTATATTTTCACCCGCACAATGCTCCGTTTTGTGTAGGATGCCTTTGTGGTGCATGTGGACCGCGCCGACATCCTCCACCGTATGCATTTTTTTTGCTGGGGATAGTCGTTTGCTGCGGTCCACATGCGGTGGGGCTGCTCCCCCAATGAAAAACACGCTACAGTGTTAGGGGTTGAGCAGCTCCCCCAGATTTGCCACTATATTTCTGTGTTTGTGTAATGATGCTCAGTATTAACATACTGAGCGGGAAAACTATAGGTGGGCACAGCGGGGTGCAGAAGTGATACTTTAAAAAAACAGGCAGGGTGGCAGCATGAGCGGGGGGTACCCCGCAAGTAAAGGTATTTATCTAGAATAAATACAAAACATGAAAGGTCTTCTTTAAGATCTATATATATGATTTCTCCATGTTTTATGTATTATGGACTAGCACGTGTTATAGTCCAGGAATATGGCTTTAATTATCTACACAGCAATTATTTTGTTTCCTATTAATAAAGGACATTTTAGTTTAATTATGCAACTTCAATGTGTCGTTAATGATCCAGAAAAACACGTCCCATTTAAATCCCCTTTGAAGGACAGCATAGTATGAAGGCTGCTATCCTATTGGCTGAAACAGTGCAAAAAATATTGTGCGGTTTGGCTACCATGAGCTATCAAAGGCTACAGCAGACTCATAATCTACTGTACTCAAATGGGAGTTCTCCACATCCAGTCATGCCATGTATCAGTACATACACAGCAGCCCATTGATCATCGTTGTGAGGGGCGGAAGGAGCACTACCCCTATCCTCCCAGATTCAGTGGACTCATAAGACCATTGGCTACAGTTTACCATACAGTACAATATTTTGGTTGATCTGAAAGCGGGCCTATCTCCAGATGGCATCTGACATTTTGTAACAGATCTGCTTTACAGAAGATTAAATTAAAAAAATAAAAATAAAATGTATTAACTGGTATTTCATATGGTAGTCTTAATCTGAAGTGCACAGAAGTATGTGCCAAATTTGTTAAACGGTGCACAAATCTAAATCTAGTTCCCCTGTGGGGTGCAGATATGCCAGCAAAGCACATCTACACCTTCTATGAGCCATTTCGGGCATAAATTATGAATATGTTGGGCCATGGGAAGCTCTATCCTTTCCACTAAGCATTGTCTATTTTGCCTCATCACTTTTAAAAACTTGTAAACTACAGAAAATGTTTGATTTTGCCTCCTTTCTCCACCTTTCAAAAAAGTGGGTGGACCCTTTCCTTGGCACCCATGTCGCTCCTGATCCTCACACGGTCACCACTGCATCTCCCAATCGTGCGAATCAAAATATTTGGCAATGGTGGGGGGGGGGGGGGGGGGAAGCAGCCAATAGCAGGCCGCAACGGGGACCAGCCTCCCTAGCATCACCCACAATGCTAGGGAGGCTTGTTCCCGTCACAGCCTGCTATTGGCTGCCCCAAATGGCCCTCTAAGGCCTCATGCTCATGGCCATTCTGTGCATTGAGGACCGCAATTTGTGAACCCCAATGCACGAACCCTAATGCATGGGCTGCCATGATGGATCCAGGCCCATTCAACTTGAATCGGTCCGTGATCCGTCCGCACTGCAAAAAAATAGATCATGTGAATGTGAGCACACGGCCGGTGCCTGCATATTGTGGACCTGCTGTTTGCGGGCCACAATACAGGCACGTTTGGGCAACTGCCATGTGCATGAAGCCTAATACTGTATGTTGGCTGCATCTTCTTTCAACAGCCGTTTTACTAAGACTGGCATGTGAGAAGCTATTTATTAATAAATGACCCCCAATGTGGACATACTAAATATTAGTGAACTACTCTGATAATCCAGGAACAAAATTCAAGTCAGATTGTTCAACTTATTTATAACTGGCAAATAATGGAAGAAGTGATTCACTATAAGAGCACACATAACAAGTTCCCCCAGCACTCATCGGCCAGCCTGCAAACTCCAAGCGCATCACGATTTTGAATTCTAGGAAATAAATTTAAATTAATGATTTTCAGTGGCAATTACTGTCCTGGGAAAACTGGGAACCATAGAAGTCATGACTGTACTGAGCTGCAGAAAACGTTAGAACCACATAAAGAATATAATAACAACAGCTCTACGCTATTATAAGATACTGTCAAGCAGAAAACCGCGCAAATGGTTCTTGTATCTATCATATAATGTATTTCTCACAAAATTCAATTATCAATTAAGTTTTGTATCAAAAGTTACAGAAAGTCAAGATTTGTAACCCTTTGTAATTAAATAGCAGCAGCCCGGTGAGGAGCAGACAAACAGGTCTGTACAGAAGTGAGGGACAAACACAGAAAAGTCATTTAACTTGATTACAATTACTCCCTCCATAATGGACTATTAACAAGTACAATTGCAGAATATTGAAAATATGTCATGACCAATTACTCAGCACAAAGAACATGTTTGGCAGTATGAGATAAATAAGAGAGTCTGGCCTAAGTTAAAAGAGAGATGAATGCATTGTGTCAACATTACAGCATGAAGCTAGATAAAACAAAACAAATTTAAGGGTTAAAATTGGTCAGAAGGGTTAAATCATAGTTTTCCATCTTATCTTCCACCCACCAACCTATGCCCCTTCTAATAACTTCATTATTGCCGTAAGAGCAGTATGGATTAAAAAATTACCATTGAATCGGTTATCCAGAAATGTTATATTGATGGCCCACCCTCAGGATAGGTCAGGGATCAACAATTATCGGCACTCCAGCTGTTATGAAACTATAACTCCCAGAATCCTCCTTTTACTGTTATGAGAGTTACAAGAACAGACAAGTAAGTGTGCATGCTGGGAGTTGTAATTCTACAGCAGCTGGAGTGCTGAAGGTTGCTGATCCCTGAGATAGATGATCAATATCAGATCAGCAAGAGTATGACTCCTAGGTCCGTTGCTGATCTGCTGTTTGAATAGATCTCTGCGCTCACCGGAGTTCCTGCATGTGCTGCGGTCTCTTCACAACTTACCAAGCGCAGTGCCATAAATAATATAGTGGTTGTGCTTGGTATTGCAGCTCAGCTGCATTCACTTGAATGGGACCTAGCCCACGTGACCACTGGACAGTGATGTCACTGGACTAGGAAGAGGCCTAAGCAGCAATTGGACCCCTGCCACTCTGCTATTTATGTGGGTCCTATCCTAACCATAGGTCTTCAATATAAATTTCTCGGATAACCCATTTAACAACTTCACTGATCCCCTGCTGTTGCCATTCTGATGCCTATGGGCGCCCCACTGTTCTCTGCTTCTTGGTCCTGACTGATGAAACATAGACCTGGAAAGCATTGGAATGCTATCAGCAGAAGATCTCCATGCTGAGGTGGTCGCACATGCTCAGTTCCATCCTTTAACTGCCACCATCAACTGTTAGAAGCTGTGGCAGTCTCAGAGAGAGATGCAGTGAAAGGATACTCCCTCTGAGAAAGGATATTCCCCCAGAGAAAGAACCCCCCCCCCCCCCTTTTCCTGAGCTGCCAGCTTTAAATAAATGTAACAGAGCAACTGGAGCAATAAATGTGGAGATCTTTGGATCTAGGCAAGGTACAGGGCTGGTTCTAGCTTGGTTAGAGAATGTCATGTACTTTTTTCACATTTTATGTTGCAGGCTTGTGCTAAAATAGTACATACTTAAAGTGATAATAAAAGATATGGTCTGAGTCATGCTAATCAAAAATCAAGTCACAGAGGGTATGAAACATAAAACATAACTTTTAATGATTGCCAAAATTAAAATAAAAGGAAATATATTAAACCGTAGTTCAATATGTATTTAAATTGATAAGCGGTACAAAAAAATGAAGGGAACAGCCAGTCAGGTGTAAGACTTTTTCCCTATGGGATCCCTGACTACCCCTCAGCACAAAGATGCACCCTGGTAGTAGGTGCACTTCGTCCACGTACCTACCCCTAATTGACCCTAATATGCCCTACGTCTTCCTGACATGTTTGCCCCATTTTTGGGTTCTTCAGGCGATAATGGGTTACTGGGTATAGAATGATAAGCTCAAAGTATTTGTCACCATTAAATGAACCCAGATGAGAAAACTACTACATGCAGATAAATACACCTACAGGTAGAGAGTAATGACAATGTATTAATACGTCAGAGGGATGATACCTATTAGATACAGACTAACATAAACCTGGTCCAGGGGACCACTCATGTGTAAGGCTAGGGCTGCGCGACACATAGGGCACAACTACACTGCAGCATGTGTCGTGCGACAGTAATGTCACACCAATGTCACGCAATAATTTTTAAAATTATAGTCTACAGTCAGGTCCATAAATATTGGGACATCAACACAATTCTAATATTTTGGACTCTACACACCACCACAATGTATTTGAAATGAAACAAACAAGATGTGCTTTAACTGCAGACTGTCAGCTTTAATTTGAGGGTATTTACATCCAAATCAGGTGAACGGTGTAGGAATTTCAACAGTTTGCATATGTGCCTCCCACTTGTTAAGGGACCAAAAGTAATGGGACAACTGGCTTCTCAGCTGTTCCATGGCCAGATGTGTGTTATTCCCTCATTATCCCAAATACATTGAGCAGATAAAAGGTCCAGAGTTCATTTCAAGTCCGCTATTTGCATTTGGAATCTGTTGCTGTCAACTCTCAAGATGAGATCCAAAGAGCTGTCACTATCAGTGAAGCAAGCCATCATTAGGCTGAAAAAACAAAACAAACCCATCAGAGAGATAGCAAAAACATTAGGCGTGGCCAAAACAACTGTTTGGAACATTCTTTAAAAAAAGGAATGCATCGGTGAGCTCAGCAACACTAAAATACCCGGAAGACCACGGAAAACAACTGTGGTGGATGACCGAAGAATTATTTCCCTAGTGAAGAAAACACCCTTCACAACAGTTGGCCAGATCAAGAACACTCTGCAGGAGGTAGGTGTTTGTGTGTCAAAGTCAACAATCAAGAGAAGACTTCACCAGAGTGAATACAGAGGGTTCCACCATTGGTGAGCCTCAAAAACAGGAAGGCCAGATAAGAGTTTGCCAAACGACATCTAAAAAAGCCTTCACAGTTCTGGAACAACATCCTATGGACAGATGAGGCCAAGATCAACTTCTACCAGAGTGATGGGAAGAGAAGAGTATGGAGAAGGAAAGGAACTGCTCATGATCCTAAGCATACCACCTCATCAGTGAAGCATGGTTATGGTAGTGTCATGGCGTGGGCATGTATGGCTGCCAATGGAACTGGCTCTCTTTTATTTATTGATGATGTGACTGCTGACAAAAGCAGCAGGATGAATTCTGAAGTGTTTCGGGCAATGTTATCTGCTCATATTCAGCCAAATGCTTCAGTACTCATTGGACGGCGCTTCACAGTGCAGATGGAAAATGACCCAAAGCATACTGCAAAAGCAACCAAAGAGTTTTTTAAGGGAAAGACGTGGAATGTTATGCAATGGCCAAGTCAATTACCTGACCTGAATCCGATTGAGCTTGCATTTCACTTGCTGAGGACAAAGCTGAAGGGAAAATGCCCCAAGAACGAGCAGGAACTGAAGACAGTTGCAGTAGAGGCCTGGCAGAGCATCACCAGAGATGAAACCCAGCGCCTGGTGATATCTATGCATTTCAGACTTCAGGCTGTAATTGACTGCAAGGAATTTACAAGCAAGCATTAAAAAGTGAAAATTTGATTTATAATTATTATTCTGTCCCATTACTTTTGGCCCCTTAACAAGTGGGAGGCACATATGCAAACTGTTGTAATTCCTACACCGGTCACCTGATTTGGATGTAAATACCCTCAAATTAAAGCTGACAGTCTGCAGTTAAAGCACATCTTGTTTGTTTCATTTCAAATCCATTGTGGTGGTGTATAGAGCCAAAAAATTGTGTGGATGTCCCAATATTTATGGACCTGACTGTATGTTGTCGCACTGCGACATGCGACATGCTGTGACTGCGATGAGACAGTCGCAGAAAATTCATTTTGGATTGTTTTTTTGCGACTGGTGTGTTGCAGTCTTGCAGTCTCAGCATGTCTCAGCATGTCTCAGCATGTCGCAGTGCGATACAATAGACTATCATTATAAAAATTGTCGCGCGACATTGGTACGACAAATGTCATTGTGTAGCCCTAGCCTAATGGTAGAAGTTAGGATAAGGTGACTGCATGGCTGAACTGCATGGCTGGATAATGGTGGAGCTGGCCAATTAGCCCTCAGCTTCCTTTCATTTAACTAATGAAGACCGCACTATATAGTCGCCCTTTGCACGGCCATTAACAATAAAGACCGACTAAATAGTGAGGTCTTCATTAGCTAAATGAAAGAAAGCGGCAGACTAATTGGCCGCATGGTTAATGACTGCAGCATGGCCAAAACTGTCTGGATCACGGCCGCTCACTATGATCGTACCCTAATACAGTACCAGCTGAGGTTTACATTTACACAGTGTAGAAATCTTCCCACATGTCAATTGTTTGTGTGATTATTCTTCATGGATTTCAGATCCCTGGAAAGGCTAAAATCTGGGTCAAAAGCATGTGGATTTTGCCAAGGACTCATCTTTTTGGAATCCACACAAAAAGCCTCAAAGAATTTACTGCCATATGCATGTGGCCTTATGGTTTGTGCTAGCTACAAAAAGGGTTTTCAAAAACAAAATTAGAATTATTTTGCAGAAGCAAAAGTAGGTGAAATGTATCACGAGAGGCATTCTTGATGCCATGTTTCTGGCGTGTTTTTAAAGATATCAGGCAGGACACGAAAGCAAGTAAAAGAGGCACAAACAGATGTTGCATACAAAAACATCCTTCAAATAGGCGCAACTTACAACTCAGTTCTGGCACACAGAGCATCATAGATTTACTCCATATATGTCAGGTACAATAAATATGAGTACACTCAGAAATGTCCATTTTCCACTTGATTACAACATTCTTTCTTATACAAGTCCTGTAAAAAATATTGAAAGATCATATATTATATGGCATATATCATGCATTATCACTAGTTAGAAATTTGGGACATGGTAGTTTAACAAAACCTGGATTCCAGGGTTAAAAAAAAATTAAAAATTAAAAAAAGTTAATATAAAATGTTGATTTGACAGAGAATTCCGTTCTGATGCCGCTTTCTGGTCCATTGTGATGACTGAGAGGATTAGCCTTTGCCTCTCATTCAGTCCGGCTCACATGTTCCTGTAAGAGGTAGCAAAACCTGAGCGCAATTCACATTGTCGACTAGTACATCCATCATAGAGCTTCCTTTGTTTCCATTACAGTAGACTGGACACCGCAGGTATCTATGCCACAGTTTCTTTCTTTTTTTTTTTTTCTGATTCTGAAAATCTGACAAATTCTGCAATGCTGATGAGTGATGTGACTTGTGCTGTAGTCACCAGGCCAAAGTCAACACAAAAGGGTTTTTCATATGGTATCGTCTGATAGACTTGTACCCAGTTCAGCTATGAAAGGGCAGATCTTTATCAGGTAAGCTGCATTTAGACAATCCAGAATACATGCAGATGTTTTTTTTTTTTCCTCTAAAGCAATGATTTACTTATCCTACCCATAACAGAATATTGAATACAAAACATGGTTATATTTTGTATTTCTGTTTCAAATAACTGCATTAGTTTTTTCAAGTATTTAAAGGGAACCTGTCAACACAAAATGCAGGCAGCATGTTATAGAGCAAGAGGAGCTTAGCAGGTTGATATATAAATTTGTTGGAAAATATTCAGTAAACCTTGTCATTTATACATTTAAACCTAGTCTAGTTAGTGATTGACAGCTAATTGTATGTGACTAATCAGAGTAGGGGTGGGGGGAGTTCACATCAGCGTTGTGAATTCCGTTATTGCTTTCTGTTATAACATGGTTATAATGGAAAAATACTAATTTGTAAGATGAATGCAAAACTGAAATCCGTCTGGTTTCCATTATTCAGGAGGTAAAAGTTCTGTCGGCAGGGCTTTCTTTTCCGTCTTGTATAACGGAAACCAGACGGATCCATAATGCTTGCCCATAGTCTTCTATTAAGATGAACCAAAACTGAATGCCTCTGAAGGTTTCCATTTTGAATTCCGTCTTGCGAATTCCATTATTTTCCATTATAACCATTGTGAGATAGTGACAGATCTCACAGAGGTGAGAGGCAAAGAAGGGGAGGATAGTGCGGTCCACAGCCCTATTCCACCACAGGTGAGACCAGCTGGAGGTGCTCGGGCTGGCATAAAACACCTCCCAGGGTGTCAGTCTAGGAGAAGGAGAAAGAGTCTTTGTGAAACAGAGTCCTGCTCGAGGCTCTGTGCGAGTGGTCTCAGCCGGGCTGGCTGAGGGGCCACGGGGCTAGCTGGAACATTGGGGGACGCCGTGACACCTGGGCGCAAGGGTCATGAAGCTGGAGTCGGGAGGACTACTGGGCCGCACTCCCCCATAAAGGTCCTGGACTTGAGACCATGTGTGAATGGTACTCTGTACAGCCAGGAGGCTGATGGACATTGGGCTGGAAAAGCCGCATGTTATAACCATGTGTGAACAATGCTTTAGCTGAGGTAGGGAAATTATTTATGTTTAGTGAGAGCCTAGACGGGCAGGTGTTCATTTGTATTGTTTTGTGTGTGCTTGTGTTAAAATAAATACACTGCTTGGACACGAGAATCTGTTGTCTGGCAAGGTATTTGTGAGAATGACCCTGGAAAAGAGCTAATCCCCCACACCAGGTTATAATGGAAAGCAATAACGGAATTCATAACACTGATGTGAATCGGACCTAACTAGGACTGCCCACATGACTCCTATGTATAGCAAGAGCATAAATTTTAATAAATTACACATTTTACTGAATCTATATAGTCATCTGCTCAACTCCTCCTGCTCTATAACCATAGTCAGGGTCAGGTCAAGGTCATGGCAGGCAGTGGTCAGAGTATGCGCAAGCTGGCCCTTTAAGAGCCGGGGAAGTGCTCTTTGCCAAGAATGAGAGAGGCTGAACCAGCCAGGACAGAGCCACCCTGGTGACCAGACCTGCCGGGAAAAGGAGGGGAACAGGAGGTGGGTCTGCCTGCCGGGACAGATGAGAAGAGCAGCCAGCACTGTAATATTTGGAATTGGAAAGAAATATTCTCATCTACTAAAATATTTTTATACTTTTACCAAAACTTAAAACAGTAAACTTTGATGCTGAAATGAAGACATAAAAAAATCCATGTGTAAGAAGCTTCTACTCATTTCTGTCTCCTCTTTTTTTCTTCTAAAATGTCTCAGAAAAGTTGTGTTATTGTTATTACCACCAGGCACCAGCTATGATGTCTGTCGGCTTGTTGTCTTCTGTGTTCAAAGATACAACATGTAGCCTGTAGCCCGGAACTATCTAAATCCAACAGTCCTAGCATGTTTTCATTAAATCAGTAGCACCACATACCAGTTCTGGAAATTAAAAAGCTTTGATACGTTTAGAATGATGTGAGCCTGGTGAAACGAAATCTGCTCATGCAGGATATATAACTTACATTTTCTGACATACAAGTTGCTTATTCTCAACAATAATATCATAGTGGTTGGTGTAATAAAAGTCAGCCATGCATTTTTCATAGTTTTTATGTGCCCATGAAACAATGCCAAAGCCAAACAAAGCTACTGTAAGTAGTGTCTACTCTTGTTGTCTCTAGAAAGTTATCAAGCCCATAACCAAGACAAGGAAGAGAGTCAAGGCAGTATTCTTCTCTAAAGGGGTAATTTGGCTTCATACATTCATAGATTTGTTGTTTGACCACAGCGACTGTGCAGTTTCTATCGGTGTTATAGAATTTGAATTGAGTGGTGCATAG